>NC_046165.1:50294374-50594374 GCF_011064425.1 Rattus rattus | reverse complement strand
AATAAATTCTCCTCCATCTAATTGTTTATCTGACAACCCCATCTTTGCATCCTGTGTTTCCCTCAAGTAGCACATGGAGGAATGACTGTTTACCTCTGCCTAGTGAGATAAGAAAAGTCTAGAGTGTCTTGCAGTTGAGCAAGCAAAATGCTTCTCTTGGGTGGCTCCTTGCTAAACCTGAACTCAAGAAAGGGAGGAAAAACTCATTTGAATAGTTGGGTTCTGCTGACTGCTCTCCCCCTCTCCCCGTCGGTTCATTTAATTCTCAGGTTTGTGTTCTGGGCTGAGAGGGAGGGGCAAGGAACCTGAAGGTGGACACTCGGCCACAGCTGTGTGCTATTATATGATACTTTCTTAGACGCAGCTTGAGGATGGACTTGCAAATAGGGAGGTATGGAAAATTCCGTCTTCCCTGCTGTTGTATTAAGGTAGTTCCTAGCTCTCTCCTCTAAAGTCATAATGGGACTTGTTTAATGTTAACCCAATCATCATTGTATTCATCAGAGCACGAGCTTGTCAATTGTTGGAGTTTCTCCATAGCATAACCAAAAAGTTTCCTCATTTAGCACCCATCCTTTTTTTCTTGTTCAAATATTTTAAATATTTTCTGCCTTTTAAAGAATGTGGGTCTCCATTCAGTTATCTGATCATTGAGTTGGTGAGATACTGTTAGGCCCCTGTGTGCTTGCAGACCTCCACTGTGTGGGTTCACACTGCTTCCTAAGTCTCCTACATTTACTGCCGAGGCTCTCTGGTGACAGTATTGCTGACCACCACTTCCAATAGAACCCTGGCTTTCCCTTGTTGGCTGCTGGTTGCTTATACCTCAGTCCCTGACATGGAGCTCAACCTAAAACCAAGGGAGCTACCTCACCAAAACTGACGCTCTGTAGCAGGGAGGCAGCCTGCATCTCATGTCTGTTACCAGGGGATGCTGAGATGGAACAATTGCCAAGCCTACATTCATGGCTTACAGGGTGGGGTTTCAGCATTTTACCAGCAACGTCATCTTTCCTTCCGGTCCCTACTGAAGATTCACCTGTGGCTGCTGTAGCAAGTATATTACTTAACCTCAGAGCCCTTTCCTTTTTGGTTAAAACATGTTTTAT
This sequence comes from Rattus rattus, assembly GCF_011064425.1. Taxonomy (NCBI): domain Eukaryota; kingdom Metazoa; phylum Chordata; class Mammalia; order Rodentia; family Muridae; genus Rattus; species Rattus rattus. Next base: position 50,593,265 of record NC_046165.1, on the reverse strand, counting down.
TTTATACTAAAAATTTCCCTCTAGAATTGTTGAAAGAAACCCAGGTTAAATTGCAAATGTTCCTGTTTCATTTTTATCCCAAATTTTCTTAAAAAAAAAATACCTTGAAGATATAAAACTCATTAAAATGCTTAAATCCCATTTTTTTTTTTGTTAAAAATAATGTATTCCAGCAGGCTTTTACTTGGAGAATGCTTAGAGAGTTGTTTTGTTTGAAATCCAGAAGAAATGCTGGGTAGTTTTCTGTAAAAATTTCTTTTGCCAGATGTCCCCTAAGTATTAGCTTAGAAACATGATTTTTCATCATAGGTTTAAATTTTCTTCTCTGTGGTAGAATTTCAATTAAAATAAGCTTCATAAACTGGGCTTAAGGGATAAAATTAGGTATAAAAGAACTTCTTCAAGAGAAAAGTGTTGTAATGATAAACGCATTTATAAGAGATTAAAACTGAGTTACCCCTGTAATATATGTATTTTTTAAATAATGATTCACAAATAGTATTTAGAACTAAATTCAGACCCATCTATTTCTTGTACGTTCTGACTAACATCTCCCACTACAGTACCTTTATCAAAAGGTTACACGGTCTTTTGGAGAAAAAATTTTCAGCCCATTTCTTCTGTCCCCAACTTCGGCATTCCTTGCCCGTATTCTTAAAGATGCCTCTGATCTGCACAGAATGTGGTGATATCACCTTGAAAGGAGAACCTCCAACAGATTTCCATAGTCACAAAGGCATTTCGAACCTGTGCTATGCAGGGCTCTTGGGTTCTGTGCTGGTTGTGTTTCCGGGCTGGTGAGATCCAGAATAAATGTTCTGGATTAGACAGGACATACACGCCCCGACTCCCACATTAACAAGGATAACTGCGATCGTCTACTGAGTTCCAGAATTTTACCACGATTTCCTCCTCAATAATGTTTACAGGCATGGACATTTCCATGAAAATGATTACAAGCGTCGTCGTCTTCGTCGTTGTCGTTGTCGTCGTCGTCATCGTCATTGTCGTCGTCATCGTCATCGTCGTCGTTGTCGTCCTTGTCATCACCACCACCACCAGCAGTAGCAGTAGCAACAGCAGCAACAGGAACAACAGCAACTAGAAAACACAACCCAGTTTAAATTATTTATGCAGAGGGAAATTATAGCTCTATTTTTCTTTTTCATTTCAACAACAGCAGCAACACCACCACCACCACCACCAAAATAATCTAAGCAAACTCTCAGATATCAAACTAGGAAGAAGTTCAGCATTTGTCTAGGCCGCCCCTAACACAGGAACACAAGATGCACTGAGATTGTCATTACCTCCTGTAGCCACATGGGGTCACTGTGAACAACTGCCCATTTTGACTGATGCTACGAGTCCACTTCTGATTCAGGGCTCTGCAAGCCACTGAGACTCTTGGAAAACCACCTCTTTATGCCTGTCATCTGTTTCATCTATCGGTCTTATTTTTTTTTAGCTGTGATGCATTGACTTCCTGGGGGTTAGGTGGTCTTTCATCTCACAGCTAATGCTGATTCTTCTGCTGCCTTTCAAGGACCACAGCACCTTCCTAAAAGCCTAATGTTCCACGTGGGGCCGTACTCATGTGCAGTCAAGATGAGTTTCCGATATGCCATGCAAGGAAAGAGAAGAAATAGAAATATTGTTGATGACACAATAACATATGTAGAAAACTCTGAAGATCCCACTAGACAACGTAGAATTCGTAGGTATAGCCAAGTTATAGCCTACAGATAACCCCCAAAATGCAGTGGTTTGGGACTCTCGACGTGGCTCTTTAAGACAAGGCTCACCTAGCATGTCTGAGGCCCAGGACTCAGGCCCCATGAATGATAAAAAAGTTTTTTTTTTTTAACACACTAGCAATGAATATTCTGAAAAATAATCCCAAGAACTATGTCATCTACCACAACTACAGAAATAAAATATTTTGAAATAAATATGAGTTGAAAATATGAAATAGAAAATCATAAAATATTAATGAAAGGAATTTAATATATAGCTAGAAAATGATTCAGTGTTCACAGAATAGAATTCATACAGCCCGTGTCTATATTACCCAAGTGATCTACAGAGTCATAGGACTCCTAGAAGAATCCAAAAGTCATTTTTTATTCAAAAATATTTTTTATACAGTATATTTTGACCATATTCTTTTCCCAACCCCAACTCTTTCCAGATCATCCATCCCAACCTCTGTACCTACCAAACTTCATTTGCTGTCCCCTTCTCTCTTCCAAAAGCAAGCAGACAAGCAAACAAACAAACAAAAGGTCAAACAAAAGTCCAAACTAAAAAAAAAAAAAAGGATGCTGTAGTGATTTGAATTGTTTGAATGCTTGGCCCACAGGAAGTGACACTATTACAAGGCGTGTCCTTTTTAGAACAGGTGTGGCGTTGTGGGAGGAAGTGTGTCATTGTGAGGGTAGGCTTTGAGGTCTCATGTTCAAGCTCCACCCAGTACCAAGGAGTCCCTTCCGACTGCCTTCAGATCAAGTTGTAGAACTCTTGACTCTTCCAGCACCATGTCTGCCTGCACGCTGCTGTGCTTCCCGCCATGATCATAGTGGGCTGACCCTCTGAAGCCGGCCCCAACTAAATGTTGTTCTTTACAACAGTTGCTTTGGTCATGGTGTCTCTTCATAGCAATGGAAACCCTAAAACAAATGTTTTCTGAAATTAACTTACTAGCAAGTGTAATTCTATAAGGCTTTGTCATACAATCTTTGTTTTGGTTAATATTGCAAGGTACAAAAGAAACTTGGGGCAAATGGCTAATGGTGGGGCCTATTCGCTTTACCAACGGCATGCTGTCCTTCAGACTTTCTCAGCATGGCAAATACCTGCTACAGAGTCCATGCTGGCATCTTGGATTTTCCTTGTCCCTACCCCAAACTTCTCCAGCTCATGGGCTTCCCTTACCTCAGCATCTCATTCTTATATAATCCTATATTTCAGCCATGTACTGTCTTTGGTCCCCCTCTCTTTTGCTCTCTCTCTCTCTCTTTTGTCTTCCTCTTTCCTATCACTCCCTACTTGCCACCTTCATGCCCCATCATGGCCAGTGTACTGGCCATTTTTAGTCTACTATTTTCTCTCCTTGCTCTGGACTCTTCCAGATGCTGGTAGTCTTTGTCACATCTACAATAAAATCCCTTCCTTATCCATATCTTATCCATATCCATTTATAAAGTGCTGAACCACCGCCCCGCTGTATACAAATATACCCACTATGCCTCTTCTGCTCCAGCCCATCCCCATCCCTCTCAAATATGCTAACCCCCATTGTTCTTCTCCATTTCTCTCATATCACATTTATTCTGCTATCACTCCAATTATATTTTTAATTGGGTTGTAAGATAGTAGGCTTTTTAAAAATAAAAAATAATATAAAATAAAATATAGTAAGATAGGACAAAAACTAACACATTGGAATTGGACAAAACAACAGAAGGAAAAGAGCACAAAAACAGATAAAAGAAACAAAGACCCACTCATTTACTGGCAGCTACAATATGCACACAGATGACTTGGGGCAGACCTGTGCAAGCTGTGTGCTTGCTGCTTCAGTCTCTGTGAATTCACAAGAGCTTGAGTCACGCTGGCTCAGAGGGCCTGGTTTTCTTGGTGTTCTCCATCCCTTTTGACTCTTACCCTCTTCCCACCTCATCTTCTGTAGCAACCGAATAAAATAGTCCTATAATTGATACAGAATCACAAATAGTAACCAAGATGATTTCATGAGCAACAGGACCAAAGCTAGAGGCTTTCTTAACGCTGATTTTCAAACAAAATCACAAAAAAATCAGTAGTAATCACAACAGAATGATCCTGGCATGAGACTAGGCTCCATCAACCAGGAGAAAAGAAAAAAGGGTCTAGACATTTAAAGATTAATAATAATATTATTATTTTATTATTTTATTTTACCTTACATGTCTTTTGACTATACATTATGTATGACTTCTGGTTTTGTGTTTTTAGGAGATTCTTTTGTGTATAAACATATGTGTCTGTATGTCTACATGTATATCTCATACTTTTCTTTCTTTGGCTCTTTTTCTTTTGTTTGTTTTTTTCCTATTTTGGCTCGTCTGTTTTTGTTTTATCTTATTTTGTTTTATTCCTCTTCAGATTCTTCTTTGTTTTCTAACAAGAGACAGAAAGAGTGTGGATTCTGATAGAAGGGATGGTGAGGAGAATCTTGGAGGAGTTGGGGCAGAGGAAACCATAAGCAGAATATATTGTATGAAAAAACTATTTTCAATAAAAGAAAAAAAAAGGCCCAGAAATGAACTGTGCATATATGTCCAATTCACTGTAGACAAAGACATCAAATAAAAACATTGAGAAAGTAACAATTTGTTCACTAAATGATAAGAAAATAATACTGACATGCAGAAGAATAAAAGTGGGCCCTTATTTTGTACTGCATTTAAAAACAATCAACTCAAAATAAATTAAATGCTTGTGACATACTGTCATTTTTATAAGAGAATATAATGGGAAAGCTCTTCACCATGGGCAGTGCATTTAGGTGCATAACCCCAAAGACAGACAACAAAAGCAAACACAGACAAATAGGAATACTTCTGACTAAGACGGCAAATTGAAGACAGAATAGGGTGTCTTTAAACTGTCCATCTGACATTGAATTAATTCTCAAATATAAAAAAATTCAAACATTAGTAAGAAAGTAACCTATTTTGAGAATGACCAAAAAAATCCAATCATATATTTCTCAAAGATGGTGATCAACAAGTATATAAAATATTCCTCATTATTTAAACAAAATATAAATGAAGATTACAATGATGAACCATTTCCATTCATTATGATCATAAAAACCAAAGATCAACAAATGCGCGCGCGCACACACACACACACACACACACACACACACACACACACACATCTGACTTCCTCAGACATCAATGAATGTAGGTCAAAACTAGACAGAGAGTCCATCTTATCCCATCTAAATGGTCATAGTCAAAGAAATGAGTGAGAACGAGTCCTGGTGAAGATGAGGGGAAAGAGGACCATTTGGAGCACTGTTGATGTGTGTGTGTGAACTACACAGCTACATGGAAATCAGCAGAGGGTTCCTCAGAAAATCAGGTGGGCTCTCTATAGAGTACTCGTAGGGATAGATGAAAGGGTTTAAAATCAGGCTCTGATTTGACACATGTAGAGCTTGGCAATGGTTTTTAAAACACAGAGAAGGTAAAAAGACAAATATTTTTGAGCAGGTGGAGAATGAGAATGCATATATACCGTTGGCAAGAACGTAAGTTCATACACTCATTGTGGAAGGCAGTGTGGAGGTTCCCCACAAAACTAAAAATGAACAGCCATGTGAATCTGCGGTCCCACTTCTGGGTGCATATCCAGGGGGAGCGCAGTCAGCACACCAGGGGCTGACTCATTTCTATGTTCACAGCAGTATTATGTACAATAGCCAAGAAACGGAATCACCTCAAGTGCCTAATGAACTTTTGAAGAAGAGGTTCTCAACCTGTGAGTTGTGACCCCTTTGGGGTCAACTGACTTTATCCCGGGGTTGCCTAAGACCATTGGAAAACACAGATATCCACATTACTGTTCTTAACAGTAGCAAATTTACAGTTGTGAAGAATCAATGAAATAATTTTATGGTTGGGGTCACCACAACTCGAGGAGCCATATTAAAGGGTCCCAGCCTTATTGTAATTTGTTATGCTGTATTTGGTTGATATACCTGGGAGGCCTGCTCTCTTATGAACAGAAATGGAAGAGGAATGGATCTAGGGGAGAGGCAAGGTGTCAAGGGGAGGAATGGAAGGAGGAGAAACTGCAGTCGGGATGTAATGTATGAGAGAAGAATAAAACAAAACAAAACAAAACAGGTCACAACATTAGGAAGGTTGAGAGCCACTGTGCTAAAGGAAATATGGGTGTGTATTTACTGCGAGCTATCTGTTTTAAATAATTTGTCATTAGCAGCAACCTGGATGAACCTGGAAGACATCACAGGAAGTTAATTCAGGCTAGACACAGGAAGACAAATATACACGCTCTCAGAGTAGGATGGTCAGTACAGAGGTTGGAGGGTGGGAGGAAGGAGGGGATTATGGTAGAGAGGTAGGAAACTTCAGTTGGACAGTGGGACTGAGGCCTATCTCCTTTGAGATACACTCAGTGCTGTGACTACAGTGCAGATAATGACTGTCCTGACTTTCAGGTGTCGTAGCAGATTTGATGCTAATTCTGTGTGACTCAGTGTATGAGACATTGTCAGGATAAATACTGTGAGAGAAAGAACTGAAGAATAAAGAGAAAGGCTGAGGTAAGTTTTGCATAGTCCTACATGGGGAAGCAACCCAGAGCCATTTCCAGCTGGTGCCCAGTTGATCCGTGTTGTTAGTGCCATGCTAAGGTAAGTGGTAGCTTTGAGGATGGTGATATCTTCTGGGCACAGATGACATAAGAAAAATGGGCTGGAGAGAAACTGAGCTGACTGTGGTGATGGTAACAAAGGTCACAGTGCTGGTTGGGAGTGCAGGGAGCCTGAAGCTGAGATTCTCCTAGGGTGCCTCGGAGTGAGCAGTGTGAGAAGGCAACACCATCCACTCTCTGGGAAGTGATGGTATGGGAACAGTGTGGCAACATGAGAGCTGTGCTGAACTTGGGGTAGTCTCACTGAGGGGAGCAATTGTTCCCAGGAAAGAACTACCAGGATTGGATATATCTCAGGGATCAATACTGAGGATTCATAAATGGGGTAATATGAAATTGAAAAAGCTTCTACACATCAAAGGAAATAATTGCCAGAGTAAAGATACAGCCTATAGAATGGGGAAAACAAATCCTTGCCAGCCACACACATCAGACAAGGCTTAATATTGAGGTAAAAAAACGAAACACTCCAAATCAAAATCATTGGATCAACAAATGTGCTAATGAACCGAATCAATAGTTTTTTAAAAATGATGTACAGGTGGTGAGTGAATACTTGGAAAAGTATTTCAACATCCTGTCCTGGAGAAATGCAAATTTAAGTTGCTCTGAGATTATCCATCTCACCCCGGTCTGAATGGCCATCATCAAGAAAACAAATGTCAACAAGTGCTGGTGAAGAGCCCTCATTGCTCAAAGGACTACAGATCAGTGCAGTCAATATGGAAACCAATGCAGGGGTTTCTCAAATAACCAGAAACATAATTATCATAGGATCCAGCTATACCAGTCTGGATCTATACTTGGCTGACTCTAAATCAACACAGAGACTCTTGCACAATGCGATTTATTGCTACACTATTAAAAATTGCTAAGAATGAAACCAGCCTAGATGTTCATCAAGGAACAAATGCACAAGGAAAATGTGGCACATATACAGGATGGAACTTTATTTAGAGGTATAGAAAAAGGAACTCATGACATTGCATTAACAGAAATCATTATGTTAAGTGAAATAATCCAGATTCAGAAAAGTGACACGTGTTTTTCTTTCATATGCAGAGTTTGTGTATATGTGTCTCCACATTTTAAATATGTGAGTATATGTTTAGGTCATGAAGCTAGAAATAGGACAATGAGAGATAAAGAGAGGGAAATGTCATATATGTAATAGGAAAGCAGAGGGGAACTGCCATGTAGGAAGAGATCATCAAGAGGGGCAGGGGAGGGGGGAGGGGAAGAAGAAGAAGATGGATAGGGACAAAGTATACATGAAAATGCCATAATGGAACCCACTAATTTGTATGCTCACTCTAAAAGTTGACAAATGATATAGTTTACATTTCAGAAGGACTAAGTGATTCCACTTCAGAAGTTTTCACCAAAAATGTATCTGAGATGATGGATACATCAATTAACTTGATTTAACTATTCAGTATTGTATCCATAAATGACAAAATTGTTTTGTATCATATAAACATATGCAACTCCAATTTGTCAATGTGTAATTAATTTTTGAAAGATTAATTTTTTGTTGTAGGCCATATAAATGACTTTTTGATTCTTCCTTGGGAACTTGTTTTGGTACATAGAAAATTCTAGGGTATGGTATGTGAAATCTGAGATCATGGACAATATGGATGTACAGGAGGTGACAATAGGAAGGACCACAGATGCATCCTGGGAGGTTGCGGGGAGGACAGATAGATTTCACATCATATTTTGCTTTGTGCAGTAGCTGAACTCCCAGATGGGTGTGTAGGGAAAGCTAAGGTATGCCTTCTGTCTTGAGTTCTTAAGGCTGAAGCCTTGGTTTGTTTATTTCCCTTTGTTGTTGAGGTTTGCCCATGTGGTCTGCTACATGCATTATTTCCTATTCCCCGAGAGCCCTACTGATGTGCCCCTTTCTCAATCTTCGAGAATCTTTCTCCGAAGATGGGCTGGAGTTGCATGTGAGAACAGCTTAGAGTCCTTGTGTGAAGAAAGATATAGGTAGAATGGTTGTTAAAGCAGACTTTTTGTCAATCACAAGGGAACCTATACTGACAATCAGTGTGACTTCTTTTAAGCTGTCCAAGAGGGACAAATGATCTAAAGAGTAAGTTAACTTCTGCCCTGTCCTACATGTGGAGGGAGGTGGCAGTGGATAGAAGCACTGGAGTAGTCCATGGCGACCCTCAGCACTATCAGCTGTGTCCGTCAAGGATGGCTCACTTCTTCCCTCTTGTTTCATGGCCCCTGTTGTTGTTGTTACTATTATTATTGTTCCTGGAGCATCTGCAGCTGATAGTGAGGATTAGAATTTCATTTATTATTTTTTCAAAAGCCTTATGAATGACTTCTTGATTCTTTCCTTCTTGGGAAATTTCTTTTTGATAGAAACAGAAGTCCTAGACACAATATACGAAATCTAAGGTGGTAGATTGAGTGGACACACAGGAAATGGTACTTGATAACCCTAGGTACTCCAAAGATCTTCCAGAATTATTCTGAAGAGCTCTCATTCTTGAGGTCTGGCCAACCAGTCTAATGCGATTGTACAGCACGCTGACCCTTTGACCAAACTTTTCTATGTCCCGTCTACATAGAGCCAGGAGCCAGGGGCATCACTGTGACCTCCTTGACCTTCTCACTCTATTCCTTCATAAACCAGCAGCAGTCACAGCTAGGAGTATGCTGACTGGTCGTTCCTGCTCTCTCTAGTTACGCTTCTTCTCTTCAAGAAGAAACGGCAAGAACAGCAGTGGGCGAAGAAACCATGTTTCCATCCACTCTGGGCTTTGTTGATTTACTATGTTGTTTGGCATCAAAGAGAATTCTGAGGGCTTAGATTACAAGGACTCTGGACAGAACAGGATTTCCTGAGGCAGTATAAAGGCCTCTTCACATATCAGATGCTAAGGGAGAGGTGGAACTGGGGGATACAGCTTAGATCAAACAAGAAACTGAACAGCCCATTTGTAGGAAGTCTGTGGCCCAAACCACAGAGCTTGATTTTGTCTGTTTTAGTGTTTTCTTCTTTCATTTTATTCATTGTGTGTTTGTATGTGCATGCACATGTGCATGCATGCATACCACACACACACACACACATACACACACACATACACACACACACTCACATACATACATGCTCACACATACACACCACAGACAAAGATGAAGGTCAGAGCAGGAGTCATTTCTCTGCCTCCACTGAGATTAAACTCACATACGTGTTCAGGGTTAGGGCACGCGATGTTATTACCTGCTGTGCCCTCTCACCAGCCCCCAACTGCAAAAACTTGGGGGAACTGCAACAATTCTTAGATCCCAGAGGCACTGTGCTAGAAGTTTTCAGTATATGGTAAGGACATACCAGTCATCAGGGAGGGTTTCAGTAGTGGTGAGAACATACTGATGCTATGGGGAGGATTTAAATTCAGATCCCTGGCTGACTTCCATGCTGACTGTGGGTTTTACATAAACCTGCCTGACACTTCTTCAAAGAGTCACTAAATAATGATTATGCTGGGAGAAGCCCTTGAAGTTTTTACATATATTCACAGCTTTAATGTTAATTTTGTTTTGAGTATGGGAGGCAGTGTTCTGAGGTAATCCCTAATGACCCGTGTCCTTGTAAATCCACTCTTGTGACAGTAACTGGTACATCTGATTTCTACTGAGTAGAACATGGCAAATGGGCTACCACTCCCTAGATTATGCTACATTATATCCAAGAGACAGTAATTTGCAGGAATAACTAATGCCCTCATTCTTTGTTATAATTGATGGTATAATTCATTTGGTGAGTCTCAGTTGAGCCCTTTAGAAGCAGGCAGAGAGAAAAGCTACAACAGACCCATCCCCCTTTGGCCTTGATGAAAAAAAATTCCTGCTGTAATTTGGAGAACACAAGGCAGTTTATAAGAGGCAGGGACAGCCTGAGTGCCAGTCACAAGACTTGAACTCTGTCAGTGTCCTGAGAGTTCTTCTATAGGGGAGCTCAGACTGTAGCACCTGTCAACATCATGCTGCTTCCTGTGGACTTCTGAGAAGAGAAAGCCACAAAGCCATGCTGGGCTCTGTGTGTCAGAGGGGAAAGCCTGAGGTATGAAATGCACATTGATTTAGATTACTATTATGTAGCAGCAGCAAATAAATAATAGATATCTCATTTCTCAAGTGTTGTAAGAGAAGAACCATCTACCCATTTGATTTACAGCAGACACTAAAATCTTGGGTCTAGGTGCCAGTGGGGACCAGAGAAGCCTTTCAAGAAGCACATGGATGCAGAAAGTGTCGATAACGCTTGCTTTCCCAGGCTTCACTACATCCACAGCACAGCTTGCGCGGCTGGCTGAGTAGGTGCCTGTGCTTCATGTAGCCCTGTGAGTCCTTCTTTCCCATCTTATACTCCTATCTCATTTCAAACATTGGCCCCGAGAAAGGTGTATTTTCACATCTCTGAAATCTTACTACTGTGCACTCTTCAGGGATGTAAAAATTATCGACTTGATGCCTCACTGTATCCAAACTCTGCTTGTCTGCTGTGGACTTGGTGATTCTCTTTTCATGCATCTGTGTGGAGTTAGCTATATGTAAGGCATTGCAAATGGCGTTTCTGCCTCTGTGGTGACACCAAACTATAAAGCAGGCTAGCAGGAGAGAGCAGAGCTTTTTCTGTACCCTCTGGTTTTGTGTGCCTGTAGTACATCCTTTGAAGAAACACAGGATGGTAGAAAGCACAGGGAATGTACCCCACACTGTCCTCTCTCCAGGACTCAGTGGCAGCAGTGACATCAGAATGTGTGGCTGGGCTCAAGTCCAAGGGAAAAAGGGAGACCACACTAGAAATTGTTCCCTTGTGAGGTTAAGCTTGGGAATACTGATAGAGTTGGGACAGCAAAGTCTTGTTTTATTCAGTTGGCAACTTCATGCAAAAGTCTGTTTCCAGAACTCAGTGTCTATGTTAAAATTCAGAAGTGAGATGGTGGGACAGGTGTTCAAACTTTCATTGAATTGAAAACATGTGATTTCTTCCTCCCTCCCTCCCTCCCTCCCTCCCACCCTCCATCCCACCCTCCATCCCTCTTTCTTTTCCTTCCCTTCTTTTCTTTCTTTCTTTCTTTCTTTCTTTCTTTCTTTCTCTTTCTTTCTTTCTTTCTTTCTTTCTTTCTTTCTTTCTCTCTCTCTCTCTCTCTCTCTCTCTCTCTTTCTTTCTTTCTTTCTTTCTGCAAAAAGCTAATTTGATTTGGTGGGTTGGTTTGGGCTTTGGTTTCGGTAATTATGTTTTGTAGAGTGATAGCTTCATAAATTGAAGGTTCTAACTCTGCAGTTATGATGCTGGGAGAAATTTATTTAATGTTCAAGTGCTTTAATTAAAATGCTATAATGATAATGGAGCTTCATAGCTAACACTATTTTGATTTTCTGAATTCTTTTTCTATAATGGGTCTCAGAAAAAGGCCTAGTTTATATGCCTTCTGGCTATTCAAGGTGAATTCTGGCTATTCAAGGCTTTTGTGTCCCCATATGAATTTTAGGATTCTTTTTCCTAATGATGTGAAGAATATATTGGAATTTCACTGAAGACCGCATTGAATCTGTAAATCTCCTTTTTGTTGTGTAGCAATTGATTCCCCCAACCCATGAGCATGAGAGCTTTTCATCTTCCTATGTCCTCCTCACTTTCCCGTACTTTTTAACTTTTATTATCACGAAGGTCTTTCATCTCCTTGATTAGTTTTAACGACCTACCTGGTACTTTTATTTGAAGCTATGGTACATGAGATTTTTTTCTCTCTAGATTTTTTTTTGGCAAGTTCAGGAAAACTGATTTTTGTATGTTAATTTTGTATCCTGCTACTTAGCTCAAGTATTTATCAGAGATAAGAGTTCGCAAGTTTTTAGAGCCTTTTAACTCTAAAAGTTTGACTTCTTCCTTTCCTACTTGTATTCTTCCCACAAGTTTTTCTAGCCCTGTTGCTCTAGCTAAGACACGAAGCACTGTGCTGAGAAAGGGTGGACACTCTTGTCCTGAGCCTGGTTTTAGGGGACACGCTCTCAGCTTCTTTCACTTAACGCATGTTGGGCATGTGTGTGTTGCATGTAGCCTTTATTATGTTGGGGTGCATTCATTCTAGACTAGTTTCTTTGGGGCTTCTGCACTAAGGGATGTTGACATTAAAAAAGAAACCCTTTATGCATCAGTTGAGATGACCACATGATTTCTGGTCTTGCATTTATTAGTCTGCATATATTGAAGTATCTTTGAATTACTTGGTTATGTTGTGTGGTCCTTTTAGTGTGTTCTTAAGTTCTGTTTGTAAGAATTTCTTTTGAGAATTTTTACGTCTAGGTTCATTGGGGAAATTGGCCAAAGTTTTCTTTTCTTCCTTTTCCCCTTTTTGTTTCAGTAGTGTCTTTACGTGGTTTGGGTGTCAAGGTAATACCGTTGGAGAAATGAGAATGAGTTTGGTAGAATAACTTCTTTCTTTACTCGTGGAGCCTACGTTTGGTAGGTTGTATTTGGGTAGGGATTTATCTAGATTTCTAGGTCTTTGCAATATAAGCGTTCAAATATTCCTAACACTCTGTGGGTGTAAGTGCAGCCTGTAGTAATGGCTTTATTTTTCACGTCCGATAGGGTCGTCTCTTCCTTCATTAGCATGGCTAGAGGGTTCCCAACTGCGCTTGTGTTTCCAAAGAACCAACTCGTTGCTCCATTTGTTCTCTTAGTGTCCCTGTCATTTCTCTCTCGGGATCTGTCATTTATTTCCGTCCTCTGTTCCGAGGTTGGCTTGCACTTGCTTTTCCTAAGAGGTTGAGGTAACATCAAGGTTCTTATTGGATGTCTGGCTGGTTTTTAATGTAAGCACTCATAGGCGCAAGCTTTCCTTGTAGAACTGCCTTTGTGTTCCTCAAAAGCTCCGGATGTCATTTTTATTTTCATTTGATTTTTGCAGTTTTTTATTCCCTCTATTTCTTCAATGACCTAATGTATTGTTTAATTTCCAGATATGTACATAATTTTTGTGCTTCCTTCTGTTACTGATTTCTAGTTTTACTCCACTAGGATAAGACACGGGCGATTGTACCATTCCTTTTTATATCTTTTAGCTTTGTGTTATGATCTAAAATATGTTGTATCTTAGAGAAAGTCACTACTGATAGATATTTGCTAATTGATTTAGGTTTTGGTTGATTTGCTCATTGTTTGGATTATTATTATTTTGTTCTCCTGTTAGTGTTGAGGGGTTGCTGATTTACTGTGCTGTATCAGTGTAGGTTGCCATGCTCAGGGATAAGCTGTTATGTGGAGCCTGAAGCAGAAGTCGTCCCTGCACAGCTGTGGCTGCTCAATGGGAACTACCAAACAAGGGCTTCTGCTCTCTCCTCTCTTCTACCTGCACCACAAGAACAGCTCATTGTAGAGTAATATATGGTGGAGAGATGTATCAGGAATTCAGTCCAAAGGCATTTGCACTGTACTGGAACATTGTGGACCCACCAATCTGGTTTTATAGGTTTGAACTGGAGTCACAAACTGTACCTTCTCTAGCAGTCTGGTTTCTTCCAAACAATATTGTATGAGGGAAAGAATTTGAAAGCTGTCCCTCCAAGTCAGAAATGCTGATGGATGCTGTGATATCTTAAGACTTAATATACTTATGTTTCATTTTGTCATTTGCTTTTAGTTTTCAATCTTCACTCACTCTTGGGTAACTCTTTCTTGACAGTCTTGTTTTAGTTTACTTCTTGATTGGGTTTTATGATTGTTCAGTGTACTCTTCACTAGTCTTCCTATAGACTGGTATACTTTCCAGATTTTTTTTAACTCATTTCAATCTCTCTTTCTACTTTCTCCCACTATGGATACCAGTATAAGAATTCCTACAAAAAAATCCAACAGAACAAAATCCACAAACAGATCTATCATACAATTCTGCTTTGTCGCTCGTGCTATTTGCACAAACAGATGCTGATGTAAGCGTCCGCCGACTTGAAAATTCGGGTTTACTGCTGTGCTACTCACTATTGCTGAGCTGTAGAGCCCACTTCAGCGTCTGCGGGCAGAGGACGAGATAAGGAAAACATGGCCTGTAGATAAACGCACACACGGTGGGGTTTCGTCAGATGTAACAGATGGTGAAATTATGTCACAGGTAGGAAAATACGTACAACAGGAGAGTATAACATTAATCATGTTAAATCATGCCCAGAAATACAAGTACTTTATGTTTGTACTAATTCTTGGATCCCAAGTTTTATATAGATACTTAAAATTACACACACACACACACACACACACACACACACACACACAGGGAAGCTGAAGAATAACTGTCTAGGAATATGAAAGGTACTGTCAGGAAAGGGGAGGGAGGGAGGAAGGAATGGGACATATAAGAGGGGGACATGCTTAAGATCCATAACGGGTATGTACCGTTCCCCAAAATCTCTCAAAGTAGTCTGTAGAATAACAGAGACATATTTAGAGCAGGGCCAAACTGTGGAACAGGACTGGCTGGAAGGTAAAGCAAATGTTCTTTTTAATATGCAAAAGAGCAGCCCAGGCACACTATGGGGTGTGATTCAGGAAGCAGAACTTTAAGTGACTTCAGTTGTAGTTCTGAAATGCTCAATGGCAACCAACAGTAAATTCTTCGTCCAACCCTTGTGGAATTTACCTTAGACTTGAGAGGTATGTTTAATCTTACCTTTCCCCAGAGTACACCCTCAGTGCTGGCTACCATGAAATGATTTGCTCCTCTGTGAGCAAGAGCAGGCCAAAGTGCTACCAGGGGAAAAGGGGAGGCACAGAACTTGGCTGTGAGGTTTTAAAGTTTCCCACTCACAGGAATCTTTTGGAATTCAAAGATGAGAAATGCAGGGACATTCAATCACCCAGGTGTTGCTGCTGGTCTCTGACACAAAGACTTCCAGGATTCGGGTTCTGACAGTTGATGAATTTGAGTGTGGAATCTCACCCTCTACAACTAGATTCAGAGTTTTTGTCTTACGAACATTTCAAATAAAGTTCCTGGAATTCTTGTCTTAACATATTTAAATATTTGCCCCCTTAATTTCAGTCTGTAGTAGTAGGAAGGTGGTAGGTTATGGTTTAAACAAGCTTAGGAGCAAACATGATCATGAAGTGTTGCCACTTTATTCTTAGAATGAGTTAATCTGTAGACAATCTATCATAATGATCTGAATTATATGTAAATTATCATGTTCCTTTGGAGAACTACGTGCAAAATTCCTAACACTGGCCAAGTCTACAGAGAGCATTCAAATAAAAATCCCAACATTTTAATTTGGTAGGGGAGAGCAAAAGGGGGAAAAATACCAGGGGTATCTATGCAGTTAAAAAAAATAACCCATCAAATTATATATATATATATATTTATTTATCATGTGTATCATAATGTGTATATGTAGACATAGAATGGAAAACCAAACTAATATCTTTACTATTTGCCACAGTTACTGTTTTTATGCTAAGGTCATGATACTTAATATTTGCTTTGAGCATTTTTCAAGATGACAATATATTGTTAACAATTATGTCTAGTCACAATGTTATACAACAGAGCTCTTATAAACCTCATTTTTAAAAGTTAAAGAATCCATTCAGGCACTCAGGAGATTGGTGAAAATCAATTACTGTGACGTCATGCTCAGCCTGGGCTGCAGATTAATGCAGATCTCAGAGAGTGACGGACCACTCTCTACCCTGATGGATTTGGCTCAGAGGCTGTGGTGCCAATCAACAGTCATCAGAAGCCAACCTGAGGCAGTGGACCTCAAGCTGGCTGTCTTATGTAAATGAGGAATTAAGACATGAACAGAGGAGGGATGAGTGAGCCCTACCCAATTTGTTAAAGGAGCAGGAAAGATTAAGGTCTTGTGGTTGGAGGGGATCCAAGGAGGAGTCTAGGTAGGAGTTTTTATAGGACTTAAGACAGAAATGGAGCAAAGAATGAGGTCATTTCTATAGAGCTTAATTAATTCTTTGGTTATACTATGGGTTGAGCTAATGGGCATGTTTTGGGAGGAGGAAGAAGAGGGGCTCTGTGAGTGTCCTCCTGGCTCACCTGGGGAGTTATCACACCCTGTTTGCCCAATCAGAGGGGTGGTAACATATCAAGGTCACCCTTATTCATAATTTTTTTCTTACCTTAGCTTGGTTGTCAGTTATTGATCTTGGTTGAGTCTGTTAACTGTCGATTAAGCCATGTATTAAATCAGGTATTAAACTTTGTTCTTAGGTCATGTGACCAGCTTGGTTTTTGCCATTTTTTTTTCTTTTATTTTGCCAATGAGAGCGAATGCTTACCTCAGCTTATCTTGTCTATGAGATATTGTAGGGTGGTCTCCTGCCTGGAATAGGTGAAGATGTTCTAGAAGTTTCCCAGTGTGTTGCTGTTATCAAGAAGACTATGTGAACGGACAGCTGTGCCTTGCATGTGTTCTTTGGTTTGGCAGAGATGAGCAGGGTGGTTTTTGGAAGGCAGCTGAAGCTTGCTGAGACCTGCATTATTATTTTCGTAGACTTCTGTCTTTCCCCCTTATCAGCATATCAGGCTCAGCTACGAGCTCTCTTATTCCCCTTCCTCGGTGTTCCTGACCTTGCTGTTTTAACTCCCTAGTCAGTTCAGCCCTACTATTTGATTTCAACCATAATAATAGTGAGTTCCCATGGTAGCTTGACCTAAGGAGAGATTCTGTCTCAACTCACCACATCCCAAGATAGAAATTTAAGTTAAAAATAGTATGTGGAACAATGTAACTTTGGTGCTGACGTCAGAGGGCTTGTTTTGGTCAGAGATGTCAATCGGAAGAGACATGATTGGGAGAAATCTGAAGGATATAGCATGTTTGTAATTCTTCTGGAAGGGTCTCTCAGAACTTTTCACTTTTTGGTATTTTGTATTTCAACATGGGAAGTTTGCATGTGGAAGTGGAATCAGGAACAGTTCATTAGTCTGACATCAGTTGTGCTTACCAACCAACTTCTGTCTCTAATACATCTTTATTGGAAATTTAATTAGTTGTATGTTCTAAATTAGTGGATTGAATTTAGGAGTGGATGACACTCTGCTGAAGACTTTTTTCCTTTTTCTGAAGGTTGATCAATCCAGTTAACACAGGGTTAATTCCTTCCTGAGAGAGCTTGAATACAAAGTTAGTTCATAAGTGTCTTGAAATGCTGGCCAGCACCATTAAAAGCTGGTATGAATTGAAGAAGTTCAAAGAACATACCTAACCTCTTTTGAAATCCTTTTGACAGCGATCGTCAACATCTTGCCAACTTAAACTGTGTATTGAGCGGTCTTCCCGTGCTATCAGCAGGGGCGAGGTGGAGGGAGACAAGTGCTTAATTAGATTGTAGCTACACGGCTCTAGCACTTTTCATTAAATTAGTGAAGAATCAGCCAGAGCCGTTTGGCATATCGAAGGCAAGATAACTCCTGGAATAAGGATAAACTTCTCACTCCTCAGGGCGGTGCTTTTTTGTCACAGGGATGCAGCACTAGTTCAATACTAAAAAGAATTCCTCCCCCCCAAAACCTCCAAAACAATCAAAAACTTAACAACCAACTAGATTTTCCTGCAAGCCATGGGGAGAGTACACCTGCTTCCTCTGAAGTGAAGTACTTCTTCTTAGAGCGAAGAGACTTTGAAGACTCAGAAAGGTCATGCGGCTTGGAAGGCTCCTGAGGTCACCTCCTTGGGGTATATAAGCAGGGAACAATTACTAAAGAGGCCACTTTCTGATGGGACCAGAGCTGTGCAAGGACTCCTGTGATGCAGCTGTCATGCTGCGGTGGCCTTTGATGACACAGCTACCTTCGAATCAAGCATGCTTTTGCAGTAACCCTAATTCAATTGGTTAACAAAGGTAGGTGCCATGGGACCATTTCTTTAGTCTGTTGTTGGTGTTCTATATGAGGTGAGTAGACATTTATTCATGTCTCCTCTGGAAAAGTCACATAGTGAGACACTTATGACATCTGTCAAAATAGTTCTTGCAAGGCCAAGCTGGGAGCATCTGAACATTGCCACAAAGGCAAAGTTAACTTCAGGTTTTCTAGACTCTGCTTAAGACTCCCTGCTACTCTGCTAGTGACCCAGTTCCCAGAATCAAGCATTGCCTTTCTTAGGCCACCGGTCCTGCAATCCGAGCTAAGAATTAACTGCAGATTGAGCATGCCAACTTCAAAAATCTAAAATACAAAAAACTATAAGATCCAAACACCTTTTTAGTGTGGCCATGATGTCACAAGTGGAATATTCTCCACCTGACCTCATGTGACAAGTTACAGGCCAAACACGGGGGTCAGGAAACTAAAAGTATTGATTGAATTATTCTTCTCACATAAACAACATGAGGCATAAAAATGTATTTCTGGTTTCAACATAAGTCCCATCCCATAGACAATACAAATATTCTAAAATCTGACCTCCGTAAATCCAAACATTGTCTATCATGAGCATTTTGTACTTGGGATGCTGGGTCCATCATGATGACCACAGATTGTCAGCTCCTAGGGGATAAGGAATTTTCATGACAGAGTGAGAGGAACAGCCAACCTAATGATTATATTTCTAATAGATAGTGGAAAATACTGAGGGCTCAAAAATTTTCAAATTTTATCCTGTAGATAAATGTAATTTATTTGTGTTGTTATAGAGAATGGTCCAAGAAAAGGCTTTAAAATTACAAGATTTGGCATTGGGAATTTTTATCCAAGTCTTCATCCAAATTATTACTTTTATTTTTAATATTTTTTTAGAATTTCATCCATGAGTATTACACTTTTATCATTTTCACCCATCTTCCTTCCGACTCCTCCTGTGTTCCTTCAATTTCTTCTCAAATTAATGACTTCTTCTTTAATTATTGCTAAGTGTGTGTATGCGTGTATGTGTGTGTGTGTGTGTGTGTGTGTGTTTATAAATATAGGATACTCATTCCATTTAGCATTGTTTATATATACAAGCAAATATAAACATATTTTAATATATTTATATATGTGATATATAATATATAAATAAAAATATTTTATACATGTTTCTAAAACTTAAGAATGAAAGTAGTAATTTAGATAAAAATCCCCAATTTTACACACACACACACACACACACACACACACACACACACACACACACACATTTAAGGCTGATCATTTGTGGATTCATTTCTGGAGAAGAATGAATCTTCTGCTCTTAATATCCTGTGGCAATTTATTTAGGTGTGGAAATTTGTGAAATTCCTACCATCTATGATGCCATACTCTTTGGTGACATTGTGTTGGTACTGTATAAGTAATTAATTTAGCTGTAAAGTCTCTGAACCACAACAGTGACCAGCATAAAGGGATACACTTGTGTGGTAGTGGCATTTATATCTTAGGGTAACCAACTGCCATCTGATTGGACTTAAGTCCCTCTCAAAAGGAGAGAATTCTTGGCTGGTACTACAGACTTGGACAACTGCCAATAGCTGGTAGAGTCATGGACCCTGGAGGAGAACCTACTATATGTCCTGTCCTAAACATCTAGAATGTTCAATGGCATCCACAGGGAGGTGTAGCTCTCACACCTCATCAGGAAGCTTGTCCTTGTTGCCAACAGACTCTTTTACAGAAATTAATAACTTGTCAAAATAGAGAACCATGGGGTGCCAGGCTGTGATTGATAAATCCACACCAGAACCCCTACACCTTAGACTTGGGGGACGTTGTGGAAGAGGTGCTAGGAAGGTTATAAAAGCAAGTGGACATCTCTTATGAGACTCATGAAATCTCAACTACTTTTATTTTTACAAAGGCAGTAAAGTTGAGGTTTATAGATTCACAACTTATTAATGAGAATCTAGGAAAGTGAAGGAATGAGGACATGACCGTAAACATTTATGGAGTATTATTAGTCGTCATTCCTGAACTATATAGGGGAGCCAAATAGGTAGCTTGCTTGTCCTCATGGCACTGATAGGATAGTGGTGGGAGAGAGCAAGCAACCAAACTGATACATGTATGCATAATACATGTGTATTACGTATATGTAGTTCATGTGTGCATGCAATGCATGTCATAATGAATATTTTGAAGGAAAGGGAAAGAGTACTGAGAGTATCAGTGGAAGAAGTTTTTTATTTCACCCCTTCAGGACAGATTAACTATCTGATCAAGTTCATAGACTAAGAAGTGTAAACTTTCTAGTCCTAATTCAAACTCGCTTCTCAGAATATCTGCCTCAAATTACCATCTACTCAATCTCTATATGTGCTTCTCCCTATGAGAATGTACACAGAGTTCCTGGCTGTCTTGGTCCTGACTTAAGGTGGTCTTTTATGTGCACGCATGTGATGTGATATATGTGTGTATATACATGTTTGTATGTGTGAGCATATCTGAGCATGTGTGTTGCATAGGTCAGGTGCTTACACCAGGATCCTTTTAAAAATCACACTCCACTTGGTATGTTGAGGCGGGCTCTCTCAGAGGAACCTAGAGTTCACCAATACGCTAGTCTAACCAGCGAGCATGCACAGGGGAACTTCCTATATTTGTCGTCTAAGAATTGCTATTGCAGCTGAGTTGCCATACCCAACTTGTATTTGCATGGGTTCTGGGGATCTAAACCCTGTCCTCAACCTTACTGATTGCATACATTTGCTTTAAGCATTATAGCATCTCCCTAGCTCCAATGTGATCTTTTCTGTGTGAGTGGTGAAGGACTTGTGTGTTGATCCATTTTAATGGATATAAAGAACTGGGTTGTCTCCAAAAGGACATGCATGACAGGAACCTAGCATGACTGTCCTCTGAGATACTCTACCCACTGGCTGACTGAAACAGATGCAGATACCCACAGCCAAACATCAGACAGAGGTCAGGGACTCTTATAGAAAAGTTGGGGGAAGGGTTGAAGGTCATGAAGGAGATGAGAACCCCATAGGAAGACCAACAGAGTCAACTAACCTGGACCCTGGGGAGCTCTCAGAGACTGAACCATCAACCAAAGAGCATACAAGGGCTGGACTGAGGTCCTCACACATATGTAGCAGAGGTCTGACTTACTTGGCATCAGAGGATGTGCCTGGTCCTGCAGACTTTGTGCACCAGGGTTGGGTGATAACTGGGGTGTACCCTCAGAGGCAAAGGAGATGGGAAAGGAGAGGAGGGACTCTGTGAAGGGGGCCTGGATGGAGGCATTGTTTGGGATGTCAATAAATAAATAAAACAAAGAACTGGATCTTCTGAGCACATCCTCAATCTCTAATATTTAAAACTCCTTTGTCAAACTCAGCATTTAACAGTATTTTCCCAGTTTTCAGGGTGGTAACTCATAGGACTACGTCTTCAAACTCTTTCTTTGTAAGGAGGCTCAGGCAATTAAAGCAAATTTATTGAAGCAGATTTTATACTTATTTTTATAACAAAATTTCACCCAAACTAAGAACAACCACTTAACCATATTGAAAAGCTAATTTAGTTTCAGCCTCGCAAGTTTTGAAATAAGTACTTGAATAATAAAATTTAAATTATGATAGCTCTGTAGACGTTCCTGTGTATATATTTCTAACTCTGTAATACATGCTATTACGGTTGATTTAATATTCTGTTTATTCCAACTCACATTAAACTCCTGTTTGTTTAATTTCTGAATCTCTGTCAGTGGTTTCCAGGTCATATTTCATTGTCTTTTCCTTATGTAGTGGGAGTAGAGGGTGGCTTTGATTTAGATAATTTTTTTTTCTGTGATAATGATGTATTTTAAACTGCTCATAATTTAGAAAAAATGCATGTATAATTATGTCTAAGAAATGAAATAATAAAAACAAAAGCAGTTGGTGCTTGAATCACAAAAGCAAATTTACCCTTGCTGCTCTCCCAAGGAAACACATGGGTGGATGGGCTTAGGGCAGACCATGGTGAGAGTGGCTGGGGCAGTGCCGAAACAGATAGAAAGATGTGGACTCCTATTTACTGTATTTGGGTCTGGAACATCCCCAAAGTAAAAAGGAATGTGGTTATGAACAGTTTGAAAAATTATTCATGTCACATGAAACACATCATAATGAAAGTATATAAAACCCATCATAACACACACACACACACACACACACACACACACACACACACACAGACAGACAGACACTCTGTCTCCTAGAAAGTCTTCTAAGTAAGAAACATTCAATCATTCCACCCAAAATGGATTTGATTTGTTTTGGGGATTTTAAAACTCTGTAAGACAATATTTTAGAGTAGAGATTAATTTCTGATTTCTTTTTTATAAGCAAGAAATCCCTTTCCATTGGCTGTGAGGGGGCCTATGTCTTGATAAAATGTACTTAACCTCTGGATGGTCATTTGGTGCTCCCATCTCTGTAAGATTAGTGTGTCCCCTATGTGGACTCACTTCAGGAGAGCAGGGTGACACTCATCTTCTCTACCTAGACAGGGCATCAACTCTAGGCTTTGCTTGGACCAATTTCCTCCTTTCTAAAGCACGACACTTTACAGGAGAGCAAAACCTGGTGAATTAATGTCGCCTCACCTTAACCTTCTCTTTGCCTTTGTTGTAAAAGGTGTCAAAAATTGCCATAGCAACAGCACTTTTCTTCCTCAAGAGACCTACCACTCTTGGGCACTGCCTAATGGACACATGACACAGCTCATTACTTTCTCCTTCCCAGTAATGCTTTTCCTCTTGTCTTAAAATTCCTACCACTTGTAGGTGTGGCGATGCTTATGTTTTTATAACATATGTGGTATTCATTGTGAATCACAGCAACAGCCCTTTCTCTGATAGCTTTTTACTGAAAACACCCTGTCAACTCTGTCATTAGCTTCATTTTGTAAATCGATTCTCTTCATTGTTATCCACGATGGATGACAGAAGAAAAGGAGGAGCATTCCTACTGAGATAATTGCGTTCTTCCTTCTCTGCAGGGAGTAAAAAATCTCCTTTATACTTTCGTGCCTACAAGCATGCTACTTTAAAGGGCAATTCAGCAAAGAATCTAATGTTCAAAAAGCCCGGTGGCATTTTCTGAGTCATACACGATGCAGCTTTTGAAAAGACAAGGTGACTAATGGCTAGTGCATTGGTCAGGTAGTCTCCTGAACTGATATAGTCAAGATTTTTGATAGATGCTCTTGAATGTCCAGACTTAGGACTTTGGGGCTTGCTAGGTATCAGGCCAGTGATGGTGCCAGCATAAGATGTTTGCATTCTGTGCAAATGCAAAAGGGTGCTTATAGGCTTCCTACCTTCCAGTTTAAGAGCAGATCAACCAGTTACTTAAACTAAGAATGCTAGCCTTCCTTACGTTGGGGGATGACATGGGGTAAGACATTATACTTTGTTCAACTCTTTGCTTCAAAGGAAACCTGACACCATGATAAAGCTCCTCTTCCGATTCTAGGGTTTTACGGGGACAGTCACATAGACAGTTATTTTAGTTTAAGCATATTTACAATGTATGGATAGACACAGGAGGGTAGAGGAAGTTCATGGGAAAAGAAAAGAAGGCGTGGAGAAGAGGCAGACGGAGAGATTTGGAATCAGAAGTCTGGGGCAGAAGACTAACTTTGGAGGGACCCACTTCCACTCAAGTATTCCAAAGTCCAAGCAATGCATGGTGTACCCTAATAGTCTTTAACGTCTTCTTGAGTGTGCCCTAATATGCCCACCTCCAAAATTCTTTCTTTTTTTCTTTCTTTCTTTCGTTCTTTTGTTCTCTCTCTTTCTTGTTAGGAATATTAGAGAGAAAAATACCTGATCATCTATCCAGACTCAGACAAATAGGGTATGGTTTTTTAGAGAAAATTAAGGGAGGGAGGGAGAGAAGAAAGGATGGAGAAAGAGAGGAGAGGGAGAGAGAGAATACAAGACATCACACCTGTTTGAATTTTGGTCGCAAGGCCCCCATTTATAACACTACTATACCTAAGGCAAGAACGCGAACTTCAATTTCAAAAACCTGAAGGCTGAACTAGTTAGACGAGCATTTGTTGTTCTTGATTATCATGGAGTTTAAGGAACTCGCAGTCAAATACATGGGTGTATTTAGTTAAAAATGTAAAAAATATGCAGTAAAATAAGGTTTTATGTTTAAAAGAATATAAATTAATCTAGGTAAACATATAAATATTACTACCTAAGTATTTCTATTACCTACTTTTGGAGCTGTTTAATCTTTAAAAGTTTATTTTATTTTTATTTGAAGAATTTAAATTAGATCCAAAGTAGAATTGCATTACTTTCCTCCTTCTAACACCATCCCCCCATCAAGTCCCCCTTTCCCACTCCTTTTTAAATTTGTGGTCACCGTTTTCTTACTTATGATTGTTACCCTTACATATATGTTAATAAGTATATAAATGGAACCCACTGAATCTTTTTAGTGTTGCTTGTATGTCTATATCTTTTAGGATTAACCACTTGGCATTGGAGGCTCATTTCTGGGGAATAATAGTTCTCCTTTTCTCAGCAGCCATTAATTTGCCTTATTTCTATTTTTAACTCAATTAAAATGTACTTTTATGTGTATGAGTATTTGCCTACAAGTGTGTTTTTGCACCATGTGTATGCCTGATGTCCTTGGAGTCCTGAAGAAGGCGTCAGACCCCATGGGTTTGGAGTTACAGATGGTGTGTCCCATCATGTGGGTGCTGGGTACTGAATCTCTGTAAGAGCAGGAAGTACTCTGAACCATGGAAATATCTCTCCAGCCCTAAGTTTTAAAAGTCCCCGTCTATGTCTAGATCATGAGGTGTTTTACTCTAGTTGTCTGAGGTTTCTGATCTTACATCAATGCTTTGATACATTTTGGGTTATTTTTATGTAAAATGAGAGATAAAGATTTAGTTTCACTCTTCAGTGTGTGAGCATCCACTTTCCTTGGTACTGTGGTTACATGAGCTGTCTTTCTGATGTTTTTGACACATCTGTTAACACTGGATGTATAAAGGTGTGTGGGATGATATCCATGTCCTTTATTGTATTCCGTTAACCCACACGCCTGTTTTGTGCCAATACCAGATTGTTTTTGTTACTATGTCTCTGTGATGTAATTGCCACCAGGTACTGTACTTCCTCCAATCTGGCTGTTTTGGACAGGGTTTGCATTGGCTGCTCAGTGGCTTTTGTGTCTCTATGTGAATTTTAAGTTTTTTTTAAAAGACTTTTTAAGTTCTGAGAAGAATGTTATTAGGATTTTGATAGAAAATCTACAGATTGCATTCAGTAACAGTTATTTTTTATTTAATTTAAATCTTTTATTTATTCACTTTACATCTTGCTCACTGCCCCCTTCCTGTCTTCTTCTCCCTCAATCCTTTCCCCATCTCCCCTCCTCTTCTCCTCTGAGCAGGTGGGGCCCCTGGGCATCCCTCCCATCCTGGATCTTCAAGTAAGGTGCCCAAGTGTTTTATTGATATTTGCCATAAAATACTTAAAGTATGACAGGCCGTAGCTCTTTCAAGAATACTTATCTGCGGAGTTCATTAATGTTCCACACTTGACATAGCCATTGTGTCAGATTAACAAGACTTTATTACATACAAGTGAATTGTTTGATTGACAGCCATGCTACTTTATGCAAATTTCTATTGTACATAGAAAGAATGGTCCTAAAGTGGTCTTTTTGAGGCAAGGTCTCTGATATGAAACTTGGTCTTTTATACTCACCTTGAATCTGGGCAGCTGGAATGACCTGTGTGTGATCTTCAAAAGATTGGCTCTGCTAACATCCCCTGTAGGATGAGGGAACTTGAGACAAGGGTATTCCCTTGGCACATATCACTCAGGTATATGGATGGCAGCAGTGAGAGATGGAGATGTCTTCAGTCCTGAACAACACAGTTGATGCCCTGTGTGTAGAAGGATTTTAATCCAGCAACATGGCTGGAATACAGCCATGCCTTAGTGCACATGCTTAAACCCTCTGGCTGGAATACAGACATGCTCTTAATACACAGCTTTAATCCTAAACAATGAAGAGAAAGTTAGTTTGTTGAAGGAATCGCCTATGTTTGAAAGGGACATCTAATTGAGAGGCAGATAAAGTGGCGAATCACAGAAAGATTTGACTGAATAAGATAAGCTCACTCTCACAACAACAGAAAGGGAAGCTACTTAATAGGGAGCAGGACTGAGGGAGAAAGGAGAGAGGGCAGTTTTACCCCAGACAAGTGTACAAAGACAGGGTGCAGAGAGAGAACAAACAGGATACAGGGGAAGGCAGAAAGAGGAGGAGCCAAAGATTAGAACATATTGGCAAAGTTAGTACGCGGCCAGGCAGAGCAATTCAGTCAGAAGTTAAAAGAAGCCAGTTTGAATTGGCATGGAGAGGAATTTTGAGCCTCTGGATTAACAGCTGAGTTGGTCAGCCAGCCAGAGTTCAGAATGAACTAGGAAGGGTGAGCTTATTCAGCCATAAGTCTCGGAGGCCAAAAACATTCTAGGCCTAGCTAAGATTGCATGGAGACTTGGAGCTTCCAGGACTGGGCCTAGGACGGGTTCTAGACGGAGGCGGTGAGCCTCTGAGATGACAAGTTAAAGAAACTTTAACCCCTGTGCCCAGTGTTGTGCTGTTTTCACCCTGGCTTCTTGTTACTTGAGCAGATAAAACATCCTAAAGGATTTTTCTTGAAACTCTGAGATTTACATCCTTTAACTTCTCACATAGTGGATGAAAGGAGGACTTACTAGATTTTGTAAATTTGATAAATATCTATTTTAAAACAATTAAGGATCTGTAAGTCAAGTTGTGGAGAAAGTGATGAGTAGAGCCGGAAGGAAAAGTATCAGGTTCAGGACCCTGAGACCAAATTCTCAGCACAACAGACTTTGCCCCAGAAGGAGAGAGAGAGAGTAGGGAGTAAGAGACAAAGACAGGAGATAGAGGAGAGAGAGGAGAGACAGTTGTCCAGAAAAGTGATAAAGGACTGCTTCTGGAAAGAGAGAAGATAGAAACATGGCATGTAGGAAAATGACAGTTTATAAGGGTAAAGGGGGAAGTCCCATGTTAGGATGAGGTATTAATGGTGTTTAGTTTTAATTGGGCATGCCAGTCAGTGGGTCAAATGGGGCTTTTGCTAGAAGAATGTCAGTACTTTGATAGGTGGAACTTGATAGTCAGCCTCAGGAGGAGGGTTTGCTGAATAAGGGAAAAGACCTTGGTGGTTAGCTTCAGGAATGTAATCTAATTTTTTTTTTTTCTTTAGCAAGTCAGAGGGAATGGGGGAGAAGGGCAAGGACTGCCAGAACCATGTTCATCTAGCCAGAGCTCCTTCAGAATCTGTTGGTTCAAGTCTATTGCTCAGCAGTTTCCTCAGAGATTGAAACATTACAGGAAAGTAAACAACTCAAAATAGCTTCAGGAAGTCCCTGAAACTGACCAGATTCACTAGACCCCTTCCTTCCAAGGTTAATGATAAAGATGGCTGAGTCACTCTCAGATGAACCAAGTTGCAAAGAAAGTTTTAAGACTAGATTAGCTATTTGGAAAAGGTTTAGAATAACTGTGTTACTTGGAAAGGAATATCTATAACCTGTTGAGCTGCCTGCAGGTTGTACAGTGTACTTTAGGTTCCCAGATTTTGTGAGTTGTCACCCATGCTGGTGTGGGCTTTGGTGATGCCCCTGTTTTAGAAATGCCATTTCTGTCCCTGTAAGTAACCCCTCACACACCTCTCAGTAACCCCTAATAAAACTCATTGGTTCACCAAGTTGGACTTCGGTGGTATCCATACTTTGGTTTGTTGTGGACTCCCTATCTAGGGCAGGTAGACATCCTGACACACAAGAAATATAAGATTAGGGCTGGGCATGGGTTTTTTTTGGCAGTTTGGGTGGTATTTACATTTCATAGCTACTAACAGTTCTTTAAGACAACAATGAAAAAAGCAACACAAAGATTCTAATAGCTTACATCTTATCCCTACTCAGGATGTGATAGAGCCTCTTCCAAGACATTTATAAAAACTGACTTATGAATTCTCCCAGTAAGCCTGACATGCCATCCTAGCTTGTCTCTATGGGACCTCCTGTGGTCTCTAACTAACTATGCATGTAGTTGTATATAATGCAAACACATGTACTCACTGCTCACATGACTAGGGCTGGTCTGTATGACCGTTCTTATTAGTTTTTAATTGTCAACTGGACACAACTTAGAGTCATTTGGGAAGATGGGGGACCTCAAAGGACTCCTTCCACCACAGTGGTGTATGTACACATCTGTGGGGCTTTGTTTTAATTGCTAATAGATGTGGGAAAGCAACAGTCCACTGTGGGTAGTACTATCCCTACGCAGGTGATCCTTGCTATGTAAGAAAGTTAGCTGAGTAGAATTCAGTGAACAAACCAGCAACCTTGTCCTCTCGGTTTATGCTTCAGCTCCTGCTTGAGTTTCTTCCCTGACTTCGCTACATTGCTTTTGGTTAAGAGAGTTTTATCATAGCAACAGAAAAGGAAACCAGAAAGTGAACAATGACCCAGGGCAGAAAGGATGACATTTCCCTTCCAAGAAGAGAGCACAGAAGATTGTAGGTTCATTCTTGGCAAGGAACTGAGGATTCCATCTTGCAACAGGAAGGGAGCTCAGGCCTGCCAACACCACATTAAGGAGTCTGGAAGCAGATCTTCTTGTCTTAGGCGACTGCAGACCTGGCCAGCAGCCTGACTGCAGCTTCTGGAAAGATTGTTAAGTAGGACCTCCTGGCTAAGTCACTGCAGAGCCTAGGCCCACAGCAGCAACTGCTGTATGCGGTACAGTCAGAGTGTAGGTACAGAGCGATAGATTACTAATATAAACAGGCACTGCTTATGAATTTTACGGGGAAATAAAAAAAGAGTTTGTTACTCTCTCAAGTTTATAAACCCATTAGGTGCTGGAACTGGGATGCCAAGCCAAGTCTGTCTGCAGAACCTGTACTTGCGTCCTCTAGACAGCCTCTTGGCATTTTTGTGGACACATTGTGTGATGATTGAGGTGTTCCTTGGTATGAACAGGTTGTGTAAACCCATTGAGGAAAAGGCTGAACAGAGTTACTTTACACACCCAAAACATTGTGCACACAGCTCTCAGTCTACTCGAGATCACCCTTTTTAGATGTTGGTGACTTCAAGGCTCCTGGAGACCCAAAGCCTCAGCTAAGTGTAACTCTTCCATCAGTATTTGCACATGGGATTGTGTAAGAGAACGCTGCAGTAACACAGTTGCTCACACCCTGGGGTGCTTTGTCCTAACCCCAACTCTTGGGTTGACTTCAAGTCCATTACTCGTCCCTTTCCCATATGAGGTAATTCCTCCCTCGGTGACCTCTGAATGTGCCAGAACAGACCTCTTGGCAAGCTGTGGTCTGGGAGGCTGTGTCAGACATCTAGAGAAATGAGAGAGTACTAATTCCAGAGACTGTGCTGTGAGACTTCCATCCTTAACTGGGCCAAACTGAAGTCAGGCACAAAATAAATTCCCTCCCCAATAAACACTGCCATTCCCAAGATGATCTAGCTCTCTTAACTTTTAAGAAGGCCCCACATACACTGCTTCTTTTCATCCTTAGCATATACTTATGCAAATGAGAGAATGCCCTCCCTCAAGCGAGGTCAAGCAATTTATTAAGGTTTCGCAATAATAAGACCCTGTTATTTTAAAATGTTTACTGTATCTGCTTATTATTCGAAGCACTTTCCACATACAAACTCATTTGATCCTGACCACAGCCCTAGAGGATATACTCTATTATCAGCCTCATTTTTGTAGATAAGGTAACTAGGGGCAGAAAAGTTAATTAATTTTCCTAAGATATTACAGCAAAGACATGAGCAATTGAGCAAGGATTTGAACTCATAAAGTCTGACTCATGGAGGCTACTGGCCTCTAAAACTTGATGTATAACTTGGCATTGACGGATTTGACTCACTCTCTGTTTTGCTATAGTTGATTAGAAAAATAGGTTGAGATCTGAGCCCAATTGAAGTTTTTTTTTAAAAAAAAAATTGTACGTGTGTGTGTGTGTGTGTGTGTGTGTGTGTGTGTGTGTGTGTGTGTACTTGTGTGGGTTTAGGGTTAGTTGCCTGGTTGTTTCCTTTATAGGTTTATCTTGTGATCTCCTTCTCTTTTGTATTCTAAGCAAAAAAGATAGAAGCTGCGTAGGCGGATAGTAGCAGGAGTACTGGGGCAACAAGGTCATTCTGAGCTGCACAGTGATTTTGAGGCCAGCCTGGGCTACATGAGATCATATCTCAAAACAAACAAGTAAACAAAGACAAGCATGCTTGAACATTTCCCCAGCAGATGTCTGAGGGTCGGGTCTCATCTCCCTTGTGTCTTTCTACACCAGGGGCTTCGAGCAGACCTAACACTTAACGGATAGAGAGCGGTGAGCGGGGAAGTATTTACACACATGTAGAAGCACACAGCATGCTATCACCTACTTTGAACTTTCCCATATATTTTTACATTTTATCTTCACAACAATTCCATACTGTCCTACAGTCATTATTATCTGCAAAAATCTAGAGCTTTCATGATGAGCTCATAGGGTGATGGCAGGACTCCAGGTCATAGTTTCTGTGCCATAGCCCTGTCACACTGCTCTGACCTTTGCTGTACTCACCAGAGGACTTTCTAGGACATTAGAAAAGGGATATTACAGAATACACCGCCTCTAACTTGGAGATTGTGTTCAGTAACATATAGTTGGCTATAATACCACCAAGATCCAAAAGTAGTCAGTAAATGTTTATGATATGCAAGGATCTGTTGTATGTTATCATTTAACCCTTAAACTCCAGTGGCAGAGTGCCAGACATATACAAGTTGGGGGGGGGGAATTTTATTTTGGCTCAAGGTTTTAAGGCAGGCAAGTAAGGATAGCTTTGCAACCATGGACTATGCTTGGCTTGAGATACACACAACCACACACTTTCCCTAACAATGAACTTGGCAACATGGGACTCATCTGCATCAAGTTACATGGACACCCACTTCAAACAATAGAGTGTGTTACTCCAAGAACCCACTGAAATGGGGTTTGACACCTATCCAGGTACAAGAGGCCAGAGTCCTTATTCAACCTGAACAGCTTTGGGTGTGTGTAAACTGTCCTCAGAGTGAACTTACCTCACCATCTTATGCCTCTGCATAATTGAATGTCCATATGATTTAGGTTAGATTTGTCATGGAAGTGACACTCCCAGTAAAGGAAGACTTAACTAATCCAAGCCTGGTAATTAGAACGGAACCATAGTCTCTGTGCCCTTTAGGATCGACTTTTCCTCCTGATTCCGTAAAAGAAAGTCACAAATAATGGCTAAGGCTCTCGAGCACCGTGGCTCAAGTATACTATGCTGCCTTTCCGTGTGTCCCTCATTGTCTCCTTAAAGAAAACCTCTGTTGCCTTGCCATTTTTGAGTGGTTTTTTTTTTTTAATTCTCTAAAGGACACACTGAAAACTTGGAATGGCCTGGTCCAGACAGGACCATAGGCAGAATTTTCAGATGACTCAGTCAACCATGGCAACGCATCTCAGGAAGCAGAGAGCAAGTCAGGAAGCAGCTGATGACAAGACACCTTTGAGAACCTGTGTGCAGTGGCCACCAGCTAGGGAACCACCTCCTGAAATTTCCAGGGTCTTCCACAATAAGATCACTGTTTGAGGACCAACCATTCAAATTATGAATTTGTGGGGCATTATATATTCATAGCCTAAAAGCCTGCACAGCATCTATGTTTCTCAGATGTGGTCCATAGACCAGCTGCTGCACAATTCCTTGGGGTCTGATTAGCAATTCAGAACCTCTGGTCAAATCTAGAGCCCTTGAGCCTAAGCCCTGGATTTGGTGGGATCACAGGGCGTGTGTGCGTGCGTGCGTGTGTGTGTGTGTATGTGTGTGTGTGTGTGTGTGTGTGTGTGTGTGTGTGTGTGTTTTCTGGAGGTTGAGGAGGTTAGTGGTGAGAATTGTCAGCTCATTTCACAGAGGAGCAAAGTGAAGGTTAGAGAGAGGTCCAAGCCTTAAGACTTCCATTTAGCCAGTATAGCCCAGATGGCTGTCTACTGCTATAGTTTTGTGCTTCGATACTAATTATTTTTGTCCTTTAAGTTTGTCTGGTGCATGGAGATGGAGATAAATATTTGTCAGGGTTTGTTGTCACTTCAGGAAGTATGAGATTACCATGCACAGTGGCTGGCTCCCTCAGTGTAAGGACAGCTCAGTTTATCCCATTTTTATAAGATAGCGTTAATGTAATTCCCCTGCAGCATTCTGAGACTTCATTACAGCACCTCCAGGAAACCACTGACATTAACCAGACACCTAAATAAACTCCCCCCCCCCTCTCTCTCTCTCTCTCTCACACACACACACACACACACACACACACACATACACACACACACGTGCTTGAGAGTGCACATACCTATCTGGTAGAAGAAAACTGCAAGTGAGATAAGCCAGAAGTCGTCACATGAAAAATTTGCATAATTAGAATTTGTAGGCCTGGAGTAAATGTAATTTTCTGTCTCTTCAGTAATTTTCTCCTTTCCATGGATGCTACTCCAGAAGGGGCTGGTCTGAGTTGGGGAATAACACATTTTAGAAGTAAAATAGAACCAGCTTAAAACATGTAAAATATCCATTTTTCATTACCTGCTTCCTTCCAGATCGTCTATATCATGGCCCCTTTCTTTTTCTTGGAGGAGGACACATGTAGGGTCCCACCCTTGGAGGTCAGAGAGCCTGCTTGGGTTAGAGGTGTGAATCTGACCTCAGGCAAATGGGTTCTGCCTCTCCCTGTGTGGTGCTCATATGCCTGCACACCCTCCTGTTGGGTTGATGGAGGGGAGTGCCAGTGAAATCCTTTTCCTTGAGGGCTTTGCACCACACCGCTTCTGATTCCAGAGGGCTGTTCTCCTTGGTCTTGCTTACAGGGAGACAAGAGACAGTGGTGGCAGCACCCGGAAGTCTGTTCAGCTGGACTATTATCTGTCTGGTAATAATCTATCTACCCTTGCATCCTGGCCCTTCTGTTTGCTCACACGTTTTGCACCTTCTTTTCTTGGTAAAAGTGAATAATCAGCACTGATTGTCTCAAAGGCTTGAGAGAATGTAGACAGACTTAGAACAGTGGACATGTGGTAAGTGTTCTGTAATGGCTTATGGTGTTTTATTTTCTGTTCTTCCCAGAAAGTCCGAGACTGAATCAGAACAATTTTTTTTTTTTTTTTTGGACAGGAAAACATGCTTGAGTTACTCGGCTAGGGACATTGTAATTCCTTGTTGCTTAAAGCCCTGAAAACAAAAGAGAGCTTTTATTCTTTTTAAAGGTAATTTATTATACCATAAAAGCAGATAAGACAGACATGATGAGATATTTGCTTGTTATTCATTCTTTGTAAACACTCATATTTCACTGAAGCATAATGTACCTGACATGGTGTATGACTACACACCAAGGGGCAGGTAATGCACTTTAAAGTCTAAGATTGTTTGCCTCAAAAGCAGGGTTCATGATTCCATTCTTATGGAGTTACTGGGGAAATATATATATATAATTTTGTAAGAGATGAGGTTACCACTTCTCTTTCTCTACATGAAGACTAATTTTAGTCACAGCTTATGAGGAACACTTAATAGGGCTCTTTCAAGAATTGGCCAGTACATTAGTCTTTGGTGAAAATCTTTGACACATACCATTAAGGTAAGCTACAGATCTATTTTTAATTTTACAAGACCCTAGGTAAGAAGGAGAGAGTTGGTCACTGCTCTGTGGTTTCAAGGGCTGGGTTATATGGCTACCGTGAGGCAGCAAGGGCTGCTACCTACTCTGAGACTCTCCTGCTCACCAGTCTCACTCTTTGACCCATCTTCACAGAAAGTATGTGTGTTATGTGCATCTAGTGCTCATGACCTGTGCTCATGAGTGGCCCTGTATTTTTCTCACCCTGATCCTTCTTTCTAAACTCCCAGCACAGGAATTTCTTCTCACTCCATCACTACCCTGAGTTCACGTTTCTGTTTTTGGAAAATTCCTCTCCCTAGTCTTTTGAGGATGACCCTTTCTTATCATCTACTTCTTACACTGGAGACTTCAGAGACATGACATAGACATCTCAACCTAGTATCTATTAGCTCTGGTCTACTCATCGATGCTTTTATTGTCTCTCCTCCTTACTGGGACAGGAGCTCCTCTAGGGAAGGGGTTGCCGTGCTCATTGCTATGATTCCAGACTGTAGAAAGTGTTTGACACTCACAGGAATGGATGAACAAGTGAATTCATGGATGAACCATGATGAGGGCAACCCAGCCTGGAAGATCCTGGCTCCTTACACAGTGGTATCTGGGGAACCTGACACCATCATCTCCTACTCTAGAAAATTGGGAGATCATAAAAAAGCAAGCCACAGGCTACTGTAGCCCAGATAATTCAGACTTAGGAGAATGTTATAAGGTAGCACAAGGCTTCCCTTGGAGAAGTTTTCTATAGCCTTCTAGTTGGTGTAGGAATAGGGGATGGGTCAGGTAGGATCTGAAGAGAGTGTGGGGTGGAGGAAGTAGGATTGGGGGTTTTCACTTATCTTGAGTAAATATGACAAAGTGCTTAAGAGACTTTCAAGTATGTGATTTTTAAGAGTTTCTTGTTGTTTAAAATATGTTACAATAAACCACTAAACAAAGCTAGATATTGGGTCCAGGAAAGAAGACTATCACTGTGGAGAGGGGCTATTTTACTGAGGGGCAGATAGAGCACATGGCAGCGGAGACTGTAGGAAGAGTCTGAGAGAAAGGTATCCGTGTGAGAACCCAGGGAGTGTCTATTTGGGACCACCCTGTATGGAATTGATTTCATTAGAAACATTTCTCATGATCTCTAAAAACAAGCTAATGAAAAATCAACCTCTCCCTTTCTCTGTTCCCTTTGTATGATTTGTATTAACGTTAGTGAAGGGATTCACACATGAATAGCCTCTGATGATAGTCTGTGGAGGAGAGAGGCTCCCTCCCATCTTGTCCTAGTGAGACAGAGACCAGTGTCCCCATGTGGCCATTAGTGCTGCTTTTGTGAGAGCTGTACAAGGGGAAGACTGAACCCCTGATGCTTGGGATCATGCTTCAGCAGATATTTTAGGGCTTTGAGAGGCTTGTCCTTCTTCCTGTGCATTAGGAAGATGGTCTCTGATCAAGAAAGGGAAGTGGACGTCTGGGTTTTGTGTGTGTGACAGATGTGTTCTAGAATATCAATGGACTATCGATCTGAACATTTGATTGAAGTCCCAAATCTCAGATTATGGAATAAATACTCAAAGACAAGATGTAATTATATCCAGTGTCATCTTGCCAAATCAGAGTGTAAATCCAGTTTAGCCACTAGTGACCTTTCTCACATGCAATTTATGAAAAAAATTTTTTTTGGGAAGGAATCCATATAGAGAGACAATTCTGGCTTTCTGTCAGGCTGTTTTCAAAAGCTCCTCCCTCCTCCAGTAAGGTGAAGCCTCTTTTTCAGCCCCCATAAAGATTGGCAATACAAATGGGGACTCCTCCACTCATCTGGATCATGGAGAGACAGGTCAGAGATCTTGGGAATGTTCATGTATCCCTAGGAGTTAGCATTGGAATTGGCACTTGTTGGATGTGGGGGAGGACTTCTGTATTCCCAGCGCTTGGGTGTTATAGTCAAAGCTTGGTCTCTTGCAGGCCTAGAAAGCTAGGCTCTACCATTGCCTTAGTTACTATTCTATTGCTCTGAGGAAACAAAATGTCCAAGTCAACTTATAATTAATTTTGCTTATGGTTTCAGAAGATTAGGGTTCATGATGGTGGCTATCAGCAGCCATGTTGGCTAGAGTAACCGAGAGCTTACGTCTTATACTGTAATTAGGAAGGAGAGAGGCAGAGAGGGAGGGATTGGGGAGTGCTGGATTTGAGTGGTGTGGAATTTTGAAACCTGAAAGTCTATGCCTAGTGATGCATCTCTTTTAATAAGATCACACCTTTAATTCTGCCCAACAGATCCACTGGGGGCCAAGTATTCAAATGTATGAGCATTATGGGGCCATTATCATCCAAAGCACTGGAGTCACTTATTCCTAATACACTAATTAAAGAGAAATACAATAGGCAAAAGCATAGGAAGGATTAGCCAATGAGATCATACTTAGAAGGGGAACAGATAAAGGGGAATGTTCTACAGCTATCTTTAGGATACTGGCATGAAATTTAGGTTTAAATAGACGCTTAGAGCACTGTGCAATGAAGCTGTCCTGGTTAAGGTGTGGTCCTGCTCAGCACTGACCCACCATAATCTCACTTCCAGTCTCTCCCGCAAGGTGATTTGCTAAGTCGTTGGTACTGTGTACAATCTTCCTGGGAATCTTCCTCTGGTTGGCACTAGGCCTTCAACCTTCCCTTCCCCCAGCATGGGATTCCTGCAGGATGTTTAATGCTTTGAACTATATTGTCTTACTAATCTCATAACCAAAGGGAAGAGCAAAAGGTTTGTTCTTTAGAATATCTTCTCTCCTGGCAGGATGGTTATAGGAAGATCAGGAGTTTGACTGCAGCCTCAGTCACTCCAGACCTTGTCACAAAACAAAACAAAATAAAACCAATCTGAAATAAACAAATTATGCTAAGTGTGACCATGGATTTTTCTGTCAAGTTCAGGATATGGAAGAGAGTCTGGAACTGAACAGGAAGGACAGCCAATCTTTGGGGATCCAAGAGCACCAGAGGGACACTCATTGTGGAAAGTAACATAATTCTGGCTGTCTTGAGGAGATCCTTTCCCAAAGTCAAAGGCAAAAGAAGGAGGATACATCAGTTTAGAAGGCAGAGGTTAACTTCTGAGGACTGGGGTAGGGGGAGATTGGAAGTGAGTAGTCCCAAACCATAGACAGATTCTTGCCTTGATGGTTTGCTCTCCAGCTGAGAGGATCTCAGAGGGGAAATGTCTAGTTTACTTCCCTTCCTCCTCTGGGCTCTGGGGATGGAAGAAAGGGACAATAAAAGGGACTGGGAGAGCAATGTGGCTTTGTGGCTGCAGGAGATGTTTGTCCTTGCCCTAGTTTGAATGTGAAATGTTGCCCACATGCTTATGTGTTTGAGCATCTGGTCCCAGCTGGTGGCCTTATTTGATGTTGTGGATCCTTTAGGAGGTGAGGCTGGTGGTGGCCATGAGTCACCAGTAGTAGCAGACTCACCAATTACAGCATGGCTCTGGCCCAAGTCTGTTTGTCTCCCTGTTTCTTACACGCTGTTGCAATGTCACTATCAAAGTGACCAGACATAAGTTCCCACACTAAGGACAGAACTGTAGCCACCATGTCTCCTTAGCCACAAACCAGTGAACTGAAGCAAGCATTTCTTCCCCTCCGCTACTCTTTGTTAGGTATTGGTCACAGTAACAAAGAAAGGTGAGTGATAGCCATATGCAAAAGTCCTAAAATTGGAGAAGAAAGAATATTTAAATATGACTACTGAACTTCCAATGTCTGAGAGCAAATCAAAGTGATGGGAGCCACCTGATACATTGTCTGGGTACAGTGAAGGTCAAGAATAGGACACTTTGATAAAATAGGTCAAAAATGTCAAAAAGCCATCCTGACCTTCCTTTACTGTCACCAACTCAAAGAGTAAACCATAAGGAGGTCAGCATGGTGCCTGGCGTCAAATTCTTGGTAAATGTTAACACAAGGCAATTGTGATTGTTATTTTTGTTCCCCTCACCTATCAAGTGAGTCACTTTCAAATCAGCACTCTGCAGAAGTAGGGGCCACACAGGACCACAAGCAATGTAACAACGGGTGTAGAAATGAGGAAGGTTGCAGTCAGATCACACAGTAAAGTTCACCATCAGACCCCCTGCTTGGAAAATGCCAAGTCAAGAAAGAGGAAAGATGAAGTCTATTAAGTTTGCGCTGTTCACCCTCCTGAGTGACATTTCCTAGACATTCCAGAGAAGGTCTTTAGTACAGTCTCTGGGCATGCTGGCAGATTGGGGCGGTAGGTGATTTCTCACTGTGGTTTTTGTCATTATCAGTCATGGGAATTATGAAGTCTGAGTCTTTCGAGTTCCTCTTGGCTTTGGTAAAGGGCTGGCATAATTCTCTCTTTGTAAGCCTGAGGTGCCATTTAGTGTGGCTGTGTCCTTAAGTGGCGAAAGAACCTCTAATCTTTAGTGTACTACCCCAGAAGTAGTAAGTAGGTGGAATCTACATATGATCTAAAAAAGCAGTTTCAGCCGATGGAGTCACCATTTGCAAACCATCTTTACGGAGCCTAGCTTTTCAGCAAACTAGCTGGCATTTTGTTTTGAATGCTTTAAGAATATGATACATTTATTATTTATGTGGATGTATATGTGCCTGCATGAGTTTATGTGTACCACATGTGGGAGGCCAGTAGACAGCATCAGATCCCTGGAACCATGATTATGGATGGTTGAAGGATATCCTGTGCATGCTGGACCCAGGCGCTCTGCAAGAACACCTAGTGTTCTTCATGCCGATACACCTCTCCAGCCCGCTTTAAATTCTTGACAATTTAGTTCTTGCAGTCACTTATAAGAAACTTGGTAAAACAATGAGACAGGATAGGCTCACTCATAATGAATCACCAGCTACTTACAGACTCTGCTTTTGACAACATGCGGGTTGTATTTGACAACGTGCATTGGTTTATTTATCCCAACCGTCTCGGAAATGTGACATGCGGTAAACTTTACGCTTGCTTTTCTTCCTCTTTCAATTTAATTCTGTTAATAATAAAGTTTACACAACTCAAGAAAATTGCCACCGATAAAAATTCATAGGAGGCACACATAAGTTTTAGGCAGGCGAGTCTGCATTCCAAAGAAACCTTTGCGAGATCAGAACATTTCCTGTAATAGCACACTGTGGAGATCTGCCATGATTGATTCAGAGAATGATAGGCTTCCTTGCTCTACTATTGTTTAAGATACCCCATGTCAAATCAATATGGCCAATAAGAATAATAGATCTGTCTCTCCTTAGGAAATAACCCATCTTTAAATGACAAGACTAGTTTTCTCTTTGGATTGCTGACCCTGTCTCTATTTAAGCTGACCTGAGAAAATAATTTCTTCAAAAATATTATGGGAGCTGATTCATGAATATGGGACAGAGATTTAGGGAAGCAGAATCGATTCAGTTGCTTTGTGCTTTTCAGCTTGAACACTTGCCTGAGTCTGTCTATACCTCTCTGTCTTCACTGGGATGGGCAAATATTTTCTTCTTCCTATTCATATCGTTCATTTGCTCCATATATTTCTTTTTTCATTTCATTTATCTCTTATAGTTCTCTGCTCTGAGTTAGACGCCGGCCTGCCCTGCTCCCTTCATTCCTTCTTTAGTTCCTTAGTCACCTGATTTATTTGGTACACACCATTGAATCCATCTCTGTCCCTCATCATATCCGCTCTTATCTCATTCACATGTTATATACTTTTGTCCTGTCCCCTAGTCAGCCTATGAAGAGAGGGATGCTTGATGGATATAGGGAAAGTTTAAGGACAGAAGCAACGGAAGGTGCTGTGCCTCCTACAACAGACTCTGAGTGTGACAAAACCACAGTAAAAAATCAGGCTCTGTCATGTGAGCCAACTCGAT
Source organism: Rattus rattus (assembly GCF_011064425.1). Lineage (NCBI taxonomy): Eukaryota > Metazoa > Chordata > Mammalia > Rodentia > Muridae > Rattus > Rattus rattus. The sequence goes on along the minus strand of NC_046165.1, from coordinate 50,553,173 downwards.
CTCTAAAAGAGCTAAAACAACTGGCTTTAATGAAGACATGGGTGTGGTCTCCAACTAAGGAAATAATCTCAAAGGCTGCAAAGAAGATCTAGAGGCAGTATGAGAGTTTGCAGCTGAGCCTTTCTGCTTGGATACTTTCTGAGAGGTGGTACCTGGTTGGAGGATGGTGGAGTTAGTAGAGAAGGTGTGGTAGGTTCTTGTGACATTAGGAAGATTTCCCTACCCATGCTGAATGTGAACACTGAACATACATAGTAACTTTTTGCTTTCATCGTATGGGGGGGGTGGTGGTGGGTGAGCTTCTAGGCAGTTTACTTTGAGGTAAAAGTCTTCCAGGACTTTTCTGATTTGATGCTATGCTGGGCTTCACTGGCCACAGCCAAGCCACTAGATACCTGATTTTTTTCATTAGCCTGGGGAAAGGATCCATTCTTTCCCACATCACAGCATTTTCTCAGTGGGCAATGCCAAGGAAATGCTTAAATAAGCACGTAAACCTTTCAAACACTGAATTTTAATCTACCAACATTATTATTTTCTTCTCCCACTTTAATAGAGGTGGTGAGGTGGGTGTCCAGAAGGGTTTGGATTCAAGTTGTATAAGTAATGGAATAGCTGCAACTTGGAGTAAGTTACTCATCTCCTTGCCTATCAATTGCAGATGACATAGTCATATCCTGGTGGTGTTGCGAGGGTGCAGCGATGCAGAGGGAGGAGTATACACAACGGTGCCAGTTAGTAGGTGCTGAACCTTTACACAATCCCTTTGCTCTCCCAGACCCCAGATGCGGTCCCTAGTGTGCCCCTCTCTGTATCTCTTCACATTATTATTGCCATAAGATAATTGGCCTTTATTTATTAAAATACCCCAAAGAACTTAAGGTACCATATCCATGGGAGTGTAGCTGCCATTGGTTATTTTGTGGGTTTTCCACCCTTCCTCACCCTCTTTCTTATATCCTTTCACTCCTCCCTCAACACTAGATAAGAGAGAAAAAAGGGCAGAGAGGAAAGGAAAGAGATCCCTGAATAAAGTCAGGGGTCAGAAAGAGGGCAATGTTGTCATTAGATTACTTCTTGCTGATTAGGGAGTGTCAAGTTCATTGGCGCAAGTTTGATCTTCACTAGCAAGGTATCTAGTTTCTTCGTATTGTTTCTTCTTTGCACATGACAATTTAACAAACTGTGACCAACAATAACCAACAACCAACCAGCAACCCATCCCACTTCTCAGGGCCATAGCATTTTTATCCCCTCTAAACATCCCCAGAATTCTAAATGCTGCACAACTGTAGAAACAATTTGCAGCTGGTAAAATCCCCCCCTGCCTAGCGCTTGGGGGAATCATCTTCTGCTGCTGTGGACAGTCTGAAGCAGCCTCATATTCCATGTGTGAGATTAAAATGAAAACACATTCTCAGAAGATTTTTATGTTATTTTTTAAAGAATCCTGAAATTCCAAAATTGTTACTGTATGGGAGTTCAGTGTAGACAAGATTTAAATGAGGTACTTTCTGACTTCCATGCCCACATATTTGTTTTGGTCTTTTATCTTTTGGATTGGCAAATTTCTAGAGTTTTATATATCCTGTCTGTCTGTCTGTCTGTCTATGGTACTTCACTGTGTGAAAATTTCATATATACATATATGCTTTGTTCAAATCTATACCTTTTTTCTCTCTTGCAATTTCCCTCCTGTCTTCCCCACTCTATTCCTTCTCAATTTCATATGTCCTCTTTGAGATCAACTGGGTGTGTTTGGGTACCTGTGTATGCACAGGTACAGGATTATCTACTGGAGCATGGGTAGACTCTCACAGACCACATTCCCAGCACTTAGCAGTTACCAATGGCTCCTCAACTAGGGTGTGACTTCATGACCCATTTCCTACTCCACGCTGGGACCTGGGTTGACTTAATCTAGTACAGATCTTGCACACACGGCCACAGCTACTGAGAGTTCACGTGTACAGCAGCACTGTCATGTCTGGCAAATTCTGTCTTTCTACAGATATTCACTACCTTAGCTCTTAACTCTCTTTCTGCTCCCTTTTCTGCAGTGATTCCCCAAGCCTTGGAGGTAGTGGGTGTGATACGGCCATCCCATTGAGAGATGAACCACCATTATATTTTAGCCTCTTCCAGGGTCTTGAAAATGAAAGCACATTTTTGCAGGTTTGTATTCTCACAGAATCACATATGAACCCAAAGCTGAGATAAACACTTACTAAATTACTGTGGGAACACTCTACTGACTCAAGATCCCATTCCTCAAGCAATCTTAGATATGAGTTTTCCTTGTGAGTGTAGATATCTTTCATATATTTCCATGTGTGGTCAGCAGAAAAAGAGCACTTTAGAATATTCCATGCCAGTTCCTGGAAAAAGAGGAAATGGCCTTATTTGGAAGGAAGGTCTTTGCAGACGTAGTTAAGATTGGGATCTTCAGATGGTGTGCTCATCCCGTGGATTCTTTGTATGGTTTCACACCTGACCCATGCCTGAGTTTGTAAGAAGAAGGCAGAAGGAGACAAGATGGAAGACACGGAGTGGAGGAGGAGGCAACATTTGTGACTGTGGAGGAAGTCATTGTAGTGATGAGGAATGATGACGAGCAATGAAATACGGAGGAGACAAAAAGGGATTCTCCAAAGAAACAGCCAAGCGGACAGAATGGCCATACTTCTAGCTTTTGGGGTCAAGAAAAAGTAACTTTTTTTGGTTTAAGTCACTGTGTTTGCTAGGTTTAATCATAAGAAATTTCATTTCTTGAATGCCAATTTTCTTCCATGATTCAGTCTCAGACATTGCTCTAAACATTGAAGCAACCTTATTAACTTGGCTTCCTATCCTAACTGTTACTGTTCAAGCTTTCTCTGCTCATAGCTAAAGGGGCCTCCACTAACCAAACTTGAGTCAAGTTAGATTCCCCCTAAGAAGAAACTGAAAATTTCATAAAACTTGAGAGTGAAGATCCAAGGTCAGGAGTTTGGGGTCTTTAATCACTCGCTCAAAGGAAGACAGAGAGGTGACGTCAGAATTTCCACTGTACATGAAAACTACTAATTAGAGAAATGGACTGAGAAGATTGCCTCATTAACTGGCAAATTGATTTAAGTTCACCAGCAACTTGGTGACACTAGATCTGAACACCGTGCCTGTGGTAGCTTAATATCCTTGCAGTGTATGACATCTGCCTCAGTGAGCGCATGTCTTTCTAGAATTCAATTCATACAGGAGAACACTGAGGTAAAAACGATAGTCATCTCCTACTGTCCAGAAGTGAATGAAGTGACCAAGCATTATTTGCAAATGATTTCTAAGGAAGAGCCACTGGCTTAAGATGGGAAATGAAAGGAATGGAATCTTAAAGTCTTTAGAGCTGAATCTTCTTAGATCAGGCTGAAAGGAAAACCAGCGTTCTGACAAGAGAAGCCTATCGGCTGTGATGATGTTCCCACAGGCCGACTGTCATTGTTAGAACATCAAAGGCAAGACAGATTTATTCTTTGTCTGAACAACGACGATAACAAAATGCAATTTGACTACCTAGAAATAAATCTGTTGGAAGCGATCAAGCTTCTCTTTGAGAGGCAGGTAGCTAAGGCTTACACAGAAATGGACGCTCCTGATGGAAGGCTCAGGGACATCTGGATGCCATTCAGTTCTGTTCCAGAGGATGGAGTAACATCGAGAAGCAGTTTTTGTTTACTCTCTTTTGTTGTAACTTTACAAATTCTCAGTCTTATTTAGTATCTATATTGTGTTGTTTTCATGGTTGTTCCTGGGTCAGAAACATTCCATAGTTGTCCTCATGGCTCTGCTCATCAGTCTTGATAGTCCACTATTTTATTTTTATAAGTTCCCATCATTATTATTGTGCTTGGGAGAAAGAGGAAAGGGATGAAATATAGATAGAATATAGCCCTTTTCTTTAAAAGTTAATGTCCAGGTGTATCTGGGGAAACATAAAAAGCCAAGTATGTAAGTATTAGAAATAAGCTTCTTAACTGTAAGCATAAGATGTAATTCTGATTTTGTCATCTAAGAATCAAAAAATAAATGCCAACTTGGCAAACTAAACTAGGAAAGCAACATGTGCTTCCTCTTGGTGGGTCCCATCACTCCCCTGTCCTGCTTACCTGGTGCTCCTCAGCCCACCCTGTTTATTCATGCTGGGTGGATGTTATTCACTGTGACATGTGAGATGATTTTAGGAGGTTTCTCTCAAACAAGCATTTATTGTCTGAATGTCTGTGATAGGAAAGTAGGAAGTGACTCAGCTGAGCAGCTTCGGCCTGGCTTCATGCTGAGACTGCAGTGAGGCAGTGGCCTGACTCTGAGGCCATTGCCAGGTTCCACAGTGGGAGCCTCCGTTTTCAAGTTCATCCACATGAGTCTTAGCTGCTGATAGACTGGGCAATCAGAAGAAGCTGTAGCCAGGTCAGTCATGATGAGTGGAAGGCCAGCTTACTGAGCTGTGAGCAGCCTCCATCACTGCCGCTGTGGACACTTTGTTCATGCACTCATTGGACAATGAAACAAAGAACATGGGCCAACTGCTCTGACACGCCCATGTATAGAGATTCTTTCCTAAGGCTATTGCTCAAGTGCACCCCACTTTGTGCCCATCTGAAAATGTCTTCATATGTCTTTCTTAGCCACTAATTTTCTAGTTGTGGTCTTTCCATGTTCCTGACCTATCAAATAAGGCACAGCTCATGATCTATCTATCTATCTATCTATCTATCTATCTATCTATCTATCTATCTATCTATCTATCTATCTACCTACCTATCTATTTCTGTCTTCTAGGCATCCCCAGTTCTGACCACTGGAAGGATCTGCTTTCCCTTGAGGATGTCTGGAGTGGAGTTGTACACTGCAGCCCTTTGGTTTGTCTGCAGCCTACACATTGCATAGAAAATATTGTAATCTAAAAATTATTTTCTTTCTCAAAATGGCCCTAGGGGATTTCCTACAAGGACACTGATTTTGGGGGATAGGTAGCATAGCAGTTAGGGCTGTGAGAATATTTCTTTGTATAACTCACTGGTATCATAAGGACCAGATAAGCCTGATCTTATTGATATCACTCCCATTTGATGACTGAATGCTCTCTTGATAGAGCTTGATGAGTTAGTTAAATACCTATTCAGGTGGCACAGTTCTGTTTGTATGACATACTAGTATCCCATGGCATTCAGGGTTTACTGAGGTCCCCCACAAAGAGCTGTCTCCCCCCCAAAAATGAATATTAGACTTAGGATGTTGCTCAAATGTTAGACTGGTTGCCTAATATACACAGAACCCTGGGTTCTATCCCCAGTACCCCATAGGATGAGTATGGCAGCACACCTCTACTTCCAACACTTGGAAGATTTAAGGCTATCCTCCCATACTATTGTATAGTGAGTTCCAAATTCTTTGGTCATAGGCAGATAGAGACCAAACTGGGCTAGAAACCGTCTCAAAACAAACAACAAACTCACACTAAGTAAATGTATTTGTCCTCAAGGGCAGTACAACTGTGCCTCATTATTCTAAGTGTCTTTATTTAAATTTGCTCATAAGGGCCTGCCAAAGGCTGCAGTCAGCTGTTACCACCCCTTTCAGCACACGTAGCTGTGTTATGTTCTAATGTCCAAGTAGCACAAAGCCTTATTGGTCTTGTTTCTGAGTATTCTCTCAGCGTTACTCATTCTTAGTTGTCTTTATGCTATATTGAGGACTGAGGCTGGGGTCTTGTATGTGCAGGCAAACACTGTACCACTGAGCCGAAGCACTAATCTAGGAACCTTCTTCTTCGGAGTATAACTCAATGTTGGCAGTTTTCATGAGCCATTGGAAACCAATCAAGATCCAGAGAAGGCAGCTGGATAGTCCATCTTGTTCTTGTCCAGTGGAGAAATCTCTCCTGCATAGGGATGTCTTAGTATTTCCAAGAGAACTGGATCTTTGGACTTCTAGATACTTTCTGTAGGATTGAGTTTGGCATTTCAGCGTAGGCCCAAAGTTAGCACACCTTATTGGTTATCACTGATACAGTACACCATAGATTTAAAGTATCTGGTGGAGGAAGAAAGCTAGGTCTAGGGAAAATAGCATAGGGCTGGAGACTTGATATATGTGTGAAGCAAGACAGTGAAGATACATTTCTGACCTTTTTGAGAGCAAATGGATTCTGAAGATCCATGTGAATAGATATGGAGAAGGGAAAATAACTTCTCAGATCAACAGCTTCATACCAAGTACCAGGGTTCTACAGTCCACATAGCATAAAGCTGTATGTAGCATCATAGGCTTGTTTCAGAGTATTTGTTTATTGCTATTTAAGATTCTTATTTATTGTTATATGGTACGGTACTGGGGATGAAACCCACAGTCTTGTACCCAGTGAAGGTGGTTAATGTGCTGTGTGTGCACTCATTTTCCTTTGGGGAAGGGAGTACTGTGGATAAGGTTTCCTTATCTTCATTCTGCTTCTTCTGCCTCCCTCCTAGCAGAAGCACTATCTTGCTTCTTGTGGTGGTTTGAATGAAAATGCGCCACCCACCCCATAGGCTCACAGGAAGTGACACTATTAGGAAACATGGCCTTGTTGTAGTGGGTGTGGCTTTGTTGGAGGAAGTCACTGGCTGGGGCAGGTTTTGCGGTCTGAGATGCTCAAGCCAGGCCCGGAGTGTCACTCACTGTTCCCCCACCTTCTGATCTAGATGGAGAACTCTCAGCTCCTTCTCCAGTACCATGTCTGCTCGTATGACACCATGCTTCTCGCCATGATGACAATGTACTAAACCTCTCAACTGTAATCCAGTGTTTTCCTTTATAAGGGTTGCTGAGGTCATAGTGTCTCTTCACAGCAATACAAATGCTGAGATGCTCCTTATCTTTGTTTGCCGAGTCTTATGAATTTGTCCAGGCTACTCTTCTCATTGCTGGAGCATGGTGTCTCCTGGAAGTGTTTTGTGTTGACTCTACATATCTGAGATTTGCGTCCATCATGGTAGAGCAGGAAATAAATACAACAGCTCCATGGAAGGGACAGGGTTTATTCTCAAGATGCTAACATTGTATCTGAACTAGAAGGCACAGGTTAGACCAGAACCATGGCTAGATATAACCTTTAAAGGCCCATTCCTAACATCCTACTTCTGCTAGCCAGGCCTTACCTTCTAAAAGTTTTACTGCCCTCTACAACTATACCATCAGCTGAGGACATGAGCCATTTATTTACTCTGGCTTATGGTACAAGACCCTGGTTTTCTCTATTAACCAAAGTGGCTTCTTTGAATTTGGAATAAAGAATATTTTTTTTAAAAGCTTGTCCTTACACTCATTCTACACAGGCTCCAGGCATCTGTTCCTCAAGTTCGTGAGGACTAACTAGGCTTCAAGCAGGATGGCCCACACTGCAATCTTGGCCATACATAATTAACAAGGCACCAGCTAGAACAAATGTTACATAAATGGAAATTTTTCTTGCTGGCAAATTATTCTTATTTTGTCTTTGGATGCCGCGCCACAATAAAACATAGATCACTCAAGGGGGTAGGCAACATATTTCTCATGTGTGAGTCCAGCATATATTATGAATAAGCCAGTAAGCTGTGTGGATGAAGCAGTAGAAGCTACTGTACAGTGAAGAGTTCTAGTATAAACTAATTACTGACATAGCAAAACAATCTTCCTGTAATACATACTTCACGAACATGAAGGAAAGCATGGTGACGCCTTTTGTCCTCATGGTATCACAGGTCTCAGTGAAAAAACATTTGAATGACCAGTGTTTTCTCTTCTTCAGTTAATTATATTCTTTTGACATGTAGGCTGTCTCCATGGTAACTAGTTGGAAGTCTTGGTGACAGCTAAGTGAGAACATGTGCCATGGCCACCCTGACTGGTGCCCTTTTTGTTGTTGTTTTTGCTTAAAACTCACAGAGCATCTCGCTAAAGTGGCACCGTCCTCCAACTGTGCCTGGAGAAGGATTTAGATCCCTGTGCTTCGGAGTTGGATTTTTCAGCTGTTTTCTATCTGACACAGTAACCCTGCCTCTTCCTCCGGCCTGTGTTCTCCACTTTGCTGCATAGCATCTCGTTTCCCTGGCTCTCTTAGGAAGCCGATCTTCCTGGGCCAAAGGGCTTATGGCTGCTCAAAGCTGATAAAATGTGTGTCCATACATTTTATCAGCCTTGAGATTTTTATCTTCTTCCAAACCCAGGAGTATTTGTCAGCTGATCTACCATTGTGGGTCACTGGATAAAAGTTCTCTTCATGTTCACGACCCACTTCTGTGTAATAGGATTATGAAGAAAAAGAGGGTGGAGGCAGGTTTAAAGCACTCTGGTGGTTCATTATATAAGACTGTCAAATCCCAAGGTGAGATGTCAGGCTACTTTGAAAACTACATTTACTAAACTGCTCATTTGTAACAGACAGGAAGGGGAACTCAGGAGAGTGGCCTGAAACAATTAGGCAATAATATCTTTGCCTGGGTCTACTTTATTATTTATGTTTTTCTTGCCACTGTCAGAATGTATTTGTGTGCACATTCATTTTAATACCAGCAGGAGTTGGTAGAAATCCATTTTCAATTCATCTTTATGGTGACCTCATGAGGGATGATCATTCCCTGGCTCCTTGCGAGGCTTACCCATGGGAGTAAGTCAGGGACTCTGAGTAGTGAAGGCTTAAGCTGAGGAGCACCTTAAGCACAGCATAGTGCTCTTGCACCTCCATTTACCCTCTCTCTTCTCAAACACTCTTCTTGTTTCGTTCCAGGAAAAAGCCTCTTTTTTTTTTTTTAATTTGCAATTTCTCCTCAGATCTTTAATTATTCTTAGATAAGCTACAGTCCTGGGTTTCTTGTTCCAGCCAACTCTTCACCACAGACCTGGGCTCTCCTTTTCCTTGGTGGGCCACTGCTCAGCCAGAGCTTGCTGTCCCTGGACTAGGGAGTTCCATCCAGGTTAACCAGCAAGTAGTTTCAGGTGGCTGCTCTTAGCAGTGGCATTTGTCCCCAAGTGAAATGCTCTTCACTATTCTAGAGGCAGTGGGACCTGGGAGAAGGGAGCTGATAAATGAAGAAGACTAAATTCTCATGTATTAGGCAACTTTATTCAGCACATCAGACAATCTATAGTCTGAAGGTTATGAAGAGTCACATGAGTAAAGTGTAAAACCACAGGGACAAGTTAAGGACAGAGCAAGGGGTAATGAGTAATCTGAAGTAAGCTGACCCCTGTGTGTAGAACTGGAAAGAGCATGAAAGCACATTCCAAGAACAATTCTGTGTTTTGAAGAACCTAAGGTCACAAACCTCTTGTTTTCTTGGGGTTTTATCACAAGCACTCAGAATTCTCCTCACAGGACTCCATTCTTGGACTATGTTCTGACAACATGCTTCACTGAGGCAGAATTTTTCAGAAGTGGTTGTTGATCTTCTGCTCGTAGTTTTCTGGAGAGCCGGTTATAGTCAAAGTGCAAAGGAATAGAGAGGCATGAAGTGAAGGCGCTTAGGTCCTGAACCACTGTGTGAAAACAGCTAATGAGTTCCACTGTACATTCAGACAGTGTCTTCAGTGGAAAAGAACTTCTCCTGTTTTCTGTGTTCTTTCTTACCCCATTACGATTAATTAGATGGGTAAGAGTAGCAGTGGAGAGTTCAAGCAGAGAGGATAGGAATATCAATCCAGGTTTGCTCTGAGATATCCTTGAAGGTGTCAGATAAGAATCCAGATATCCAGCCACATGTTTTAAAGGAGAAAGCATAAAGCCAACAGTCTAATCCTTGTGTGTAGCTCCAAAAGAATTGTGATGCTGTCTATAGAAAGACGATGTAGAATAGGGAGGCTTCTCAGCATACAGAGCAGCAGTTCTCAACTTGTAGGCTGTGACCACTCTGTGGGTTGAATAACCCCATCGCAGGTGTTGTCTAAAACAATTTGCACATCAGATATTTACATTACAGTTCATAACAATCGCAAATTTCAGTTACAAAGTAGTAACAAAAATCATTTTGTGGTTGGGAGTCACCACGATATGAGGAACTGTGTTAAAGTGTTGTAGCATTAGGAAGGTTGAGAACCAGTGGTCTCGAGGATGACTGCAAGGGAGTTTGAGAAAAAGTAGGAGAAAAATCAGCAGTAGATCAAGAGGAAAGAGTGGCCACCATTTTGGAAGCTGCTGGGTTGTAGAGTTGCTAGCTGTGAGAGTCACAGGTGACTTTGTCAGGAGACATTTCATGGCACTGAGATAATTTTGTGTTGGCCATCTACTGCTGTGCACAGACCTGAAGTGCAGTTAATATACCCAGTGAGATTCCACTGGAGAATATTAATAAGTTTGTAGGTAATTTGGTGTGGCAGCCACAGGAAACTAGTAAGAAGGTATTCTCGCATTTCATTCAGTTGTTCTTGGTAGAACACGATAGATAAACTAATTTCCCCTAGGATAACCATTCAACAGTATTTACTAGTATATTGATCAACACTTGAATTAATTTTTTATTCTTGTAATATTGTCCTAGCTTTCTATACTTAAGCATTTCTCCTCTCCTTTATTGTACTTTACAGTGTTAGATATATGACAGGTTCTCAAAAATTTGCCAAAGACTTTAAATGAAGCAGTGGTCTAAATGTGCATTCAAATGGAGATCCACAGTCAGCTGGCAGGTCTATGAAGCTAGCAGAGAGTGACGTCAGTCTCTGCCCTGTTGACTGATGGAGTAAATGCATGAGCTGTCTGTAGCGTGAAGATGCCTCTACCTAGAACTTCAGACTCAACTTGTAGTGCAGTTCCTAAGGTCAATGCTGATCAAGACTTTAAGGAATACTTCTGTGAAGCACTTGCCAGTGGTGAACACTTTATTCTTCAAGTCAGAATTTACTCTGATTTATGTTTGTTTATTTTTACAGTGGTCTGAGGAATATACTATCCTTTTTCTTTTGCAGTTTGTGAAATTAAAATATAATCACATATTTTCTCCCCTTTCCTTTTTCCTCCCCAACCCCTCCCATAAACCCTCTATCTTAGTTATTTTTCTGTTGCTTAGTTGTTCCCCATGATGGAAAGCAGTTTGTGGAGGAGAGGGTTTATTTCAGTTTACAGCTCTCAGTTTCCACTCCACCATAGAGAGAAGTCAGGGAAGGACCTCAAGACAGGAACCTGGAACTGAAACAGAAACCACAGAGGAATGTTGTTTTTGGCTCGCTTCTCATGGGTTGCCCACTTTGCTTTGTTATATATTGAATATATATCGCCTACCCAGTGTCAGCGCTGCCCACGGTGAGGTGGGCCTTCCCACATCAATAATTAATCAAGACAATATTCCACAGCACTCCACAGATTCTCCTACAGGCCAATCTTATAGAAGAATTTTTCTCAATTAAGATCCCCTTTCCCAGATATGTTGTGTAGGTTTGTGTCAAGTTGACAAAGGACAGCCAAGCACAGCTTATTTTCTCACAGATTCATGTCTTCTTTTTCTTTAATTGCTAACACACACACACATACACACACACACACACACACACACACACACAGAGAGAGAGAGAGAGAGAGAGAGAGAGAGAGAGAGAGAGAGAGAGAGAGAGAGAGAGAGAATGAGAGGCATTCCTAAATATATAAATACAACCTGCTCGGTCTGTATAGTGACACTTATATGTATATTGTTTTGCCTCTTACCTCTTTGGTATTGGATAAGCAATTGTGCTTTGGCCTGGAGAAAACAATTTTCTATTTGCTTAATTTCCTTGTTGAAGCATACACTCATACACTCTCTTCTTCATCCAGGCCTTCCTTCTCACAGCTTGGCTTATTTAATGAATTAAAAGGTGACTTGTGACTGGTGGTGTAGGCTTGCTCCTTGGCAGGATGAGGCAGGAGGATCGAAAGTTGGTTGAAGGATTTCCTGGAATACAGAACAAGTTGAGCCCCAGCCTGGGTATCTTAGAGAGACCCTATATCAGAACAAACAAAGAAAGCAAAACCATTTAAAATTGTATGCTCTGTCTCTGAGAGCACCTGCTTCCCAATGGTGGTGGTGGTAAATATACTCAGTTGGGGACGGGAGAATGAAGACATTATGAAGGATGTTTCTCAGTATATGTCGGTTTCAACTGTGAAGGACCACAGTTAGTTACGTTACTATTATTCTAGGTGTGAAACACTATGGCATTGTCCAATCAGAACCATTCTTCCAGATACAATGCAGAGTCCTTATTTCTTGGAGTGGACTCTTCCCTTCCAGACTTCACAGTGCACAATAAACACGGTTTTCTGTACACCCATCATGCACAAGTTTGACTTGGTAGGGACATGGTATTTGGAGTTGGAAAGGCTGGGATGGAGACTTTCTTTCTCTGCTTTTTGGTGCATCTTCAGGTATATCTTCGTTTTGCTTTTGTTTTCTTTCTTGTTCCCTCTCCCTTCCACTTCTTTTTTAAATATAGGGTTTCACTGTGTAGTTCTGGCTAGCTTGAAACTGGCTATGCACACCAGTGTGCCTTACATTCTATATAGAGCCATCTGTCTCTGCTTCCTAAGTGAGGGAATTAAAGGTATGGGCGACACCCAGGCCTTGCTTCTGCCTTTCTGCTTTCTATTTCTAGTCGTTCTCATCCTATTGGATATTCATTCATGTATATTACCTTGCTTAAGGCTATTCTTGATTGTCAACTTGACTACATCTGGAATTAACTAAAATCCAAACGACTGGGCACATCTGTTAGGGATCTTTTTCTTAATTAAATCATTAACCCTAACTAACATACAGTATAAATTCCCAACTTTTGTTGGGAACTGTATCCTCTGCTGTCTACATATGGCTACTTTTTGTGTACCACACTTATGTCTCTTCTATAGGTAGATGGTCCCCTACCACTCTCTTGTAGAAGCATGGACATCACTCTTCAGTGCCCATATCACGCTACAGGACACTTATGCTTACTAATCTACTTTCCAATACAGTGTGAGCACATTAGCAGTAGAGACTCTGCCCCACTTATCTTTGGATCTGAAATGCGTTGTATATTTTCACTCACAAGCATTAATATATTTTTCTGAGTAGACATTTGAAATAGATCAAATTGGCTCTTGAGTATTGGAGTTGGCTGCTCCTCATAGTCTGTATAAACTCAGTGACTAACAGTATCTTTTGGTTGTGTAGGTTCAGATATTTCCAATTCAACTGCACATTGAACTGTACTAACAATGAAGAAATATCCATTCCATTGCCAAGATGCATTTCAATGGTAGGTGACACAGTTTAAGGAACTGTATGAAGTAGGAAGAGTTGAAATTGGGTAGAACTAATACAATCTGCTGATTAAATTGCTTGGAAAGGAGCTTTAGATTTAGAAGAAATTAAGAAGCATTATGCGGTGTATTTCTGCTGATGAGAAAGTTAATTCTCATTGGGTGACAAAGATTAATGTGTGATGTAGTGTCAGGAATAATTATCTGAAATTGACGATGACAAACGATCTTCATGGTGCTGCTTTTACTGAAATGAACTTATTGTTTTAATCTCTCCTTCATATGGAACAGGAGTGGGAAGAATATTATGTCTTATTTTCAGGTTAATTTACCTAAACAAATATGTCACTTTCACTCAGACCATTTGTGAATCACCTCTAGGAAATCTGAAAAGCCAGATTGGTCATTGAAAGTTGCCAGGGGTATATTTGTTTTATGAAATAAGTCTCTTTGAAGCCCCTCTGATTAGTTTCCCCTGGAGAGCTGTGGGCATCTATCTTGTGATGAAAGTGTAGAACGCCATTTTATTTTAGTAGAGGAAAGGGCACCACCCTACTGCCTGGGATCTAAGGGATCTGAGGTAGATAAAGTACCCATGGCAGTATGACTAAAGGTGGCTTAAAAATTCAACACTATAATTAGGAGCCTTTGTCTTGGAGAAGATTTGTCTTGTTCCTTTGTTTTTCCTTCAGCATTAAAACAAAATCCAAGCCCAAAACTTGCACTGACACAAGCAAGAGCTTCCTATGGAAAATGACAATAAAGAAGCTAAGTTTGGATATGAAATTATCTAAGGTTGCAAGTAAATATTTTTATAGCCCATTTAATGATAGAAGAAAACAGAGGTGGATGGAAATCCTCAAAATCTTAAAATACTTTACATTTGTTTGTGGTAACATGCTTTCATTGGCCACCCTAATGGGGTTCACTGGTGTTTCCCTATGGACATATCATAGGCTGTGCTCAAAATCAACCTCGCTTCCACTGCCTCTCTTCCAAAGCTGTCTTATTTACTACTTTAAATTCAGATCTCCTGAAAACACTGTATTTCTCACACTATAATATGCATGCCAAGAGACTCTAGGCTCCGGAATCATTTCAAATCTGCTTATTTTAGTAAATATTTTTTGTAGAATTGACATTTATTTTGTGAACCTATCCCTCATTCCAAGAGGCAGGTATAAGGAGGGGTGACTAATGGAGTCACTGACTTCCAGTCTCTACTGTGACTTGTGAGTTTGTTTAGAAATGTATGCTAAAACTCCAGGTAGCTCACACCAGAGAGCTCTAGAAGTGCTGTTCCAGGCTTTTTACTGCAAGAGCTTTTCTCAGCCATTCTGCCATGGGCCTCAGTTTCCCCGTCAGTTGGATAGAGCAGTGCTTGTCCCAGGGCTCTTATTCCTAGCTTTGGAAAGACTCAGAGTGAAATAGATCCTGGAAAGAGAAGACTCCACCAGATATCTGGCACACGCTACATTGAACGCTACCAACTTTGCATCAGAGAACACTCAGTGTACACTATAAAGTGGATTAGTCCTGGATGGAGTACCATGTCTGGAAAGATGAACTTTACCCTGCGACTTCATGCTATGGTGATGAGGTGGACCATTGCTATCAGTTCAGAGCACCAAGGAGCTGAAGTCAACAGAAAGAAAGAGGAGAGGAAAATCATGCGATCCCAGGTAGCTCAGCTGCAGTAACCAGGAAGGGCGGATGTGGCCGAGAGACAAAGATGGAGGAGACAGAGACAGGAACTCAGCTGAGCAGGGATCAAATAGAGGGCAGAGTTACCGGTAGCTGGAGGCGATCAAGTACAACTCCAAGATGTGGGTTCAAGGGAGAGTTAAAGACGAGTTGAAGGTAGAACTTCAAGCAGGATTTTCTAGAATTGCTAAAAAGAACAGGATAGACTCAGAAGTATTTGACAGTTTGAGTCACAAGATGGACAGGGCTATGAAAGCTCTAGCAAAGCCGCCCTCTCTGCTCCATGTGGAGCTGTGCAGAAAGGAAATGAGTCATCTTTCTCCTCTTTGGATCATATTAATGATGGTCCATTCATCTTGCCTTTTTCTCCTCAGGGTCCTTCTTGGATGGGTTACTTCCACTTAGTCTGCTCTGGATCTCCACCCACTAAGTTCCCTTGGATATTTTCTCAGCCTCAGTGTGTCTCAAAATTACCTTTCTCATTTACTGCCTCCCCACCCCCCAGCCCAGTCTTACCTTCCCTACTTCCTCCTCCTTATCTATTGCTTCAGAAATGCCTCAGCAAGTCACAGGTGCTTCCTGGAGCTAACATCTGTTCTGTTAAGCTGTTCCTTTTCAGTCCCATCTCCTGCCAATTTATTTTTTTTTAAAACAAGAGTTACAGACCTGCAGAGAAACCAGAAGTGACAAAAAAAAAAATCCCACACTCTGAAAGATGCACAAAGGATAAAACTAAGCCAATGACAGTGTAACTAACACTTGCATAGTTCAGAGGGGCTTATGTCACTGTCAACTCTGCCAAGATGTGAAAGAAATGGATCTTCAGAGGCTTTTGTCTATTTAGGATGACAATGCTTCCCATGTCGCTGTGGCTTTCCATAATCTAGAAATAATTGGCTTTACTTATTTTACATTTTGTGGCCGAGTTACTGTTCTAGTTTGCTTTCTGTTCTGATAATAAACAGTGTGATAAAAAGCAACTTAGGAGAGGAAAAGTCCTACTGGCTTACACTTCCAGGTCACAATCCTTTACTAAGGGAACTCAGGGCACGAATGCAAGTAGGAACTGAACCAGAAACCATGGAAGGTGCTTTCTACCAGTTTGGCCCAGGGTCAGCTCAGCTAGCTTTCTTACATAGCCTAGACCCACCTACCTAAAGATGGTGCTACTCAGTGAGCTCAGTCCTCCCACACCAATCATCAGTCAACATAATCTCCCAGAGACACTGCCACAGGACGAACTTATTTGTGCAGTCACTCAACTGAGGCTTTCTCTTCCCAAGTGACTCCACGTTGTCTCAAGTTAACAGTAAAAACAGATACAGTTTCTCTGCAAGGCTGCTGTTTAACAGTTCTTTGAAAGTTCCAGCGTTAAGAAGGAAAATGGGAACCTTGGACCAGAAACCTTGGTTGGAAGGTAGAGTTCTGACTCATTAGGCAAATTTTAGAAAATCTGTTAGTTAGCCTTTGTGAGTATCTCTTATTCTTCGATCTCTTCTTTCCTCCTTGCAGTAAGGCAAGAGACTATCATCCCTCTGCCTTCTTCACAGATGCCTGTGGCTTCACTAAAAGTCTGGGCTAGTCAAATACAAGAGGAGGTACATTGTGAGGAAGTTGACTACCCTGGATCTTTCTCTTAGGCAGGATCCTAGAGCTGGAGGGACACAACTTACTTTCTTGCTATTATTGAGCAAGCTTTTAAATTAAGAGAAAGTGTGTACATTAAACCAAATGGGAAATGTTGGCAAAGCATCATCAGTTTGTGACATGCCAAAAATGTATGGTAATGACAAAGACAGTTAAGTTGATATGGGAAAGCTTTATAGTAGTGTGATAATATTTACAATAGCACTAGATTGAAGTTATTGAGGTCTATAATTTGGCTCATAAAATTGTAAGATGAGATAGTCCTCAAAAAAGATTAAAATATGATCAATAGGTGATGGTTGAATTGATAAAGTACAGGCTTTAAGTTATCTCAAATAAATATGGTTCTTTGGAGACAGTTGGAAGAAAGGCCCTGAATCATAGCTGTTGTTTGGAAACTTTCTGGGAACATCAAGGAAGAGCTCGTACCAAACTTGTCAGCATGGGAGCGAAGATGCTACTTACAATGAGGCTGCAGAAACCAAAGGGAATGTCTTACATTTTAAAATGTGGTCTCTCTAGTGTTCTCGATGACAGGAATAATAATAGTGTAGGAAAACTCACAGAAAGTATTTCCAAATGAAAATAAATGTAAGCTATAGAAATACACCACACTATAGCTTGATTATATAGTAATGCATACTCCAATTAAGGCTGTAGTAGAGTCTAGCCTTCAATGACTGAAAAATAGATAAAACTATAGCATCTACTCTTGGACCTCTTCAGTGCCAGTGTTTATGCTCTAAAGTGTTTAAGGCTTTGTCAGCAGGATAAAAGGATGAGTTCAAATAAGTGAAGATGATATATAAAGAAAAAGAACAACAGGTTTCAAATGTTCAGTTAGCACGTGAGAACGTCCAACCTGTCAGTCACAGGGAAGTTACTGCTACAGCCACAGTAGGGCACAAAGAAGAGTAGCAAACCCCAAAAGGCCTTACGAAGGTGTTGAGAGGGATGAGTGGGCCTGCTGAAGGACAAGCAGCAGTTCTCTCTTAGTCTAGAACTCCACAGAATTCCTCACAGGACACGGGGATGGGGAACATTTACTGGCATGTTAGCTCACTGAAAACAGCAATTGTATGCACCTGGACAGTTGAGGAAAGACCACATTTAGGATATAAAGACATCTGAGGATATGACTCCACAGGGGTCTTTTATAGCTCTAATTAACCATCATGAGCTTTGTCCTTAGTTGCAACATTACCTTCTTTTTTATAAATTGTCTTATGACTGAGACCTACAGTTTCTGGAAGGCCTCACAAGACTGAGGGGAGCTAAGTGCAGTTTAGTATCTAACCTGAGCTCTTCGTTATATCTGTGGCAAGCTGGAAGGCCTTAGTAAACGCTTCATCTCAGGATGTTACAGAAGCAGCTAGGCTCTAATGCAGGCAAGAACTCCTAGGTGTGTGGTGGGAGGCATTGGAAACTCCACCCTTCTGTTCCTCTGTCAGGGAGCATCTGACAGGCTCTCACCTCATGCGAGCTTGGTCCGAGGGTCCCAAGTGCCACTTACATAACCAGTGCATCAGCTGCATTCTTATATGGGGCTATAATAGGGAAATCCATTTGCCAAACTTTTGGCGAAGTTCTTTGTGTTTCGGAGTGCTGAATTGGAGGAGATTGGTGACTCCTTTCTGGATTTACACAGCAGCATATTGAACAGGATTTAGAAATCCAAAGCTAAGTTTGAGGAGTTCTTTTCCCTCTGAAGAAGTTTTAACCATGTCCTGGAGGACCTTAGTGCCTAAGTCCCTGGGTGAGTAGCTTCCCTTGTGGAAAGTTGTTATACGGACATTTCCTTTGTGTACAAATGTACTTTTTTTCATTTGTTTATGCATCCAAACGTTCATCTTCTGACATCCAGACAAATCTCCATCCCTCACGTAGAGAAAGGAGATGACACTGTGCCAGTGGACTGCACTTCTGTGCTTGGACTTACTACACGGTGTAGCGACAGCTGTTCTCCATGAACCTGTGCACTAGGAAAGGCAAGACTTATTCTTAGCCTTACTGTGGGACACAGACATTTATTCTTACTCCAGGTGTACACATCAGACATGCATCATTTTGTGAATGCAAGGAAGGGTAAATCCAAGTGGTAGAAGAGACCTTTTGCTCTTGTACTCACTCTTCTCACAGCTCTTTCTGCTTTTGGTGTGTAGGTTCACCTGGAGGTGACAGAAAGTTCTCTCCCACCTGGAAATCTTTCCTGAGATGCTCTAGCTGGGTGGTCTTGAGCCTTACCCTGGGGTGTTAAAATGCTATTTCTTGTTGGTTCTCCTCACCTCTTGCATTGTATTTGTGTCTCTAGCTCAATCTTAGTCATACATAGGTTTCTTAAGTCACAGAATTGTGTCTCCTTTACTGTTCTTTTCCTGAGAGCTGAGGGCAACGCCTTGACATGGAAGGTGTTTGATTGCTGTCTATTGAAACAAATCAGCATTGATTGAACTCTAGCCCTGGGAGATTTTCAAGCCTTTAAAGGTCATGGATTTGAAAACTGGCTGGAATTTTGTGGGTAGAGTGCAGGCTGAGTAATTCTCCTCATCAGTCTAGCAGTCTATTCTAGAAGCTAGAGCAAAATAACAACAATAGCAGCAGCAGCAGCAGCAGCAGCAACAACAACAACAACAACAACAACAGAGCAGGGGAAAGTTAGAGTGAGTGTGAGACCAAATGTGACTGAAGGAAGCCCCTCAAGTACAAAGAAACATCACTTAGCATACCCTGTCAATCCTGCCTGCGGAGGCAAGGAAAGCAGCTGTCCATGGTGCTTGTGTAAGCTTTTGGTTGGATTTCGGACTGAGTGCCTAAAGCTGAAAAGTTGATTCTGATGTCAAAAGAGAAGAAATGACTAAATCCTCTCTTTTGAGGAGCCCCAGGAGACCCTGGGAAGAAATGCATTCCCCTTGCCTTGTTCTCCCAGTGCAGAACATCATGGTTGAGAACCCTCTGTTTTCCAGAGGCCTTAGCATTATAATCTCTGCATTATAAATTAAGCAGCACTGGGGAGGTATGGTCTGAGCAGTCCAACAATAGCTGTCTTCACGCTGTAGAGGCTACGAATCTGATAGCTATTCAGTCCCTAAGACTGTGCCTGCCTAGTCCCAATCTGGAGCTGCAGGCCCTAAGGATTCGTGGAGAGTCACTGGTCTCTATACCATGTTGGAAGTCAGAATAAGTTCTAATATCAGCAAAAGAATACAGAAGCAGCGGCAGCAACGGCACCTGAAGAACAGACGAACTCTCTGGACGGACACGAACACAAACCAGCAAGAAGCAAACGTCTTCCCATGCCACCTCCTTAGAGCGGGGTTGCTACCCGGGGTGCCACCTATATTAGGGTATGTCTGAAAATGAATTATTCTTAATATAAATGTAAACAGTGAATTCATCTGATGGCTGTATTTATTTACCTTGTGCTAATCCCCAATAACTTCACAAAGAAACCTAGATTTGTGTAAGACTGCACCTCAATAGTTGAGCAGTTAAATGATATGGCAAACTTCTATGTTAATCTGACTACCGCCCAGCCCCACCCCATGATACTTGCATATTTTTATTAATCTGGCTCTTTGGACCCCTTCTTCATTGCTTTAATTCCTCTGTCCTCCCCTCGCATCTCACTCTTCCTCTCTCTTGCCTCTCACTAGTGGATATCCCACTGTATTCTCTATTCTGCTGGCCACTGGGTGATCAGCATTTATTGACAAGGCAGAGATAAGAACTGTTATACAAACTTGAGACAGGAGATTCTTGGTATAAGAATTACAATACTTGAATTATCCAAGATACATTCCATAGACCACATGAAGCTCAAGAAGAAGGATGACCAAAGTGCGGATACTTCAGTCCTTCTTAAAAGGGGGAACAAAAATATTCATAGGAGGAGAAATGGAGACAAAGTTTGGAGCAGAGACTGAGGAATGGCCATTCAGAGCCTGCTCTCACCTGGGGATCCAGCACATATATATATACAGCCACCAAAACCAGACAATATTGATGAAGCCCAGAAGTGCATGCTGACAGGAGCCTGATATAGCTGTCTCCTGAGAGGGTCAAACAGACCATGACAAATACAGAAGTGAATACCAGCAGCAAACCACTGAACTGAGAACAGGTTCCCAGTTGGAGCAGTTAGAGAAAAGATTGAAGGAGCTTGCAACTCAATAAGAACAACAATACCAACCAACCAGAGCTCCTAGGGACTAAACCACTACCCAAAGAGTACACATGGACAGACCCATGGCTCCAGTTGTATATGTAGCAGAGGATAGCCTTGTTGGGCACCAGTGGGAGAAGAAGCCCTTGGTCCTGCCAAGGCTGGAGCCCCCAGGGTAGTGGAATGTCAGGGCAAGGAGGTAGGAAGAGGGGGTAGTTGGGGAGGGGGAACACACTTATAAAAGAAGGGGGAGGGGATAAGGGGCTTAAGGATGTGAAACCTGGAAAGGGAATAACATTTGAAATGTAAATAAAAATATTCAATTTAAAAAAAAAAGAAAAAGAAAAGCTGGGAATTTAATGACCAAAAAAAAAAAAAAAAAAAAAAAGAATTACAATACTGTATCTGGATTGAAACAAGATATGAGGGCAGAGAAATCAGCATTTGAATAAACCAAGGGTAAACATTACACAGTGCACAAAACATTCTGCCTACCTGTCTTCCCACTTTAATTAGTTAATATAATCAAAATCCCTTGCAGACTATCTTCAGAGACTAACCTTAAGGTTATCATTAGATAATTATTAGATTAATTTAAATCATCCTTTAAATATGTGCTCTGAAGTTTTGTATCTTAATTAAGTCCAGATCTAGTCAAGTTGACAAGCAATATTAGCCACCACAAATTGTCTTGGTATTTAGAGAAACAACGTCTTACAGAATTCTTCTCTTCTTCCAGCTCATACATTCTTTCCACCTCCTCTTCCATGATGCTCCATGAGCCTTGGAGGGAATGGCATAAATGTTCCATACAGAGCTATCAGTAAAACCTCACTTTTCAGTACTTCGCACAGTTATGGGTCTGTGCATTAACTTTGACCACTGCAAACGGGAGCTTCTCTGAGCCAGGCTGAGGTCAGCACTTATCTTTGTTTGCAAATATAAACATTTAGAAGGCAGCCTGCCATTGTGGTGATTTAAGCAAGGAATGTCTCCTGTAGATCTGATACTTGAGCACTTGTTGACCAGTCAGTACTGTTTGGAGAGGTTTAGCAGGGATAGCCTGGCTGGGAGAAGCATGCCCCTGGGAACAGGCTAGAGAACTGAAAGCCTTGCTCTACTTCCAGTTTGCTCCTTCTTCATTTGCCCATAGCTTAAGAGATGAGCTGCAATGTTTCTGGCTCCTGCTACCATGCTTGTGGCTTGCTCCCATACCTCCCTGCATGATGGCTTCTTATCCATTGGGACCATAAGCCAGAATAAATCCCTTGTTCCATAAATTGTTTTGGTCGTAGTGTTTATCACAGCAATAACAAAGCAATGAATACAGATGCCATGTGAATTTAGCAAAACAGCAGTAGCAGTTTTTTTCCCACCAGGTCCTATGATTCCTCAACCATGGAATTTTCCAAGCTTTATCGTACCAGACACAAACTCCCTCCTGCGGATTGGGCCTCCAGTCCGATCAGGAAGCAATTGGATATTTCCGTAACAGTCAAACCATATTGCACCAATAGGGGCATCTTACTTGGTGTGTTGATATCCTAGCCTGCAAGGTTCATAGCAGGTAACACCATTAATGACTTCTCCTCCCCAGTAGCCTGCATAGCCCCCTTCCGGTCCTATATAAGCTAGTTAGCAGGGAGGAAGCTTCCAGCTCAGTTCAAGCTTGAGTTCTTTATATCTTTCAATTGAAAGATTTACATGATTTGCATATTTTTACGCTTAGCTCATTATTCTTGCTGCATTCTTCTCTTTTATGCCCCTCATTATTTCCTAATTTCTCAAGGCTAATTGTATTCTGATTTCAGTTTGTATTGTAGTTAGGGAGAAAGATAATGAGCAAGTATAAAAGGAATCAATAAAATTTCAGGTAGAGAGGAGTGCTAAAACAGTAAAATGTGAAGATGATTAGACTGTATATGTTTTATGTACATTAGTGTATGTTTTAGGGATTGTGAGTCACACAAGGCAGAAAGAACAGAGAAGAGACTATGAAAATGCCCTAGGGTGGGAAAGAGTTTTACATTACTGAGATAAACAAGAAGCCAGCCATCCAGGTGAGCAAGGGATAGCAAGGCAGGGGCCAGGTCATGGAGCAGCTTCTAGGGCACAACATGTACTGATTTAGTTTTCTATAGGACCAGTCAGGAACAGGAGTTACTCTGGTTGCTGCCCAAGATCTCCAGGCTCACTCAGCATCAGGAATCTTCTCCCTTTGTCTCAATAGTCCTCTGTCCTACCGCGAGGCATTGTGAAGCTTCCGACCAAGCAAATGAAGTGGAAAGGGGGGGGTCTTTTATCTCTGCTCAGAGTTCTGAAATTCATCCATTTATTTATTATAAATATTTATTATTTATTGTAATTTGTTTATTATTATAATTTATTATAAATTTATTATTTAATTATATCAACTTATCAAGTGTTAGAGGAAGTATCCTGGGTGTTAAAAGGTGAGATGCCATTTACAAACAGCCCTGGTTGTTTTAGACCATGCCCAGATACAGTTTTGTGCTGCTTAATATTTAGCTACTTCTGCTCCTTGGAGACACCTGGAATGTTCCTGTTTTGTGAAACTTTAAGACAAAAGCAATTTCAATGAAATACTTTCCTTTCCTCTACCTTCACTAAAATCCCCCTTGTTTAAAAATAAAAGCCAACCTGAGTGAGAATTGTAGTTAGAGGCAGGTCTCCGAGGTTGCTAGATTCTGTCCTTGCAGATCCAGGGATATTTCTCTGGTTCTCTGCTGGAAAGTGTGGGGTTACTTCCGGGATGAGCTCTGGGTGTTGCCTGTTCATTCTTTGCACACAGACTGATGTGTATCAAGGTAGTTGCTGGCTAATTCTCTGATAGATGCATCCTGGGTCCTTCCCTTAATCTCAGGAAGCTGGACGTCTGCCCTACATCTTTTCTTCCTTGCATATTGATGGATGTGTTATCTCTTAGAAAGCACTGTCCCATTCCCTGCTGGAAACCCTGTACTAAAACAAAATCAACAAAACCATTGAGTCAGTGTAGGGATTTGGATAAAGAGCAAATGTGGGGAAAAAATCCCTCAATTCTTTTAAACTCAACTCTGAGACTACACGAGTGAATGACAAAATCAGTGCAAACACAGGTCGACTTTGGGGATTTGCCGTGAGAGAAATGGGAACAAATACACAGTGGCTCAAGCTATTCTTCCCTCTGCTGCGGTTCTCACACAAGGCCAGCACACTAACAGAAGAACCGCCTACAGTTTTAAGTGACTCCAAGTGACTCTTGTTGCTTTTACTGCATCCACAACCTTCTAGTCCATGTCCTCAACTTGAGATGCCAAACACTTGGACATATTCATATATGTAAGACATTTTTGTTCTTTGGTGTCATATCTTTTTTTTTTCTGGTGAGTTCTAACTGTATTTGTTCTTTTTGTTTCCCCATTTTTATTAAATTGGGTATTTCTTATTTACATTTCAAATGTTATTCCCTTTCCCGTTTCCAGTCCATCAGCTCCCTAACTCCTCCCCCTCCCCTTCTATATGGGTGTTCCCTTCCCCATCCTCCCCCCATTACCCCTCCCAACAATTCCCTACACTGGGGGATCCAACTTTGGCAGGACCAAGGGCTTCCCCTTCCACTGGTGCCCCAACAAGGTTATTCACTGCTACATATGCAGTTGGAGCCCTGGGTCAGTCCATGTGTAGTCTTTGGGTAGTGGTTTAGTCCCTGGAAGCTCGGGTTGGTTGGCATTGTTGTTCTTATGGGGTAGCAATCCCCTTCAACTCTTTCAGTCCTTTCTCTGAATCCTCCAATGGGGGCCCTGTTCTCAGTTCACTGGTTTGCTGCTGGCATTTGCCTCTGTATTTGACATATTCTGGCTGTGTCTCTCTGGAGAGATCCATATCCGATTCCTGTCAGCCTGCACTTCTTAGCTTCATCCATCTTATCTAGTTTTGGTGGCTGTATATGTGTGGGCCACATGTGGGGCAGGCTCTGAATGGCTGTTCCTTCAGTCTCTGTTCTAAACTTTACCTCCCTATTCCCTTCTATGAGTATTCTTGTTCCCCTTTTAAAGAAGGAGTGAAGCATTCACATTTTGGTCATCCTTCTTGAGTTTCATATGTTCTGTGCATCTAGGGTAATTCAAGCATTTGGGCTAATATCCACTTATCAATGAGTGCATACCATGTGTGTTTTTCTGTGATTGGGTTACCTCACTCAGGATGATATTTTCTAGTTCCATCCATTTGCCTATGAATTTCATAAAGTCATTGTTTTTGATAGCTGAGTAATATTCCATTGTGTAGATGTACCACATTTTCTGTATCCATTCCTCTGTTGAAGGGCATCTGGGATCTTTCCAGCTTCTGGCTATTATAAATAAGGCTGCTATGAACATAGTGGAACACGTGTCTTTGTTGTATGTTTGAGCACATTTTGGGTATATGCCCAGGAGATGTACAGCTGGGTCCTCAGGTAGTGCAATGTCCATTTTTCTGAGGATCCTCCAGACTGATTTCTAGAGTGGTTGTACCAGTTATCTTGAAGCTATCATTTATTAGTGATCTGTTGTGACATCTTATCTAGTTTTGCCTCTAAAAGGACACCTGTCCTGAACAATCATATTCATATTTCATCAGGGTAGGGCTCCTGTCCTATGTTTTTTAAAGCATTTGTTATCCTTTGGGTACCTTGCTACTTGCTATAGGATTCCTTCATTGTATTTATTTTCTTCCTGCTTTTATAATATGAGCCTCATAATTGGGGGTCATTTGCTGCTCACATGTCCTGTGAATTCACCTACCACAGTGCCTGAGACAGAGTAGATGAATTGTTAAATGTTATGAACTCATAAATTGCATTGCTTTATAAGAGTGGGTCATTTAAAGTTAGCTGACAAGATTATTGTCTTTAGTATCCAATTAATTCAAAACTTCAACAAGTCTATATTGTGAACATTTAAGGTTGTGATATACTATACATCTATATAAGGTTTAATATGGTAATTTCCTTATCAACAATCATATATATTAGTTTTATTTTCTGACTACCAAAGCCATAATACTATCCACTAGCTCATTAACAGATGGTTTGATCTGAAGCATCCAGGTCCTATAATTATGTGATACCTTGACAACTTTTCATGGTGAGCCACTTTCTGTTTTAATTCCATGTAACTATCTCTTTGCTTAGCACTGGTAGACAGCAATTAAGAACTTAGTAATGAAACGTAAAATGCTATATAAATTTCCACCTTTTAGCTATTGGGTTTTAACAGTGTAAGTAAGCTCTTAACTCTATTAGAGTCGGGCATAGCTCATAAGGAGGTAATGCCCTGAAATACAAATCCACTTGCCTCTGGCAAATGTCGCCTCCTGTTTTCCTTGCCCCAGTCTTCTCTTGAACTCCTTCTTTACAACTTCAATAGTTTCCCTCCCTAAAGCCCAGCTGTGACCACTTAATCCTCATTTTAAATTTTCCGTGTGTCGCCGGCATCTATAAGAACTAAGCATAGGTTCTTAAGTCCCCAATTGAAAACATCCTTAATCACCTCCTGTAATCTTTAATAACCTCCTATTATCCTCATGGCCTTAAATCACAGTCTCTTTCATATTCCCGGAAAGCCAGTAGGAAGGATCATTGCTTTCTTCCATGTTCTCTGGGCATCTCTGATCCTTTCATCTGGTTCATGCTGATTCTTCTGACTAGAAATGCTCTGGGGCCTGGATTTTATCTGTCTAATACTTTTCACCTTTCAGCAGGTTGCCTTTCAAATAAAGTCTTTCTTAATTCCTCTAATTGGATGTGTCTCTAAACCATGATAACTTTATTCTTCCAAAATGCACCTGGTTTCTCTGAAATGGATTTTGTTGTGTAAGTGTGTGATGTCTCCTTACTCTCCTAAAAGACCCTATGGGCAGAGATTCAAAACAGGGGTCATATGTGTTGGTGCTCGTGTGTGTTATCTTGTGGTTGTACTTAATAGGGTGAACAGATATTCAAAATAACTGAATATTTCCCATCCTCTTATTTGGCTTTACTTCAAGAATGTTAAATGTTCAGCATATGAGCCTTTGAGGAATTACCTCATGAGACTGTCTCATGAATATGTAGTTTTTATTTAGCCCTAAAGTGAAGTAAAAGTAAAAATAACTTAATGTGTATAAAGACACTTCAAAAATAAAAAGTAATATGAATATAAACTATTTTTATTTTATAGCTGTAACTCAGTGCCAGAAACGTAATTGGCACTTCATATTTTTTCTAGATTAGATGAAATGGAAAATTATTTGTATATATGGGTTGTAATGTAATAGAAAGCTTATTACCTCTCTTGGGCATTTCATCAAGTTGAATTTAAGCAAGTTTCTGAGAGTATCCGAAGTAGAACACTTCTTCCTCTTGAAAAGTTTAATGTCCAATGGGGAATAAAATTATTTAAATGATAATTTTATTCTATCATGATTGACAGGATCCAAAGATGTATGAACATAAAAGACAATTAACCTATTTAAAGGTCTAAGGAAGACTTACTGGAGACCATTTTTAAGGTAAGTCTTGAAGTTTGCCTCAGAACTGGAGGAGACATATAAGAGGTTGAATGCAGTTTGGTTAAGGAGATAGGAAGATAGAATGACGTCGACTCCATGGTGATGGTAACTATGCATGTGTAAGAAATTGCAAGGACTTTGGTTTCATTGGAACACACAGATGGGTGTGAGGATGAGGGATCCCGTAAGAAGGCAGATTGGAGAATATTGAAGAGATTGGGCTTCACTCTGTAGGCAAAGGCAATGTTATGGTCCACATTTGCTGTCTGTGACAGCAATAGGGCGAGGAAGATTGGAGTGGGTAATAAATACTGAGAGTACATGGATTGATTAGCAGGCAATACCAAGTATATCTGAGATGAGGAGTAGGGAGATTTTTTTTTCCTAAAAAAAAAAAAAAAGCATTAGAATGCAAGATTGGTAGGACCCTGGTCATAGGTGAGTGGGGGCAAGAAAGGTATCAAATAGCCAAGATTCACACACCGGGGGTCACTACTGATAACTCATAAGGAAGACCAGTTTGGCACTGGAGATGTAGGAGATTCAAGTTGAGTGATGTGTGCATTGGGATTAAGGAAGGTGTGCTGAGTGGCAGCTGAGA
This sequence comes from Rattus rattus, assembly GCF_011064425.1. Lineage (NCBI taxonomy): Eukaryota > Metazoa > Chordata > Mammalia > Rodentia > Muridae > Rattus > Rattus rattus. The sequence continues at coordinate 50,525,267 of NC_046165.1, read as the reverse complement.
CATCTAGAGGGTGGTCAGTTACATTTCTATCCACTGATGTGACTACTAAAACTCTGAGAGTGGATGAGATGGCACAGAGATACTCTCACCCATAGAGAAGGAGAGAGAAATTGATAGATCAGTTATTGGTGCCGTTATTATTGGTGTAACAAGAGGCAACAGATCTCACAAGATGATAGGATGGTCTGGAAGTTCAGGGAGACTAGTGTTTAGCAGATTAAAGAGGAGGGTGGAATCTGAGGCCTGAAAGTCTTCAAACATGATACAGTATACTATGCTATATATTACATAAAGTGTACTGAAACAAGAACTTAAAAGTGCACATTGGGTTTTAGTTTATGGCTATTCCTGGGAACTTGGGTTAAAGGCATTTCAAAGAAGTGGTTGAAACTAAGCCACATTGCCAGTGATTAAGACGGGAATCAGAGGACTGATACAGAGACAGTGACTAGATTGCCCAATAAAGAAAATCCTTAGCTAGAATTAAAGCAGATAATTGAAAATGGAAGCCAGGTGGGCTACACTAATAGGAGAGATTTTTGTCCCCATAGAATGGAAGCTAAATTCTTTGGTACTATCAAAGTGAATATTGTCTAGTACATTGAGCATATATCACTTCACAGGTTTGGGTCTATAAAGATGACAATTAAGTTTCCTATGGGACAATCAATATCAATCTTTTTTTTTTTTTTTTTTATTAACTTGAGTATTTCTTATGTACATTTCGAGTGTTATTCCCTTTCCCGTTTTCCGGGCAAACATCCCCTTCCCCCCCCTTCCTTATGGGTGTTCCCTCCCCACCTCCCCCATTGCCGCCCTCCCCGACAGTCTAGTTCACTGGGGGTTCAGTCTTAGCAGGACCCAGGGCTTCCCCTTCCACTGGTGCTCTTACTAGGATATTCATTGCTACCTATGAGGTCAGAGTCCAGGGTCAGTCCATGTATAGTCTTTAGGTAGTGGCTTAGTCCCTGGAAGCTCTGGTTGCTTGGCATTGTTGTACATATGGGGTCTCAAGCCCCTTCAAGCTCTTCCAGTTCATTCTCTGATTCCTTCAACGGGGTCCCGTTCTCAGTTCAGTGGTTTGCTGCTGGCATTCGCCTCTGTATTTGCTGTATTCTGGCTGTGTCTCTCAGGATCGATCTACATCCGGCTCCTGTCGGTCTGCACTTCTTTGCTTCATCCATCTTGTCTAATTGGGTGGCTCTATATGTATGGGCCACATGTGGGGCAGGCTCTGAATGGGTGTTCCTTCAGTCTCTGTTTTAATCTTTGCCTCTCTCTTCCCTGCCAAGGGTATTCTTGTTCCCCTTTTAAAGAAGGAGTGAAGCCTTCACATTTTGATCATCCGTCTTGAGTTTCATTTGTTCTAGGCAACTAGGGTAATTCAAGCATTTGGGCTAATAGCCACTTATCAGTGAGTGCATACCATGTATGTCTTTCTGTGATTGGGTTAGCTCACCCAGGATGATATTTTCCAGGTCCAACCATTTGCCTACTAATTTCATAAACTTCGTTGTTTTTGATAGCTGAGTAATATTCCATTGTGTAGATGTACCACATTTTCTGTATCCATTCCTCTGTTGAAGGGCATCTGGGTTCTTTCCAGCTTCTGGCTATTATAAATAAGGCTACATGAACATACAGGAGCACGTGTCTTTTTTTATATGTTGGGGCATCTTTTGGGTATATGCCCAAGAGAGGTATAGCTGGATCCTCAGGCAGTTCAATGTCCAATTTTCTGAGAAACCTCCAGACTGATTTCCAGAATGGTTGTACCAGTCTGCAACCCCACCAACAATGGAGGAGTGTTCCTCTTTCTCCACATCCTCGCCAGCATTTGCTGTCACCTGAGTTTTTGATCTTAGCCATTCTCACTGGTGTGAGGTGAAATCTCAGGGTTGTTTTGATTTGCATTTCCCTGATGACTAAAGATGTTGAACATTTCTTTAGGTGTTTCTCAGCCATTCGGCATTCCTCAGCTGTGAATTCTTTGTTTAGCTCTGAACCCCATTTTTAATAGGGTTATTTGTCTCCCCTTGGTCTAACTTTTTGAGTTCTTTGTATATTTTGGATATAAGGCCTCTATCTGTTGTAGGATTGGTAAAGATCTTTTCCCAATCTGTTGGTTGCCGTTTTGTCCTGACCACAGTGTCCTTTGCCTTACAGAAGCTTTGTAGTTTTATGGAGATCCCATTTGTCGATTCTTGATCTTAGAGCATAAGCCATTGGTGTTTTGTTCAGGAAATTTTTTTTTTTCCAGTGCCCATGTGTTCCAGATGCTTCCCTAGTTTTTTCTTCTATTAGTTTGAGTGTGTCTGGTTTGATGTGGAGGTCCTTGATCCACTTGGACTTAAGCTTTGTACAGGGTGATAAGCATGGATCGATCTGCATTCTTCTACATGTTGACCTCCAGTTGAACCAGCACCATTTGCTGAAAATGCTATCTTTTTTCCATTGGATGGATTTGGCTCCTTTGTCAAAAATCCAGTGACCATAGGTGTGTGGGTTCATTTCTGGGTCTTCAATTCTGTTCCATTGGTCTATCTGTCTGTCTCTGTACCAATACCATGCAGTTTTTATCACTATTGCTCTGTAATACTGCTTGAGTTCAGGGACAATGATTCCCCTGAAGTCCTTTTTTATTGTTGAGGATAGTTTAGCTATCCTGGGTTTTTGTTATTCCAGATGAATTTGCAAATTGTTCTGTCTAACTCTTTGAAGAATTGGATTGGTATTTTGATGGGGATTGCATTGAATCTGTAGATCGCTTTTGGTAAAATGGCCGCTTTTTACTGTATTAATCCTGCCAATCCATGAGCATGGGAGATCTTTCCACCTTCTGAGGTCTTCTTCAATTTCTTTCTTCAGTGTCTTGAAGTTCTTATTGTACAGATCTTTTACTTGCTTGGTTAAAGTCACACCGAGGTACTTTATATTATTTGGATCTATTATGAAGGGTGTCGTTTCCCTAATTTCTTTCTCCGCTTGTTTCTCTTTTGTGTAGAAGAAGGCTACTGATTTATTTGAGTTAATTTTATACCCAGCCACTTTGCTGAAGTTGTTTATCAGCTTTAGTAGTTCTCTGGTGGAACTTTTTGGATCATTTAAATATACTATCATATCATCTGCAAATAGTGATATTTTTGACTTCTTCTTTTCCGATCTGTATCCCCTTGACCTCCTTTTGTTGTCTGATTGCTCTGGCTAGAACTTCAAGAACTATATTGAATAAGTAGGGAGAGAGTGGGCAGCCTTGTCTAGTCCCTGATTTTAGTGGGATTGCTTCAAGTTTCTCTCCATTTAGCTGTATATGGCTTTTACTATGTTTAGGTATGGACCTTGAATTCCTATTCTTTCCAGGACTTTTATCATGAAGGGCTGTTGAATTTTGTCAAATGCTTTCTCAGCATCTAATGAAATGATCATGTGGTTTTGTTCTTTCAGTTTGTTTATATAATGGATCACTTTGATGGTTTTCCGTATATTAAACCATCCATGCATGCCTGGGATGAAGCCTACTTGATCATGGTGGATGATTGTTTTGATGTGCTCTTGGATTCGGTTTGCAAGAATTTTGTTGAGTATTTTTGCATCAATGTTCATAAGGGAAATTGGTCTGAAGTTCTCTTTCTTTGTTGGGTCTTTGTGTGGTTTAGGTATAAGAGTAATTGTGGCTTCATAGAAGGAGTTCGGTAGTGCTCCATCTGTTTCAATTTTGTGGAATAGTTTGAATAATATTGGTACGAGGTCTTCTATGAAGGTCTGATAGAATTCTGCACTAAACCCGTCTGGACCTGGGCTCTTTTTGTTTGGGAGACCTTTAATGACTGCTTCTATTTCCTTAGGAGTTATGGGGTTGTTTAACTGGTTTATCTGTTCCTGATTTAACTTCGGTACCTGGTATCTGTCTAGGAAATTGTCCATTTCCTGAAGATTTTCAAGTTTTGTTGAGTATAGGCTTTTATAGTAAGATCTGATGATTTTTTGAATTTCCTCTGAATCTGTAGTTATGTCTCCCTTTTCATTTCTGATTTTGTTAATTTGGACACGCTCTCTGTGTCCTCTCGTTAGTCTGGCTAAGGGTTTATCTATCTTGTTAATTTTCTCAAAGAACCAACTTTTGGTTCTGTTGATTCTTTCTATGGTCCTTTTTGTTTCTACTTGGTTGATTTCAGCTCTGAGTTTGATTATTTCCTGCCTTCTACTCCTCCTGGGTGTATTTGCTTCTTTTTGTTCTAGAGCTTTTAGGTGTGCTGTCAAGCTGCTGACATATGCTCTTTCCTGTATCTTTCTGCAGGCACTCAGCGCTATGAGTTTTCCTCTTAGCACAGCTTTCATTGTGTCCCATAAGTTTGGGTATGTTGTACCTTCATTTTCATTAAATTCTAAAAAGTTTTTAATTTCTTTTCTTTATTTCTTCCTTGACCAGGTTATCATTGAGTAGAGCATTGTTCAATTTCCACATTATATGTGGGCATTCTTCCCTTTATTGTTATTGAAGACCAGCTTTAGGGCCGTGGTGGTCCGATATAACGCATGGGATTATTTCTATCTTTCTGTACCTGTTGAGGCCTGTTTTTTGACCAATTATATGGTCAATTTTGGAGAAAGTACCATGAGGAGCTGAGAAGAAGGTATATCCTTTTTGCATTAGGGTAGAACGTTCTATAAATATCCGTTAAGTCCATTTGGCTCATGACTTCTCTTAGTCTGTCTACACGTCTCTGTTTAATTTCTGTTTCCATGATCTGTCCATTGATGAGAGTGGGTGTTGAAGTTCCTACTATTATTTGTAAAAGTTGCAATATGTGTTTTGAGCTTTAGTAAGGTTTCTTTTACGTATGTAGGTGCCCTTGTATTTGGGGCATAGATATTTAGGATTGAGAGTTCATCTTGGTGATTTTTCCTTTGATGAATATAAAGTGTCCTTCCTTATCTTTTTTTTGATGACTTTTAGTTGAAAATTGACTTTATTTGATATTAGAATGGCTACTCCAGCTTGCTTCTTCCGGGGACCATTTGCCTGGAAAGTTGTTTTCCAGCCTTTCACTCTGAGGTAGTGTCTGTCTTTGTCTCTGAGGTGTGTTTCCTGTAGGCAGCAGAATGCAGGGTCCTCGTTCTGACCATCCAGTTTGTTAATCTATGTCTTTTTATTGGGAGTTGAGGCCATTGATGTTGAGAGATATTAAGGAATAGTGATTATTGCTTCCTGTTATATTCATATTTGGATGTGAGGTTGTGTTTGTGTGTTTTTCTTCTTTTGTTTTGTTGCCAAGACGATTAGTTTCTTTTGCCTCTTCTTGGGTATAGCTTGCCTCCTTATGTTGGGCTTTACCATTTATTATCCTTTGTAGTGCTGGATTTGTAGAAAGATATTGTGTAAATTTGGTTTTGTCATGGAATATCTTGGTTTCTCCATCTATGTTAATTGAGAGTTTTGCAGGACAGTAGCCTGGGCTGGCATTTGTGTTCTCTTAGGGTCTGAATGACATCAGTCCAGGATCTTCTGGCCTTCATAGTTTCTGGCGAAAAGTCTGGTGTGATTCTGATAGGTCTGCCTTTATATGTTACTTGACCTTTTTCCCTTACTGCTTTTAATATTCTTTCTTTATTTTGTGCGTTTGGTGTTTTGACTATTATGTGACGGGAGGTGTTTCTTTTCTGGTCCAATCTATTTGGAGTTCTGTAGGCTTCTTGTATGCATATTGGTATCTCTTTTTTTAGGTTAGGGAAGTTTTCTTCTATGATTTTGTTGAAGATATGTACTGGTCCTTTGAGCTGGGAGTCTTCACTCTCTTCTATACCTATTATCCTTAGGTTTGATCTTCTCATTGAGTCCTGGATTTCCTGTATGTTTTGGACCAGTAGCTTTTTCCGCTTTACATTATCTTTGACAGTTGAGTCAATGATTTCTATGGAATCTTCTGCTCCTGAGATTCTCTCTTCCATCTCCTGTATTCTGTTGGTAAAGCTTGTATCTACAGCTCCTTGTCTCTTCTTTTGGTTTTCTATATCCAGGGTTGTTTCCATGTGTTCTTTCTTGATTGCTTCTATTTCCATTTTTAATTCCTTCCACTGTTTGATTGTGTTTTCCTGGAATTCTTTCAGGGATTTTTGTATCTCCTCTCTATGGGCTTCTACTTGTTTATTTATGTTTTCCTGGAATTCTTTCAGGCATTTTATGATTCCTCTCTGTAGGCTTCTACTTGTTCTTTAAGGTAGTTCATCATGTCTTTCTTGAAGTTCTCCAGCATCATGGTCAAATATGATTTTGAATCTATATCTTGCTTTTCTGGTGTGTTTGGATATTCCATGTTTCTTTTGATGGTAGAATTGGGCTGTGATGGTGCCATGTAGTCTTGGTTTCTGTTGCTTGGGTTCCTGCGCTTGCCTCTCGCCATCAAATTATCTCTAGTGTTACTTTGTTCTGCTATTTCTGACAGTGGCTAAACTGTCCTATAGGCCTGTGTGTCAGGAGTGCTGTAGACCTGTTTTCCTCTCTTTCAGTCAGTTATGGGGACAGAGTGTTCTGCTTTCGGGCCTGTGGTTTTTCCTTTCTACAGGTTTTCAGCTGTTCTTGTGGACCTGTGCCTTGAGTTCACCAGGCAGGTCACTTGCAGCAGATAAGTTAGTCTTACCTGTGGTCCCGAGGCTCAAGTTCCGCTCATGGGTTCTGCCCACGGGCTCTCCGTGTGGCAGCAACCAGGAAGATCTGCGCCTCTTCCAGGGGCCTCCGTGCACCAGGGTTCCAGATGGCCTCGGGGTGTTTTCCTCTGGAATCAGTAATGTGTGCAGAGAGCAGTCTTTTCTGGTTTCGCAGGCGTGTCTGCCTCTCTGAAGGTTTAGCTCTCCCTCCCACGGGATTTGGGTGCAGAGAACTGTTTATCCGGTCTGTTTCCTTCAGGTTCCGGCGGTGTCTCAGGCAGGGCTCCTGCTGCTCCTGGGCCCTCCCCCACAGGAACCCAGAGGCCTTGTACAGTTTCCTCTTGGGTCAGGGATGTGGGCAGGGGTGGGCAGTGTTGGTGGTCTCTTCCGCTCTGCAGCCTCAGGAGTGCCCACCTGACCAGGCGGTAAGGTATCTCTCCCACCAGTATCAATCTTTATATCAAGTGTCAGGTCTTCATGTTTCCAGTGAATAGTAACTTCCCTTGCTTAATTCAGAATCTACTGAAACAATCCAGAATTTTGTCAGTCATTTTGGCTTTTCCTCTCCCCTCTTCACACTGATTCTAAATTCTAGGGCATGGTTTTGAAGAATCTCTGATCATTATTCATACTGCCTAGTCTGTGATTGTGGAAATGCCACATTTCTGCTCGTTGGCTGTCTCCTGGAACATCTAACTTTCACTTAGTATAACAATTGTATCAATTCGTGCTTATTTCCTGTGACACTGAGACCTCTCCATGTCAATTGACATGCCACACATTTCTCTCAGAGTGGGTGCTACAGTTTGTACTTGAAGTGCCCTCCAAAGGCTCATGTGAGGTCTTGGTTCTCACCCTGGGGATGTCTGGGAGGTCATGGAACCTTTAGGAAATGGGGCCTACTGGGATCAAATTAGATAATTCAAGCTGTACCTTTAAAAATGATGTTGGAACCCTGGATCCTACCATTTTCTTTGCTTCATGAATTTCAGGAAATGAACAGGTTTCCTCATCTTCGCACTCCTACCCTGAGGAATTGACCAACTATACAGCCCCAAAGCCACTGGGTCAAGTGACTATGGGAAGTCTCTGAACTATGAACCAAAATAAATATTTCCTTGTTTAGAGTTGTTTGTCTCAGGTATTCATCACAGCGATGGAAGGCTAACACAGCTGTGTGTTGGGACAACTCCAGCAGAACACCCTCTACCCCGTTTACCTCCATTGCCTTGCTGCTGCTATATTGGCGGTATTCTGCTATACAGTAAAATATATGTTCCACTGTTCATTTTTCCAGCAATCAACCATTTATTTGATGATATAACAGAGGACTCTCTAGGAGTTGCTTCAATATAAATTTTATCACAAAGAACTTTCAATGGCTAAAAGTTTGTTTAGTGCTAGGCCACTGTATAAGAGCTCTGTCTTAGTTAGGTTTCTAGTGTTGTGATAAAGACTGTGAATAAAAGCTACTTGGGGAGAAAGAGTTTATTTTATTTTACAGTTCCACATCACAGTTCTGTACTGAGAGAAGTCATGGCAGGCACTCAAAGAAGGAATATGGAGGCAGGAACTGAATGAAGCAGAGGTTGTAGAGAACACCGCATTCTGGCTGACTTATTCCTCATGGCTTGCTCAGCCTTCTTTAGCACTTACTACCACCAGTCCAGGGGTGGAACCATCCGCGAAGAGCTGGGCCTTCCCACATACATTAACAATAAAGACAATGTATGGTAGGCTTGCCTAGAGACCAACCCAGTGGGGGCATTTTCTCACTTGAAGTTCCTTCTTTCAAAATGACTATAGCTTGTGTCAAGTTGACATACAACTAGCTACCACGAAGTCTGAGAGTGGTGTGAGCAAAGCCTTATTTCATGTGTCATCTGGGGCTCTTAGAGGTTAAGGTGGCAACTGAGGTGGCCCCTGAAGCTGGGCCTTCTCCTAAGAGAAGGAGGGAAACTGTAACTTAGGTAATGATCCCTATTTATATGACACTGTGCTTGGAGACAGCACAATATATTTAGGAATAGTAAGATATTAAGCATGGCTAGTCAGTGGCATGAGGAAAACAGGAGAAACGTACAAGTAGGTGGGGCTGAATTCTGAAAAGGTTATAACACCAGCTTATAGAAAGTGATGCTTATGTGACACAGTCCAGAAGACAGATTCATGCTCTCATTGATTTCTCGTGCTGGTTAGTATTTAGGGGTTGAACTGGAGAATTTTAGGCTGGCCAGGACCATGCTGGAATATCTTTAATACACTAACTCTGAAATAAGGAGATTCCTAATAAAGTGAGGGCTTTCACAATGGAGGTCAGTAGGAATGGAGAGAAGAGGCTCCAGATGAGGTAGGAGAGGCCTTCAGGGGAAGGGAAGCTAGTTCTCTTGCCAGTGGGTGAACTCTAGAGCAATTAGATTAAACTGGAGTGCAGGTTAGAAGCAGTGAAGGGGAGTGATGAATGGGAAGGACCAAGAGAGCCAGGCAAAATAAAACCATGGATATAAAGGAATATCTGGGTGTAACCAACCTTGAAGCAGTTAACACACAGGAGCAGCTGCCACAAGGATGCCAAGGGGAAGTAAATCCATTGAGACAGGGTGTGAAAAGCAGACACTCAGTAAGGGGGCCATGAGAGGAAGGCAGAGAACCAGCAGTGTTTATTGCTGCCATGAAGCAACAGGAGGGAGGGGTTCAGGGCTTTGAATTAGCAATTAGGAGGCACCAAGTGCCTTGGGTGGCCCTTTCACTCTCACAGTGGTTGAGAGGAGGAGGTAGGAACCGCACAGCTGTGCCTTGGAAGATAGTTAACAGGAAAAGCAGATCAACCCACCAAAATAAAAATCAAACCAAAACAAGGCAGAAAAGAGGTGTGACTCCGTGTGACTTGAGGGAACTATAATTGCTGTGACTTTTCTCAGCATGGAGGTGGTGTCTAAGGAAAGGAAGACAAGACATACCAAGGACAGAGAGAGCTGAAAACAGAGAAAAGTTCTCAACAGGACGGTAAAGGATGGACCAGTCCATCTGGCAGCAGGAAATGGGATTAAGTTAGGTTTGTTTAGAAGATTGAATAAAAGGGAACAAAAAGGATGGGTGAAGAGAGCGTATGTTGGGAACTTCTTTTTATAGAGGGTGATCTGAGTAGAAAGAAGATGGAGGAATCTGTTGACCAATGGTGCAGACTCAGAGCCCCCATGCAGAGCCAGAATGTGTTTGGTGAACCTCTGTGGATAAAATGAGGCTTTCCTAGGCCTCTAGAGGACCCAACAAAGCCAGCGAAGTGGGTCATATTTATTTATGCTGCTAGAAGATAAGGAGTAATAACAGTAGTGATAATAGTTCACTAAGTGCTATGTGATTATGTGATGTGATGTTTTACAGTAACAAATTTCGAATAGCATTTTATTCAATATAGGTTCATGTTCCATATCATGTCCATTTCCATAGAAGATAATTCAAGCTAAGTGGTCTAAACAAGTTCACATAGCTGAAAAAAAATGTTAGAGCCCAAATACAAGCCAGCTGTCTTTATTAACTTGGGTATTTCTTTCTTTTTTTTTTTTCTTATTAACTTGAGTATTTCTTATTTACATTTCAATTGTTATTCCCTTTCCCGGTTTCTGGGCCAACATCCCCCTAACCCCTTCCCCTTCCCTTCTTTATGGATGTTCCCCTCCCCATTCTCCCCGCATTACTGCCTTCCCCCCAACAATCACATTCACTGGGCGTTCAGTCTTAGCAGGACCAAGGGCTTCCCCTTCCACTGGTGCTCTTACTAGGATATTCATTGCTACCTATGAGGTTGGAGCCCAGGGTCAGTCCACGTATAGTCTTTGGGTAGTGGCTTAGTCCCTGGAAGCTCTGGTTGGTTGGCATTGTTGTTCGTATGGGGTCTCGAGCCCCTTCAAGCTCTTCCAGTCCTTTCTCTGATTCCTTCAACGGGGGTCCCGTTCTCAGTTCAGTGGTTTGCTGCTGGCATTCACCTCTGTATTTGCTGTATTCTGGCTGTGTTTCTCAGGAGAGATCTACATCCGGTACCTGTTGGCCTGCACTTCTTTGCTTCATCCATCTTATCTAGTTTGGTGGCTGTGTGTGGATGAGCTCACATGTGGGGCAGGCTCGGAATGGGTGTTCCTTCTGGCCTCTGTTCTAAATTTTGCCTCCCTATTCCTGCCAAGGGTATTCTTATTCCCCTTTTAAAGAAGGAGTGAAGGATTCGCATTTTGATCATCCGTCTTGAGTTTCATGTGTTCTGTGCAGCTAGACCATTTCTATCTAGAAGGCAAGTCCCATGTCTCTTTAGACCTCAGCAGCCTTGCAAACTGTAAATGGTTTGGGGTCAGGGTTGAGCAGGAGGTGATTTAGGTCTTCTGAGGTGCTCCCTGGCTCTGGCACATGATTCCTACTTGCAACATTGATGCTCAAACAGCTTTTGCTTGGTGTTATGGGGAAAAAAATGGAGCATCAGCCTGTGCACGGTGCCTCTGATGACAGGATTGTAGAGGGCCGTTTTATTTGCTATTCTTTTCAATTCAGTCTCTCTAGACCCAACAGCTAATATTTTACTCTTGACCATATTTTCTTCTCCCATGCTTGGTGGGAAACAGGACTATTATGTTTTTATATTTTCTTCAAAGTGCTTGTTCCTATGCCCTTGCCCCTGGCACTTCTGTGATCATGGGCGTTAGAAGGCATACTTTCTTGACCTGTTGCAGTGTATAATTTCCTCTCAGTCAGTGTTGCTGATTGGGCTGCTGTTTAGTTTGATTGGAGAACAGGGTTCTACTTGCCTGGAGATCCTCCTCCTTGCCGGACACCTCCTAGTTCTAGTGCATTTCCTGCTCAGGCAGGTGTTTCCAAATCACTGGCTCTGACCGCAGCGCCTGTCTTTGCTGTGAAGTTGGAAATGATTCTTAGAAATGGTGTCCAGTTTGTTTAGGAAATTTGGATCACTTGTGGTTGTTTTCGCTTGGGACAGAAATGTACTTTTCATTGGACAAAATACAGGACTTCTCATCTCTGCATGGCTGGGTGGTGATCTTATTGAGGTTTGCCTCTTCGAAGGCAGTTAGGTGCTAATGGTTCTTTAAAAATAACATACCATGGGTCAAAAAAATCTGGGAGGAAATTTAGGAATGTATTTCTGGGTATGGTACTTTAAGTCTTCTAGGACATTTACGTGTGTTTATTTATTAAATTAGGTATACAGCCTTTTAATGTTTGTTATATTAATTGAACTTTTTATCAGCAATGTTTATAATTCCATGGAACTACCACATCAAGGAGAAGTCTTCACAGACCCTGCCAGAGCTTGAGCTCAGCCAGACACAAATGTAGCAGAGGACAGAGTTATTCAACTATTGGGGATTCAGGTATGCTCTGTTTAGTTTTCTGTCATCAAGAGAACTCATAACTGTTCCAGTTTTGCTTCAAGTGTAACTATCTCATCTTGTCTTCTATTTACTTTGTAAGTTGCCATTTACCAATCTTTAATGATGTCTTGTGAATAGGCAAAGGATACTGTTCTACTTAGCTTCTCTGTTGTGATCACATACTGACCAAAACCAACTTGGGATGGAAGGAGTCATTTCACTTGTACTTTCGTATCATATTATAATCCATTATTGAGGGAAGTCAGGCAGGAACTGAAGCAGGAATCAGGAGGCAGAGACAGCAAATACTGCTTACTGGCTTCCTTTCCCTGACTTGCTCAGGTGTCTTTCTTATGACAGGCCAGGTCATCTGTCTATACATGGTTCCACCTACAGTGGACTGGGCCATCAATTAACAATGGAGAAGATGATGCACAGACTGGCCCATAGGCCAATCCTCAATTGATGTTCACTTTTCCCAAGTGACACTAGTTTGTGTCATGTCAATAAAGAATAAGAAACATGAAGACTTTCTTGGAAATAACACAACTGTTCAACTTGCACATTTCCTTGTATCTGTTTTCTTTTAGTACCGTGGCCATGGGTATTTTGACCTGATCTCTCTTCTCTTTGGGGAGCCACAGTTTTGTGGCTTATAGTTCATATATATTTAGATGTTTATTTTTGCCTTACAGTTTGGGAAACTTCAATCTCTGTCTTTATTGGTTTGGAGCTTTTGGCAAGACAGCGAATCATGGCAGGAGCATTAGATGGAATAAACTCATGGCGAGAATGAAGTCAGGAGGGGACAGGTAAAGACATCAACATCATGGATGCTTAGTAATTTTACTAAGTAATCATGATCCTGTGAAAATATGGGACATGAAAGATGACTGCTTTTCCAACACCAAAGCATTTCCATCCTTTTTTCATTCCAGAAATCTCCTTAGACTAGTATTCTCTTCCAATCATGGCAGTGGGGTGGAGTGACCTATTAGCCTTGTGGAAGAAGAGACTGAACTTAGTATAATCTGTGCTGTGTGTTAAACTCAGTGGTAGAGACCCCTGTCACCATAGCGACTCTTATGTTTCTCTCTGTTTGCTTGGTCCTTTTTATTAGCAAAAATGACTTGGTTCTTATACTGAAGACTTTCTCATCAATAATGATACTAAATTAGAGATGATAAAGGTGGTCTGTGTGTTTCTGTAGACATGGCTTGGTGTCTGCTGCTCTCCATATTGTTTAAACTCAAGTGGAGTGGAAGAGGAGCCATTTCTTGACTTTCTAAATTTCCAGTGGTGGCCATCCCAAGAAAAGAAAGCTATATTTTTAGAGACCAGAATGAAAATATAAAAATAAATAGAAGTTACTAAAGCAGACATTTTAATAACAGACTCAGCTGAGTTACTTCTTGTATTTTTTTGTTACCTGGAAAATTTTATACTGAATTTAATCAGTTTTTTTCCCTTTGTAGAACATTGCTTAAGGAAGAATTCCCAAGTTCAGCGACTTGTGCTAAAAAATTTCTATAGGGCTAATTGTTGTCCTTCTAGGCTTTGTAGGCCTGGCATGCCTTCTTAGTCTAGGCTGAGTTACTCTTGTGGTAGATAGGAGAAGGCAGAGGTGGCGCACTGAGACTCTTGCTACAACTTAGAGCCTGCTCAGAGTTGTGGACTGCCATCTCTAGCCACAAATGACTAGTTAATGCTACTCACAACCAAGCTCAAGTCACTAGGTCAGCAAAGACTGTTCTACCCACAGGAAGTCCAGCCTTGGATGGGTACAGAAGGAGATGTTGTGAGACAACCTCCTACATCTATATTTAGCTTTCATTTCACTTTTTCTACATAGACTCTTCAGCTGTGTTTTATGCTATTGGCATAACTTCACTTATTTATTCCATCTGTCTTTGGCTAAAGCTCTGAACACTTGAATAGTTTAATTTACTCTCTTGTCATAAAGCACCATTAAAAATTCTGTCCCTGAGGCTGGGAATATGGCTCAGAAGTATAGTGACACCCTTCTAACATATGTGAATCCCTAGGTTCAATCCCCCATGCAAAACAACGAAAATTTAGTTAGAATCTCTGTCACCTAAAGTACTCGTAGACAAGATTTTAACATTTTAGTCAAAAGGCCCTAGAGAAGCTGATTAGTTTGGGCATATTCTTGACCACCAGAAATATGCTATTCATTAATCTGCAAAAAAAGACTTTGTGTGGGTTGCATAGATTCTGTAATATATTCTTGACATTGCCTCCCCGTAATAGTGCTCTTGTGTACTAGTCAGCTTTCCTCCTCTCTGACAAATTACCTAGGGTTATCCGCTTACAAAGAAGGAGAGGTTTATCTTGCCTTATAGTCTGGGAGTTTCCATCTATGGTTCATTAGCTATGTCACTCTTGAGCTTGAAGTAAAACAGAGTATTATGGTAGGAGTATGTGCTAGAGGAAACTGTTCATCCATGGCAAGGAAAGAGACAGGAAGAGGATGATGACTCAAAAAACCTTCAAGGACATGTCCCCAAGGACCTAACTTTTATCCACAAAGCTTCATTTCTTCAAGGTTCTGTTACCTCTTGATACGATGGCAACCAAGTCTTCAACACATAAGCCTTTGGGGTACACTTATCTAAACTAAACCACCCAAGATTTGCTTTCTTTGATACAGGCAGGCTTATGACTTTCCTCTAATCAGTAGACTATGACAAAGGTGATAGGATGCACGTGATTAGTCTAGACAAGCCTACAAACCCTGTCACATGAAAAGAGAGTCTTCCGCTGATGTTAAAAGGTGCAGGGATACTGGAACAATCCTCACAGCAAGGAACTGGCAGTGCCTTCAGCTAAATATCACAAGAAATGGAGATACTTAGTTCAGTATCTGGCAAAAAACTGTGATTGGGTTGGGAATAGATCTTCTCTTCAGTTGACAATATAGCCATGAGTGAGTTTCATTTAGAATTTGATGAGATCATAGAGCAGAGGATCAAGGTAGGCTTTTATCACACTCCTGACTCACGAGAATTGACATTCATCTAAGCTGCTAAGTTTGTGATGATGTCATACAGTAAGAACCTTTTTAACCCATGGTTCCATTTCAGATTATCAAGGAAAAAATATTTTCATTAATATTTGTTACCTGCCAATTTCATGTCTTTGCTTCATGTTGGTTGCTTATTTTTTTAAAATGTTGGCTTAGTTCATTCATTATTGTGAAGAAGGATTTTGGGGTTGTGAGCACATTTGTATACACGTCTTTATGTCATATGTACTTGAATACTTACAGAGAAATAAAAATGCTTGTCTATTTGTTGTTTAAATAATTAGAAATCCATCACAGAAATGGATTCTGTCTTCATGAACTTTGCATTTTTTTAAGAGCCAGTGAACAATGCCTAGTTCTAAAATTAAAATTAACTTTAAAAGTATTAGCAACTGGAGGGAAAAGATAAATAGATGGTACCTAGGAGCTAGAATAAATGGAGGGTCTTTCCCAGAGAAGGCTTTTGCAGACTTAGCATCTAAGCTGAGATTCAGCAGATGAGAAATGGCAAATATATCATTGAATTCCCACTAGTTCAGAACTGGGTGAGTTCTTTTGGTGTGAAATTGCATTTGCTCCTGTGCACATCTATGTGTGGGAGTAGCGATAATACAGTTGAGAAGTCGGATAGGAATTGGGTTTGGAAATAAATTCAAAGAAAATAAATGTTTGGGGTTCAGGATATTGAAAGAAAGTATAATGAATAGCAAAAAGAATGCGTGCTTAGAATATAATATTATGATAAATTAAGAAGAAATGGTATGATGGAAGACCATGTTAGCACTTCTCAGGGGATAAAACTAATCTTTTAAAATCATGAAGCTAGATATTGAGTTTTATCTAGCAAATTTCGGTCAAGTCCATAACTAGTTTCATATTTAAAAGAGCAGAGTCAAGCAGTTTCTGAGGCATGTTGTGTATCCATCTTTATCTGATGTCTCTGTATTTTTATGTGAGTCACTCTGCTGGCTTTTATTAGGCTGTAGAAATCTCGGAGCACCACAGACCTAAATCTTTTGCTTCTGTCAGGTCTGCAACTCACTGCATTTAGAAGAGGCCAGTATGCCTTCTGAGGCTGCCAAGAACATAAAGAGTTTTTCCTTATTTTGGCTTGAGCTCTTCTCTTTCCAATTAGCCTCTTAAATGTTTGCCTCTTAGGTATTTCTCTTGATGGCAATAATCTTTTTCCCAGAAGTTTGTTTGGCTATGAGAGTACATCTGTCTTCAGAGTCTGGCGCCTTATGAAATGTAATCATGTGCCATGTGAATACTAGTGATGACTGGAAGAAAATCCGGTGATTTGCATGGAGGGAGTGGAGGCAGGAAGGAGGGGAGAGGGCAAAGGAGAATGAGAGGGAAGGAGATGAGGATGAGAAAGAGAAGCAAGGGGAAGGGAAAGAAAGAAAAGGTTAGAAAGAGAGGGAGACAAGGGTTACAGGAAGACAGCTGAGGGGATGTATGAGATAGAGTAATATTCAGGAGCAGGAGGAAGCCGAAGTGAAGAAATTGAGAAAACTTTTTGAAAGGGTTGACAAAATAATAAGCCCATATCAATTTGACTTAATTAAATACTAGGGTTGTGAGACAATTATATCAGCATGATGCTCATGGATCAGACAGCTAGGATAGGACATAAGAAAGGGGAACAGCCACATAGGGGAAACTCCTTTTGCATAGACAGAAAAGTCCCAATGAAAAATAAAATGGTTTGAGAATCCAGTCAGCCTTCCTTTTCTGGGTTCAAGGTTTCAGAAAAAGAAGCTTTTTCAGGTCCACTTCAAGAGACCTAATGAGTTGGGAGCAGGGCTGTTCAGCATTAGGCTCTAGGAAACTGCAAAGTACTGTTGAAACTTTTATAGCAAAAGAAGACCACCAGGAAGTCTTTCCTCCAGAGACAATCACTCCCTAGGACCCAGAGTCTGAGCACTGGAGTTAGGTTTTAATCAAGTGGCTGACCAAGGTGGAGTTGGAGAAGCGATATATTACAAGCCTGTGTGTATAAAGGGTATACTGTTTGTGTTTTGACAAAAGGGGTAAATTCATCACTTCTAGCGCTCCTGAGAGGTATCTTTTAATCATTCTACTCTTTCCTCTTTTTTCTTACTCTTCACTGTAGACACCTCACTGTCTGCCAGCATGCTATTTTTTAAACGTTTATCATCATCATCATCACCACTACCACCACCACCACCACCACCACCACCACCCCACCCTCATCATACTCATCATCTAACCTGCAGAATTTGGAACATTTCCATTTTTTTTTAAAAAAAAATAACTCACTATAGCCTTATAGCTTGTAGGGCAGTTATCATCTTTATAGAATTTCACTGAACCACAATTTATTAGCTGCTCGTGGACCAGATGTTCCGTGTAGTTAAAGTGATCAGAATGTGAGCCCTGGTTCTTCAGACATCGCGGTAACAATCTGATGGGGAAAAGCTTGTGTTATACACACAGGTGTGGCACAGCATTACACGTGCTCCTCAGGCCCTGTTACTCTCTCCCAGACTGAAAAGGCACCTGGAGCTCAGGAGGTTGGTGGCATGCAAAAACAGGGATGGGGACAAGGGAGGTGGAGAAGGCTTTCCAGGGCAAGAGTGTGGCAGTTGTGGAGGAACAAGGCATGTTTCATGTTAGATGTGAATGGGAGGGCATAGCTGAAGCATGCAAGGGAGGCCTAGGGGGAGAGTGAAGGACAAATGAAAGGTGGCGAGGAGCCAGCTCCTAGACATTTGATATAAGCAATAGACAGCTGTCAATGGACTGAAAGCATTTATGTGCAAGTCTTTGTTTTCAAGATAAAATCCTACCAGCTGTGCTTAGGAAGGATTCTGAAGGCCAGATAAAGACAAATTAGTAAACCTTGTTGGTGTGAGAATGGGCCTGGACTGGGTGGAGATGGTAGGGACAGATGACAATAGTTGGGTGTATTTAAAAGACAGAAGCAATGGAATTTGGTAAGTAGTTGGAAAATGGGGGAGAGAGAGAGAGAGAGAGAGAGAGAGAGAGAGAGAGAGAGAGAGGAGAGGGAGAGAGGGAGAGGGAGAGGGAGAGGGAGAGGGAGAGGGAGGGAGAGGGAGAGGAGAGGGAGGAGGGAGGAGGAGGGAGAGGAGAGAG
Source organism: Rattus rattus (assembly GCF_011064425.1). Taxonomy (NCBI): domain Eukaryota; kingdom Metazoa; phylum Chordata; class Mammalia; order Rodentia; family Muridae; genus Rattus; species Rattus rattus. The sequence goes on along the minus strand of NC_046165.1, from coordinate 50,507,081 downwards.
AGAGAGAGAGAGAGAGAGAGAGAGAGAGAGAGAGAGAGAGAGAGAGAGGAGGCTCTCTGGTGAAGAAGGAAGAACATGTATTTGTGGGAAAGTTGAAGAGCTCATCTTTGGACATGTGTTTGAAGGTCCTAGAGGAAAGTGTAAACCAAAGTAAGTGAAATCTTGTGGGGCATTAGCAAGTATGAGGTTATCCTACTAAATACTATTAGCTGGGGAAATGGTCAGATAAGACAGGCCAGTGAAGAGCAGAAGAATTTGCCAGAAAGACTAGAGAATCTTATTTTGTTTTTTAAACCTGGTTCGACTGGGTGATTTTGACAATAGAACAGAATCTTTGTTCCAGGAGGGAATGGCATTAACCTAGAGCTTTCTGATGTTGTTGTTTCTCAAAATGGTGAACATTTCTCCTAAAGAGCCAAGTATGTGAGAAGATTCCTTATTATATCTGGAGAATGAATGGAAGCTTGAAGGTAAGAAGCCAGTTTGATCCCAAACAGAAAACCCATTAATACTGTGAATAGACTTTCTTGAGTATTCCACTTTATATATGCATGTGTGTTCATGTAAACAAAGTCTCTCATTATATTATATATTTCTGAAAATTTCTTTTGACTAAAAATTTAATTCAAGAAGACATGGTTACTTTGAGTCTTATTGTGGAAGAGAGATTTTAGAAAATAGTATCTGAGACTTTAGAAGTTATAAACAGGATCTTGTTATTGGTCTTCTTTTTCCTTTCACCTATAACTATGTCTTTTCACATCAGTAAACAAAAATATATAGAACTGAACTTCTGAAATTCCATTATATCTATGTCTGACAGTAGATAACAAAACCCACACTAATTGGAATTTAGATAATTTCTAATCTCCATTTATGCATTGCTACAATAAATAACAATCTACACCTCTCTCTTTTATAACTGCTAACAGCGCACCATTTTAAAAAATAAAAAGGAGAATTGCTGCACAAAGTGATATGCGCACTTACAATTTTAATAACTACTATCACATCACTATTGTACAGATTGTTTCAATTTGCATTTTTACCAGTAAAATACAAGTTTATATTTTCTGCTTACCAAATTCTGTCTCCAAAATGTCAAAACTCTGCCGGTCTGATGAATCAGAGAGCAAAGCAGAATAGTTTTAATTTCTATTATGAATGTGGTTACAGATTGTTATTATGCTTTAAACCATTTTGTAACTCATTTTGTAACACACATTTTGAGTTTCCTTTTTTGTTTTCTAAGTCAATAATAGCAATTTATTGTGTGTATTAATGATAATAATCTATACATTTTCCTTAAATTGTCTTTTGTCTTGATCTTATTTATGGTTGTTAGTAGAAAGTTTTTTTAAACCATTTTTTTATTGTATTTTGGTTTTTGCAGTTAAATTTGTCAGCAGTCTTAAAATTCTAAGTTGTATAATTTGGATTGTGAAATAGTAAGAAAAGTCTGTCATTTAATTATCTGTTGATTTATGATTTTGTTTGCTTTTTGCCTTTTAAAAAGATTATCTATCTATCTATCTATCTATCTATCTATCTATCTATCTATCTATCTATTTTAAGTACACTGTAGCTGTCTTCAGACACACCAGAGAGGGCATCAGATCTCATTACTCATGGTTGTGAGCTACCATACAGTTGCTGGGATTTGAACCTAGGCGTTCTGGAAAAGCATCCAGTGCTCTTAACCACTGAGTCATCTCTCCAGCCTTTTTTAGTACTTGGAATTTTTCCCAATATAAAGTTAAGAGTTCTTGCATAGGGACTTAGCTTAGAGCTAAAGTGTTGTATTTCTAAATAAGAGAATAATTAAGAGAGTAGAAAAATTGAAAGTATTTTTCTAATAGAAGATTAGAGTAATTGAGAATTCTGATTATGCACATCAAACTCAGAACTAGATATCATGTCATGTGTGCGTTGGGATGGCTATCAAAAAGATAAAAGATATCTGGGGTATGTATAGCTTAGTGGTAGAGAGCTTGCCTAACATAAGGCCCTGGATTTATCTACAGCATGCATGTGTGTATATGTACACCATATACAGAGGAAAACAATTAGAAGTAAGTAACGATTGTGTGGGGGAGAAAAAGGAAACCTTGTATGGTGGGTAGGAATGTGAATGTGAAGCCGATGTGTAAAAAGCATGGAGGATCCTCAGGAAGTTTTACGTTGACCTATCATGTGAGCCCAAAGTCCCATGGGAAAGACACCTCTCAGTCAGAAATATCATGTGAGCCCAAAGTCCCATGGGAAAGGACACCTCTCAGTCAGAAATAGTCATTGTAGCATTATTCACAATGGCCAGGGGAAGAAACAAATTAGATGTACACCAACCGATAAATGGATAAAGAGAACATGGTGTGCATAAACAATGGAGTCTCATTCAACTTCAAAAAGCAATAAATGTTGCCAGTAGTGACAGCTCTGGCCAATCTGGAGAACATCATGATAAGTGAAATAAGCCAGACACAAGTGGTCCACTACTGAACATCCTTGTGTGTATGGAATATATCTCAGAAAAAAAGAGTTGAGGGTGGAATTAATTATCGCCAGGAACCAGGAGAGAGAAGCACACTGAAGAGTTCAACATTTCAGTTCTGTGGGATGACTGAGCTCTGGAGACCCAGTGTGCATCATGGTGACTACAGTTGATAATGTTGGATGGTGCATTCATAATTGTCTAGGAGAGTGGATTTTAAGTGTTTTCCCACACCAGACAAATGAACAAAAAAAGGAACTATTTAGGCAATGGGGAGCCTGATGGTGGTGATCATTTTGCAATGCATGGATGCATACATTAAAGCATCATATTGGGGATGCTCTGTTCATATTGGAGATGTTGCTCTGTGCTAGAGTATGTGCACAGTATATAGGAACCTTGAAGTTTAATTCCCAGCAGTGCAAGAGATGAAATTATTACATTGTACACCTAAATATATTTAATTCTTGTCAATTTTACTTTTATAAAACTGGAGAAAAACCATAGAGTTGTTTTGTAACTCCCCACTCTTCTCCAAAGCCCAACCTAACCACAACCTTGAAAACACACACACCTAGAATTCTCACTAGGGCTAGGGGAACCCAAAGCCTTAGCATAGAGCGAAAGTGCAGAGTCAGAAATAGGATTCCTTGTTGGCCCTATGGGTATGGTAAAGTGCAGACGCATAAGGAGAATCACAGTACTTTTTTAGTTTCTAAATTGCTAACCAGATTTCACAGTGAAACTGCAGACAGATTATTGAATATGGTGCTGGACATTAGCCCCAGTGGAGTGATAAATAAAGTCTTTATATAGCCCTTGGGTTGAGTTTTGCAATCAAATTGGTTCAGGTTAGGTCAGCTCTTACTGCCAATGAGTTTCTGAAAAACTTGTTTTTATAGCTTTTTTGATTTTTAAATTTCTGTAAAGAGATTATAGGCATATAACTTTGCAAATTCTCTGAGCTCTGTTTCTTTGCAATGGTTTTCCCTGAAGTTATCTAGATCAGCAGAGAACTCTCATTCCTTGTGGTGGAGACAGAAGTGTATTTTGCTCTTCAGATAATCATTACAAGAGGGAAAACTACAGACTAATGTTTTAAATGTAGCTTTATATATAATTTTAGTTAACAAAATGTATGGCTAAATTTTTTTCTATCAAATCCACACAGATATGGAATAAACACAGATACCCCAAATTCTTTTCTCATACCCAAAATTCATTCTTTTCTCATTTTATACTTTTCTGGTCACCTGTTTATGATTGAGAGTTAATATCTTACTGGCTGACTGTTTTGTATGTGTTTTCACAGTGAGTGGTGCCCAGGATTAGGGTAACAAAGAAAGAATGGGAATGTTTTCTTCAAGTATGTGTGTTGATTTCATGGAGTATAATCCAGTGTATGAGGATTAGGGGTACACATACCCACAGGTTGCTGAGGGTATAGAACAAACATAGATAAATTTAAAAAAAAGAAGGTGAACTGCATTCTGGGGATAAAAGAGTTGAGAGGAATTGAAAATAAAATGTTACTTGCAGGGTATTTGTATGGGAACTAAAAGGATTAGTTGTATTTGGAGTAAAAAAGTACAGGTAAGAGGAGAGACAAAAAAGCTAGCTTTGAAGGAAGAAGTCAGATCATAGAGGCTCCTATATCTTAAGCTGGGGTTACTCACTGTTTTGAAACCTGACAGGAAGGAGACACTACTGAACAATTTTAAGAAGAAAACTAGCAAGGCTGGGCATATTAATTTACTTTTTTCCTTTCATTGTAATCTAATCCCTGAAAATACAATCTAAGGGAAAGGGATATATTTGGCCCAGTGGTTGAGGGCATTCTCACAGATGGGCAGGCATGATGATCAGTGCCAGGGGAGCTGAATCATGGTTTCCCTCATCTCTTGATAATGACACCAGGCAACATGGGGTGAAGCCTGGGTTGATGGCACCTTCAAGGCCTTTCAGGAGCCTTTGTACTGGCTAGACCATATGGTCCCCCAAGCTTCACAGCCTGTTAAAGTAGCACCACTAGCTAGGGGCACAGGAACTGTGGAAGACGCTTCATTTTCAAGTGACACTACCTTTGCCTTTGATGGAAACATTGAATTATCTAATAGAGGATATGTTGGATCACCAGATGGTGAATCAGGAGGAACATATAAAAAACGATGCAGTCCTGGGTGGATAATAGATGATTGTTATCAGTTTTTGGGGGATGTTGGTTATGGGTTGTTAATGGTTATAGTCAGGGAAGAAACAAAGGAAAGGAGGTTGCATTCAGGGATCTCTTTCTCTTTCCTTTCTGTCCTTCTTTTTCTCCTATCTAGTATTGGGGGTAAAAAGGGGAGGGAAAGGCAAAAGGGAAAAGAAGGATCAATTATTGTATCTTCTTTTAGACTAAGAAAGCAACAGCAAGTCTATAATATTTAGACGGTATAAATTTTTGTATGATGATAGAAATTTAAGACTATATTGACTACAAATGCTGTATAAGACTCAGCTGTTGTTTAGGGTATATGCGCATATAACTTAAATTTGGCTCATTTTAAAATGTAATGTAAAGTCCTAGTCTTTTGAAAGCTACTGTCACAAACTGTTAAGAATAATTAAGAAATAACAAGTTAGCAGTCAGTGTTCAGAACTACACTTGTTGTCATGCTAGATACCAATGCGGGCAATTGCAGGAATAAGGCGTATCCTCCTGGATATGCTTTCAAAGTTAAAAACACCAAGTGAGTAGAAGCAGATGAGTCTCGCTATTTAGACATACTCTAGATAAATAGATGGTCCTCAAACATTTCTGAGAGCTACAGAATATGGCCCTTAAATTGTTTAATAGAAAAGGCTTTTTGTCACAGAGAGACACATCAGCTCCTGACAACAACCCTAGGCTCTTCCAAAGAAAATAATGGGGCAGGGAAGAATCTCTACTTGGAGCTTGCTTTTGGATATGATAACCTCAGAGAGTCCTCTTTTTTGGGTAGTTGGGGAAGTGACAAACATTACATATAGAAAGCACATAATGGTCTGTAGAAATGGCAGCACCACATATCCTGCCAGCACTCATGCAGCATTAACAATTGAAAGCTAACAAGTACACACTTATATGGGCCATTTTGATACAATATAGGGTAGAGCTTTGCCTAGTGCCATAAGGCCGGGTTAGGTCCCCAACGCCTGAAAAAAAAAAAAAAAAAAAAACAATTAGCCATGGTGGTACACACCTTATATGGCCATTTGATACAATATATGTGGATGTAGGTTATCCCAACAATCCTGATCTAGTTGGGTGGGTAGCAGGGAGAAAGACTCTAGGATGAAGGTTGTAGGATTAGATGCAGATAAGGAAGACAGGAGATGTCCTTGCTTTATTGCTTGAGTTGTTTGGTAGATGGTGGTGTTTTTAATGAGGAGTATGTGGCCTGTGCAAAGGTGGTCAGAGATGGGTATCTCAAATATAAGAGGACAGAATGTGATAGACCAGTAGAGCTACCCAGAAGGTGATTCTAAAGAAATCTGGTATGTGAAAGAGAGGTCACACCTAGACAACAGTTTTCAGAATATGTCTGTTTTAGTTCCTTTTTTTCCCAAAAATATTTCGGTGAGATCACTTAGGGCAGGGCTATAGAGAAGAAAGACAAGAAATTCAGTGGCGGTGTCCTGAACTAGATAAATATGTGACTTGTACAATTGGGTAGCTATAATTTTTTTCTCAATATGATTATATATAAGCATTGAACTAAGAGCATCTCCAGTTGGGTGTGGTTAACATAGAGTGGAGGAGGTTAGAACTTGCTGAGAAGGACCTGCTGTCTTGACCTTGAGATGACAGAGCAGAGCTTTATGCTTTTGCTCAAGTTCTACGTCAGGTTCATCTGAATAGCCTCATTGTTACCTTTCTGAAGAGGAGATGGGTCTGTTTGGCATGTCTGTATAGGAACTAAACGATGACTCCCAGTAGCAGTAGTCATCTTAAGATGCTCTTGTTTTCTCTTTGTCTTACTTGTTACTTAGAGAATGTTGGATGGCTAATATGTATGGAATGAGATTTTTTTTCGTTTGAGCTGGTTATTCTAAATTTAGGATTAAAGTCTCTGTTCATCTTTATGACTATTATTTGTTATATACTGGCACACCACTTTCTCTGTCTAAGGTATCACACACAATTTGCTGATCTAGAAGTTTGCAGAGAAGCAGAAGGTCTTGACATTCCTCTTTATCACTGTACCATGCTCTTCCCTCGACATGATTTGTTTGTTAAGTTCCACAACCACTGGTAACTTCCCTTTCTCTAGCTCTTACATGCCACAGGACCTTTGCACATTCTTTTTGGAATTGTTTCTATGCTCAATTCTTGTCTGGTACTTTCTCAGTCTGTTTTCAGACTATAGCATAGTTGTATTGCTCAGGGTAGTTTCCTAGCTGTATTGTCCAGTGTTTTATGCACATAACAGTGATGGAAAGATATGCCATACTTACTTTTATTTAGGTCACTTAATTTGAATAAAGAGTGAAATTGACATCATGATTCTAACTAGGTGAGAAATTTGAGGATGAGAAAGTCCAAATAACTCATCAGAACCAAGACGTTTGTGCACAAACAGAGCAGTGCATTTGAACCTAAGATTCCTGGTAGATCTGGCATTAATACTCCTATTACATCATTGTTTTGTGTGGGGAATATGCAGCCTTATTTCTAAGGGGATTCCTTTCAGGTAAGCCATCTTTGGTAGTAGGTCTGCCTTTTTTCCAGTGTCTGCAGGGTTTCTTTTCTTCTCTTTTCTTTTCTTTTCACCACCACAACAAAACAGAACAGAAACAAAAACAAAAAACCACCACCACCACCACCAACAAAACAAAACAACAACAATAACAACAACAACAAAACCAAAATACAAACCAAACCAAACCAAACCAAAACCCCCAAACAAGTCCTGTAATCCAAGGTAGATCTTTTAGAACTCAGTGGGTAAATGATTTTGTTTTCCCTCCAGAAGGGAAATTCCCACTCTTTTCAGAACTGATTATAAGTGATGCTTTCCCTGGGGACATAATCAGCCCTAGACAGTTTGTTCTGATGAAATCTGTGTTTCTTTATCTTGCCTTGCCCTGAGGAAGGTGAGCAGTTTTCAGCCTTTCCTTTTTAATGGCTGTGTAAGAAGAAAAAGCAATCGGATGCCAGGGGAGAGGTCATTCATATTGGAAATGGCAAGGGAGCTACAAGGTTAAAAGCCATGTGTCACTGGCAGAGGTCTAATCCAGGAGTCCTCTCCCTGTCCTGGTAATTATTTCAAGGAGCTTAATCAAGTCTCCTGTAGCTCTGTGGAAATCTCAGGGAGAGTAGACTAATTGCCATTTTCTTCCTTTAAATTACATCACATCCTTTCATTACACAACTCCAGTGCGCAGTCGCGTGAGTGACAACTCTAACAGTTTCTTCCCTTGATAATTCTAAGCTGGGAAGAGGGGCAACCCTGAGGAATCAGAATTTCAAAGACTACTGACGCCAATCTAAGGAGAGGATGAAACAAATTGTTCAGGGCGAGGCATGCCTTCCTCTTCTTTCCTTGGAACTGTCTTAGAGTTCTTAAAATGCTTTGGTTTTGATAGTAGGTTTTCAAATTGCAAAATTTCATTCTCTTTCATTCTAATACATTCTTCTGGTGATGCTGTAGAGAACATTTCTTGTTTTTGTTGTTCTATCATTTAATTCATTCATTCACTTATTAATTTTTTTGTGAGGCAGACTGGCCTTAGTTTTGCAGCAGTCCTCTGGCCTCAGTCTCCCAACAGCCAGGGTTATAGGCATGTGTCTCTATGGTCAGCTTAGAGAAAAATTTTTATACTGTTAATAAATTAAAATGGTGTAGACTTATATTTTTCAAAACCTAGTTTAATAAGGGTACTTAAATGCTTTAACCTCCTTTCTAGTCCACCACCTCTCAGAGATGGAAAGGAAAGGTTAATAGGGCAAAAGAGGATGTGGACCTATTTAGAAATAGTTCTTTGGGGTGGTTCTTTGTCAGGATACCAGCAGTCCGTTGACTCTAATCAGACTAAGCAGCAGTGGTAGTTTGATCCACTTGCTAATACTGTTCATGAATTAGCAATGGAAGTTCCATTCAGAAGAAACCACAAGCCTCTGCCAATTGGCCCAAGTCTGAAGAATGGGCAAGAAGCTCTTGGAACACCACCAGAAGTTCTTTGGTGCATTTTTCTCTATGAAGCCAGGACAACTGAAGATCAGTGAAGAAGACAAGGCAAACTAATACCATAGTGTCCTTAGCAAAGATCACCATCAGCAAAACCCAACGAAGACCAGCAAAGAGTGACAAGGCAAACCAATGCCACAGGGCCATTCACTGTCCTTTGGGTTATACTTATGCTAGTTCCAAATATCATGAGTTCTCTCAGGTGTCCACTCTAGCAAAACATCACATGCCTTTTTTTCAGGTAGCTTCCAGAAAAAAACATGTACCTGTTTTTAGCAAAACATCCTTCCACGTGAATACTTCAACAAAAACATGCTTTCATAAGACAGTATCCAGAGAAACATCACATGACACAACTAACTCTCCACAGACAACAGAAATTTCCACTTCACAATGGCAAGGACCCTGACAGCACTCATAGGAGTACTATTGCAAGGCAATTTTATTCCAGATAAATATTCCACCCTGGAAGGAAGTTAGTTAAGACAAAGAAGGTTAAAAGAGAGGAAAACACATGATTTTATAAAGGGAGAGGTCAGATTCTGCTGTGCAGAAAAGGTCACTGAACTCAGGAAATGAACAACTCAACAGCTTCTGAAAGTCCCTGAAACTGACTAGATTTACTAGACCCTGTCCCAAACTTCTATAAGCACAAGGACTTCTGAGAGACACTCTCTGGCTAGCCAAGCTGTGCAGAAGAAATTTAGATCAGCTGAGTTATGGGAAGAGACAGAGACAAGCAGAAATATCAGGAAAAGAGAGGCAAAGACAAACAAAAGCTACCTGGAAGAGACAATCTCCAACCAATTGAATTGCCTTTAAATTGTGCATTGGGCTCTAATATTGCAACTTTCATGGCCACTCTCCCATGCTGCTGTGGGCTTTTGGGATGTAGCTGTCTGTCTCTGAGTCAATGCTGTTCCAACAAACAATCCTTCACTCATATTCCTATGAGTAACCACTATAAAATTCATAGGTTCACCAAGTTGGACTTCCATCTGCCATAAATTCCCTACCTGGGGTGAGTAAATGTTTTTTCAAATCTCCCTAGGAATAGTGTCTCACAGGACACACCCCTGCTTTCTTTCCATTCTACTAGGGAAGGATGCCTATGTAAGGTGTGCATGGTGGTGGTGCAAGTGCACAGTATGTTCTGCAGAATCACGATGGAGCAGAGATTGAGTTTCTACTTTCATTCAAACCTTCTGTACTCACAATCCAGAAAATCTGACAAGTACCATTTTGTCACTGCTGTGGCTGAAGTCTTTAGCCTGAGTTGATGGTTCGATCTTACTCTCTGAGTAATTTCCTGCTTCAACTGAGTATTTTCTTGTGGTGTCCAGTTGAGTCCACCACAGGGAAGCCAGTGTTAGGTCCCCACAGCAGGTCCCAAAGTGGCAGTGTTGATGGCAATCACTCAACTCCCACCTGATCTTGGTGTTGCTAAGGAAGAGAAACCTACAGAAAGCATTTCTCAGAAGCTTTTACAAGCTGGCTGAATGCTGCTGACTATAGATGTCAGCACCTCCTGAAAAACTACTAGGCTAACTGCCTCGTTTCTAGCTTCTAAGCAGAGCAGCCTTCCTGTGGCATCTATCCATGTAAATCCAAACAAGCTTTTGTAGCTTGGCACTGTCCTCCAATCAAAGGTAGCTGGACAGTTTTCAGTTGCTGTTGTTTTTAAATTAAACTGTTCTCTTCACAAAGAGTGGGTGTGTTTGGTGGTATCTTGTTGTACCTACTTACATTTGGTGCTGAAACCTGGGAGAGATGCTGTCTTGGTTAGGGTTTTACTGCTGTGAACAGACACCATGACCAATGCAAATCTTATAAAGGACAACATTTAATTGGGGCTGGCTTACAGGCTCAGAGATTCAGTCCATTGTCATCAAGACAGGAGCATGACAGCATCCAGGCAGGCACAGTGTAAGCAGAGCTTAGAATTCTACATCTTCTGAAGGCTGCTAGCAGAATACTGGTTTCTAGGCAGCTAGGATGAGGGTCTTAAAGCCCACATCCACAGTGACACAAATACTCCAAAAAGCCACACCTTCTAATAGTGCCATTCCTTGGGCCGAGTATATACAAACCATCACAGATGCCTAAGTTCTCCTTTGGAGTCTGTCCCCTGCCTCAACTGAACCAAAACTGCAGACTCTGCCCTCCTGTGGTGTGGACCATTTGCTTCTGGTGGCTCCTGTTACCCACCAGATTTAACTCCAAAATCTAGAGTTTTTCTCTTCAGTCATTTTTCTCAGCATCTACTCTAACCACTTGTCTTTCCTATCTACTTGGAGCTACCTGCTCCATCCCACTAGAGCCTGGTATGAGAGTCCTGATGGGACACCAGATGGCCTCGCTATGCACTTTTAGGTTTGTCATATCCTCATACCATGCATGAGGAACACCTGTCCATGAGACCTTGGGCATCGCTTTAACCGGTCTTAGTCGCCTGGAGACACCTTCAAATACAGACTGTCCTACGGCACTTACCCCTTACTATGTCTCTCTTCCTTTGCCCCTTCTTTCTTTACTATTGGAGCCCTCCTGCTGGTGGAATTCCTGCTTATGATCACTGTTACTTGCACCTAACTTACTGAAAGTACCAAGAAAGTTTATGAACTTGGGTTTTAACTTTGGGGAGGGGTGGACAAGTAAAACCCGCATGACCGCATGTTCTATATCCCTGAGTAGAAATATTGGAAGAGATGAGCAGTGCAATGGCTTAGCAGACAAAGGCGCTTCTCCCTACTGAGTGACAGCATTCCTCCTCAGGTCATTGTAATCACCCCTTGACTTCCTGTTTCTATAAACTTTCCTAGTCTAGATATTGCATGATGATAAAAAATTATATTTATCTCTTTGTTGTTGCCTGTTTCCTATAGCATAATGTATTCAAGATTCATGAATGTATTATTGTGAGAGATTGAATTTCATTATGTTTAAGCTTCACCAGTATTTTACTGTTCACATGTTATTCATTTATCCATGGATTTATCCATTATTGGATCATTCCCATGATTTGGCTATTGCAAAGAAGGCTGCTATAGTCATTTGGGGGTAGAAGCATCTGCTGTGTCCCTGCTTTCAGTTTCTATGGTCTGCACCCCAGAAATAAAATAAGTGGGTCTCATGCTAATTCTGGGCTGAAGTTTCGAAGAGTTAGAGATGAGCAGCCACACCCGTCTTATACCCCCACTAGAGTTCACACAGGGTTTAGTTTCTCTGCACCCTTATCAATACTAGGGGGCCACTCTGAATGATATCTCTTTGTGCAGATGAAGTGGAAGAATACATTTTCTTATTCCCAAGATGCCTCTGCTCTTCTAGGATCACATCTGCTATTATAAAAATGGCAAGTTATAACAAAGAGCTTGACCACAACCTTGATTTTGGAATCGTTTCTTTCAGAGGAATTATTGAAATTGGGGTAAAGTCACTTCCTACATAATTCTGAGATCAAAACCTATTCAGATTCTCTGAATTATCCCTCAGCAGATAACATGGCAAGAAGGAAACACTGGATATTGTCTTGCACACATTCCAGTTATGAATTGCCCCACTGCCTTGCCCCCATGCTGGGTATCATCCATATGAATCTACCTGGATGTAACTTGGTGTAACTGCTCATACTCGTTTCCTTGTGTGAAAATAGAGCCATGGTGTGCTAACATCATGGGACTGGCATGAGGGTTACATGATTTATGTGATTTTTTAGAACGCTGCTGTGCACCCAGCAAGTACATGCAGTACATATGTTGTTAGAGTTTCTCATTTATCAGTGAAAATATTATGATGATTACAGTCATATTAAAACTCTTTAAAAGCAAGCCTGTTAAGGATGTTGAAAATGGAAGCGTATCAACTTGAATCAGTATTCTCATTTATAGTTTTGCCCTTTATCCTTCAGGGGACAGAGTCATTTCCAGAGTTGATGTAGGCTCGGCAGATACAATTGAGAGAGAGGTTTTTTCCCATCTAAAGAACTTAGAAAATAATACATAGTGTATTTGACTTTGTAGAAGCCACTGTGGGGTGTGTGGCAAAGGTGATGTTCTAATCCCACAGTCCCCTGGTGACTGAGGAAAAACAAAATGACTCATCAGAATATGACTTCCTAAAATATGCCATGATATACATGAACTCTCACAGCTCAGAGCTTCCAGAGCAAAGGAAGAAATGCTTGATTCCTTGTTAATGGAAGGGTTGTATTTTTTGTACTATGTAACATGTGTCAATGTGTAGGCACACATGTATATACATAAAAACAAGTATATGTATTACAATCTTAAAACCCTACAAGCCTTTCATTCTATTCCTTAGTTCAATGTTTCCTCTTAAAAGTAACTTACTGTTTATATTCCAGTTTTAACCTGAATGTCATCAGATGTTAAGTTTATTGCTCGCTTCACATTTTCTTACCATTTTCACCTACTTATCAGCTCTCCCAAGCTCTCCTGTCAGCTGTCCTGTGAGCAGTGAATGTCACTGAAATGTGGGTATCTTGAACATGATTTAATAAAAAGACTATTTATAAAGCATTTTGGTGTTGGATCTCAAGAATACACTGGATCATCTGCTAATAGCAGAGAACTGCTGTGGGGAGGAAAGAGAGAAGATTCTGGAATATTAAAGGAGCCAGCACCAGGAAGGTCACTTTGAGAGGCCAATGTGAGGGAGGAAATCAGTTAAAGTCTACTCCTAAGGAAAAGCAGTATCTGAGCCCACTGATGTCCCACAGGTTAGCTGTCAAGTCACAGTAGGATTGTGGTGCATGTAGGAGCTATCTTTGAACTCCCTTCCTCCGTCTTTCCATCGTTCCCTCATTCCCTCGTTCCCTCGTTCCCTCCCTCCCTTTTTCTCTCCCTCCCCCTTCTTTCCTTCCTTTCCCATATCACAAGGATTATCATACTTACAGGCCACATCTTTCCAGTCATCATTCTTTTCTGTATCATAGATCTCTTCTTTACCACCAATTTCTTCCATTTGCTGGGTTATTTTGCTCAAGCTTATTTACCATAACACACACACACACACACACACACACACACACACACACACACGCACGCACACTCAAGCATTTCTTCTATGTCATGTATCCTTTAGCTTCTTCCTTAAGAGCTGAGGAAGTCTATGTGAAGAGCGGATTCTAGCCAGGGAGAATGAGAGCTTCAGCAGCTGGAATAAGCAAAGCCCCGTGTGGGTGAACCCAGATGTGACAGGTGGATGTGACAGGTGGATGTGACAGGTGGATGTGACAGGTGGAGGCACACTAGATAGCAGAGGTCAGAGAGGTTAGAGGAATGGCAAGGAGCCAGACTCTGTGCCCTGCAGATCCCAGATACAGTTGTAGATTTCTGCTGTTGACTGTGGGAAACCAGTCTATTCCTTATATTTTGAATCATAGCAAAATTTAGTAACATAGAGCAACAATTTTATTTTTACTCAAAAATGTATTTGTTAGCAATTCAGGGTGCAGCTGACTATCAGTTTTTATTCATGTCCTTTATGGGCATGAGTTGTTTGGGGCTACAGTTAGAGGGGTTCAAGATATGTCAGGTAGGATTGACAGTAGAAACTGAGATCCCACTGGCCTTTTACATGCTGGGCTTTGTCTGGCTTGAGCTTGTACAGGTCATGTGTAGGCTATCTCAACCATATTTGAATTCATATGTGCAACTGTCCTGCTGGGACCAGAATACAGTGTTTTCTTGTCATATACCACTTCTGGCTCTCAAAACTTCCCATCCCTTCTTCTACAACAATCCCTCAGCCTCAAGTGAAGTGTGTGTGTGTGTGTGTGTGTGTGTGTGTGTGTGTACATGTGTGACAGAGGTGGATCATTTATGGATCACTATCCTGCAGTCTTATTCTCTTCATCTTGACCATTGTGGGTCTCTGTGTTAATCACCATTTACAACAAACGGCAACAACATCAACAACAACCACCAAAGCTTTCGATGGTTGAGAGATGCACTGATCTATGGATATAATAACAAATCACTAGGAGTCAGTTTAATACTGTCTCCAGTTGGAAGAGTAATATCGAGTTCTCCGATACCCTCATTAACTGTAATACTATATGTTTCGGGTAGGGCAATAAGATACAGGAATGTAAATAGGAAAAGAAGTAGTCAATGTATCCTTATCTGTAGAGGATCTGATTTCCTACATAAAAGACCCCAAAGACCCTGCCAGAAATCTCCTGAAATTAATAGACTCATGTAGAAACTTAGCAGGATACAAAATTAATGCAGAAAACCAGTAGCCTTCCGATATACAAATGACAAACACATTGAGAAAGAAATAGGGGAAACAATTCCATTCACTGAAAACATCTTGGACTAATTCAAACCACAGCAGTTAAAAAGCCTGTACGCTGGAAAGTTTAAGACATTGGTGGCTTTTTTGAACTGAGCTTTGCAAGTCGCACTTGGTTATTTCCACTGCATGTCATTAATTAATTAGGAGTGAATCACAAGGCTAGCCTGGATTTAAGGGGAGTGGAATTTAGTGCACTCTTGATTGGGAAGAATTAGGTCACATATTTTAGTTTATTGGTATGGCCATAATAGAATTCCCAAGCCTGGATAATTCATAAATAGCAGGGATTTATAATCTCACAGTTATGGAGGCTGAGAAGTCCAAGATAAAATTTCTGCACTTTGGTAAGTGTTTAAAAAATGTTCACTTCTATTTATATATTATTTGTGTGTACCATATGTGCATGTGACAAGAGAGAGGCCACGGCAGGTGTGTGGATGTCTGAGAAAACTTGCAGGAATTAGTCCTTTCCTTTTACTGTGTGAGTGCTGGGAATCTAACTCAGGTCATGAGTCTTGGTGGCAAAAACCTTTACCCACTGAGCCATCTTGTCAGCCACCAAGTTCTTTTCTGATGTATATCGCATAACGGAAGATAAGGACAAATAGAGAATGAACCCTTTCTATGTCCCTTTTGTAGCAGCATTTAATGCATGAATGAAGAGACTCCTACAGAAAAATTTCTTAAAAGACCCATTTTTAAAACACTGCCACATGGATCAAATTTCTAACACATGAATTTGAGGAGGCACATATTTAAAACCACAGCATCTGTGGATATAATACATGAACCTGCGCATGGGAAATTTGCTGTCCTTACCAGAAAATGCAATCGCTCACTCTATCAAACGATCTTAAGCAAACACTAATGTGAGTTAACTTGTGTTTGACAAATATCACTATGATTTCTGTTCATACGGTAGTTTAGAGAGTGAAGACCTGTTTCCAGAGCCCAAGTGTGTTGCAGGAGGAGGGGGATGCTGTTCCAGTGTAGAGTGCCCCAGGAGGGGGCAATGGGCAGATCTGAATTAAACTGAATTCTTGTCAGGGTGCGGTGAAGGGCTGAATGTGGGGTGTGATGGAGAGAGTATGACAAGTGTGACTTCAGGCTTTTGGGTGTGAAGCTCCTGGACAATAACAGATGACATTTATGGAGTCTTGGCAATCAGGAAGAAATGCAGTTATGAAGCAGGGAAATGCATCTTTCAGTTTAAGATAAATCTGACTTGTATTAGGGACACCCAAGTGAACTTGTCAGGAGGCCAGATGCGTATTCACATCTGAATCTGAGACGGTAATATAAATAAGTTCATAATCATCATATTAAAACAGAAAGTCATAAGAACAAATAAAATGCACTCTGGGAAAGCCTGAGAGACTAGAAAGCTTTACTTAAGATCACTGGTCACCTGTTTCTGAGCCTCCAGTTGAAATGGCCAGAAATTAAATGTAGTTTTAGTGGAAGAAGATATATATAGATACCTGCATACATATATATATACATACACACACATACCTGCATACATACATACACACATACAGACACATATATGTGTGCATACATACAAATATACATATGTACATATGTACATTCATAAATAACACACATATATACATACATGCATAAATATACACACATATATCTACATGTACATAATACACATATATACATATACATCTACATACATATACAATGCATACATATACACATATGTACACACATGCATAGATACATACACATTCACATATATTGATATGTAAATATATATAATGCACATGTCACATATCTGATTTATTGCATGTAGTATATGCACTGCATATGATTTCTAACACACATAGATTAATCTAAAGATCTGACTGAAAATGTTACACATGAATTACTACTATAAAAGGGTTTTTTCTCCATGATCAACAGGCACCTTTCCAAAGAGGTACTTACCTGATAACTCTGGTTTTTGTGAATGGGGCATTTGTTTATATTAATGAAACATTCCAAGTGTTGTTAGAGATAATACTGTCTGTTCCCAAATGACTTACTTAGCATATCATGTTCTTTTTATTTAGAAGTTACCTCTTCCTCACAGGAATAAAGCCATTGTCTATAATTAACTTTAAAAAGCTAGCATCACATGGCTCCTTTTACTTGAGGTACTTTATGTGGCTTCCTCTCAGAACTATTTTGAGGTGAATGTGTTGAGAACCAGAAAATTGTATTTGCATATGACCTGCTTATCTTCTTTGCTCTAGCCCCAGATTATGTGTAGTAGCTGAAATGTTGTAAAAGGTAAGGGATAGTTGTATTGTTTCGTGTTGGGACCATTATTAGCTCCTTAGTATATGTGAGTGCTGTCTATGAATAGTTACAACCAACTATGGATAGAAACTAGTTTTTAAAAGTGTGTCTAAAGCTGGAAGGCAATGGTTCATGCCTTTGATTCCAGACCTTGGGAGGCAGATCTTTGACTTTGAGGTCAGCCTGATCTACAGGGAGGGTTCCAAAATATCCAGGGCTACACAGAGAAAACCTGTTTAAACCCCCCCCCACCAAAAGCCTGCTTAAGCCTTTTTTAGGAAATAGGTACAGTAATATGTTTTTTATGGCCCTTTTTCTTGAAAATCTGAATGTTAGTTATCCCTGCCCCTATTCCCTTCTCTACATTAAGGAAAACCCACTTACTTTTAACTGTTCTATTAGAACATTTGAGTTTTTATTCTATCTCCCCTGTCTCTCCCCTATGAACCCTTATTAATTTCTTAACCTCGATGGGTATTACACATGAAACACACATAACTGACGTCAACATCCATGTATGAGAAAAAACAAGTGATGTCTTTCTGGGCCTTGCTTACCTCTCCCAAGATGATTGTTTCCAGTTCTATCCACATGTCTGTGAATTTTATAGTTTTGATTTTATAATAACTGATTAATATTCCATTGTGCAACTGTACCACATTTTTGTTTTCCATTCATCAACTGATGGTCATATAAGTTGTTTTACTTTCCTGGCCATTGCAAATAGAGCAACGAACATGGATGAGCAATGATTTCTGTAAGATATAGAGTATTTGGATCTATGCTCAAGCCATTGTGCTTGGCTATCTTTCAGAACTTGATGGGGAGACCCTATTGCCTAAGATAACATATACTTGTGTCTTAGCATGTAGACAAATCAAGCAAGAAGCTTCAATCTTGCTATCTACCTTTAAGGGTGCTGTTAAGTGTTATGTATGCTGCCAAAGGAGAAAAGCAGTCATTAGTTTTACCCATCTGTAAACCCTATGGACTGCAACAATGACTATTCTGAAGTATGTGCCTGCTGGCCTAATAGCAGTATGAATATTATTGGAGTTGTCAACCACTTTCTGTTAGTATTTAAGGCTAAGTCCATGAGATGGAACCCCTATCTGGCACCATTATCTGGATCAAAACCTGTTTATAGTATGGACAGGTCATAAGCATAAGTTAAGAACCTACTTCTATTATTTTGCTCAATGCATACAGTATTAATATAATTCCTAATAGCTTATTGCTATATCAGTAGATTAGTGACAGTCACATCCTTCAGCAAGGAAACTTATTTTAGCAGTAGATGGCAGTTAACACAAAGACCCACAACTGGTCAACATGCAGAGACTATAAATAGACTATGAAGAATTCAACCCTGAATAGAATGTCTATTACATCTTTTTCCCAAAAGGTCAATCTTTGTGGGAGAGGGGACAGAAAGATTGAAAGAACCAGAGGTAGTAGATGATGACAAGTAAGCAGTCTTTGATAGATACAACAGTACAGCTGCACATATAAACACACAGTGATTATAACAGCACACCCAAGACCTGCGAAAGCTCAAGCCAGACATGGTTCTGGCATGGAAAAGGGAAAGTGGCCATGAAATCCCACTCATAGTGGAGGAGCTATTGATATTTGATTGCCATTAGGAGAGGAAGAGTAAGTTTTCTTTAATCATGTGGTCCTTGGTAGATAAATTACCCTCCATGGTAGGCCCAGCACTCAAGAGTATTCCTGGGCATAAACCCAAAAGATGCTCCAACATGTAATAAGGACACATGCTCCACCATGTTCATAGCAGTCATATTTATAATAGCTAGAAACTAGAAACAACCCAGATGTCTCTCATTAGAGGAATGGATACAGAAAATGTGGTACATTTACACAATGGAATATTACTCAGCTATTAACAACAATTACTTCATGAAATTCACAGGCAAATGGGTGGATCTAGCAAATATTATTCTGAGTGAGGTAACTCAGTCACACGGATGTACTCACGGATAAGTGGATATTAGGCAAAGAACTTGGAATACCCATGATATGACTCATGGACCACATGAAGCTCAAGAGAAAGGAAGACCAAAAAGTGGATGCTTCAGTCCTATTCATAAGGGGGAACAAAATAATCAAGGGAAATAGAGGGTGTAAGGGACTTGGGAGGAAGAAAGGATGGGGAGGGGGAAAAGAAGGGCAGAATCAAGTATGAGAGGAGAGGGAGGAGATATACAGAGGGTCAGGAAATTGAACAGAGCTGTGTAGCAATGGAGGATGGGGAACTGGGGTAGCAACCAAAAAGTCCCAGATGCCAGGAAAGCAAGAGCCTCTCAGGACCCCAGGGGGATGACATTAGCTGAAATACCCCCAAAGGGAAGGTAGAACCAGTCGAGGCCATATTCAGAGGTTAGGCCTGGCTCCCTGGTTGAGGGATGGGGCCACCCAACCATCTCCAAAATTTTAACCCAGAATTACTCCTGTCTAAAGCAAATACAGGGACAAAGAATGGAGCAGAGACTGAAGGACAGGCCATCCAGAGACTGCTTCACCTGGGGATTCATCCCATATGCAAACCCCAAACCCAGACACTCTTGCTGATGCCAAGAAGTGCTCACTGACAGGAGCCTGATACAGCTGTCTCCTGAGAGGCTCTGCCAGAGCATGACCAATACAGATGCAGATGCTAGAAGCCAACCACAGGGACCCCAATGGAGGAGTTAGGGGAAGGACTGAAGGAACTGGAGGGGCCTTATCTGGCATCAATAGGAGGGAAGGCCCTTGGTCCTGTGATGACTTGACACCACAGTGTATAGGAATGCTAGGGCAGTGAGGTGGGAGTGGGTAGGTGGGTGGGTGGGGCACCTTCATAGAAGCAGGGTAAGTGGGGGATGGGATAGGGGGTTGGCAGAGAGGAAACCAGGAAAGGGGATAACATTTGAAATGTAAATAAATAAAATATCCAATAAAAAAAAAGAGTATATGGTTGATACAAATTAGATTCTATGGGTTTAAAAAAGAGAATATGAAGTTGTGTGGGTGGAAGAGGAGAGGTATGGGTGGATCTGGAATGAGTTGGGGAGTAAACACAATCAAAATATATTCTGTTATATTCTCAGTTAGCAAAACATTATTATTAAAATTGTATTATTATATCATTATCATCTGTCTGTACTAAACTCATGTGGACTTATTGTCACCTCAGAAATCTGCTTTATGTCACGTAAGGCCAAGTCAAGTCAACAAACAGGCACTGCATTTCTAAACAATGTGGGACAGTGACTGTTTATAATATCTGGACGCTATTAGGCATGGTATGCCATCCGGAGATAATTTCAAACACGGGGAAGGATGTGTGTAGTTATACGCATACCATATATTACTTTTCAGAAAGGAGTTGGCATCTAGATACTTTAGTACCTAAAGGGTTCCTGGAACCAATTCTCAATAGATATTGTGGGAAGACAATTACAACACAAAAAAAGGTCTTTGTATCTTCGATGTAATTGCATTTTTTCAAATATTTTTGACCCATTCTTGGTTAATTCTGAAGATATAGACTGCATACACATAGAGAGCTAACAAAACACAAGTCTAGTGCTCATCTGCTCCTTTAACTTCCCCATCAACACTAACTAGTGTAGGCAGACCCTAGTGCTTGGCACAACTGTGTAAGCATTCACGTGCACACTCACTTGTGCACACAGGCATGCATGTGCATATTCATTGCATGAGTGCATTAAGCTAGGTTCTAAGAGCACTAGGAATAAGTAAAGGAGGGATTCTTCAGGGCACACTAATGTGCAATTAAAATGCTGCTTTCTTCAAGCCATGAAAACGAATTTTTAAAATTCCTCTTTGAAGTGCTATAACATAATTTTAAAGAGTAAAATGCCTCTTTTGAGGGGGAGATTTCCTAGGTAAATAGCACCTCATGCTTTTGTTCTGATTATGCAGGTTTGTGGGAGCCCCTTTCTTTATCGTCATTCCTTAGACCTAAAATCTGAGTCACCCCATGTATTTGTAAGCAGTTTCTTCCAGAGCCAGTCTCTCCCGGGAAACCATGTATTCTAAGGACAAACATTGGTTTATAAATTACCCAGTATCTACTCACTTTATCCAGTGTAGATGCCTGTATCTATAGATAATTTTCAGAATCCCATATACTATTCTAAGTCTCAGATTGGATTGGTGCTGTTGGAGGACACATGTTTTACAACACCATTGAAGCTTATATATTATGATAATGACATGCAGAAGCTGTGAGCCCTGCCTAAATTGCCTCTAAGTTGGAGGAAGAACAAGTTTTGTTATCCTTTTATTTTTCTCCCCTTATGATTGTGTGCTTGTTTGTTGTGCTTAGAGATCTGCTTTCTAAACATCCTCATAAGTTTTTAAAACAGGGACACCTCAGGAGCAAGATGACACTGTTGCTTAAA
This sequence comes from Rattus rattus, assembly GCF_011064425.1. NCBI lineage: Eukaryota > Metazoa > Chordata > Mammalia > Rodentia > Muridae > Rattus > Rattus rattus. The sequence goes on along the minus strand of NC_046165.1, from coordinate 50,485,332 downwards.
GGAAATGGCCAGAAGTCATTTCTATCTCAGTTTACAGAGAGGCTCAAGAAGAACTGTGATGTGACAGACACTGAGCTTCATGTGGCTTTGAAGCAGAAGATGCTTAAAGCTGAATGATTTTCAAGATGAGGTCACTAAGACAAAAATGACTGTTGGTAAAACAGCAAGCGCTAGAGACATTTGTAGATCAGGGATGTCCACCTGCAGCTCAAAGAGCCATAGGTGTTTTTCAGAAGAAACAACATATTCAGATTTTAACCCCCTTTTCAGGTTTTCTAGCTATATTTATTTTTTTAACCTAAAATGATGGCACAGATATTCCTAGATTTAACTGTTGCTTGATACCGTTCTCCTAAACTGGATTCAGTTCTAGCACACTGGAGGAACAGCATGTAGCTGGAAGCTGTTATTTGCCACCTTAGGCCAAATCAAGTCAGCACACGTGTATTGCTATCTTCCCAACATTGTCCTGTGACAGGTGATCTGAGAATAACAGTGAGCAAAGTGTCTGTTATTTCTCGATTTGCAATGGGAAATGAATTAGCTGGGAATTGGGTTTTACTTGGCAAATAGTCAAACAGGACTAGGAAGATTCCATCTAATCACCATTCTTCTTAGGTTTTAGAATTAAATATCGTTGAATCCTAAGAAGTTTGAAGTAGATGCACAAATGAAGCCAAAACAATAAAAGAGAACCAATTTAAATTGACATAAAGTTAAAATTACTGAGACCAGAAGTTCATCATAATATAGACATCATATGGGCAGGAAAGGCAGTATTGACTAATAAATGGTAGGTACCCATTGACTTACAACCTGCCAATTTGAGGGGAAAGGAAGAAATACTCTTTGCAAGACTATTTCTCAAAGTTCATTGGGGAAGAAACAGCTCATCTGAATAACTATCTCAAATACAGAACTTCTTCACGCACATGCATGCAAATTATAGACCTCAATTTTCTTCTGGTGAATTGTACTATATGTTTAAGGAAAAAAACAGCACTCTTTGATAAAATGGAGGAAGAAAGAGCATTGCCAGATTATCTTAGAGGGTTGCATTTTCCTGGCTCAAAAGCTAGGAGTGACTATGAGAAAGGTAACTGCAAACCACCATTGCTCGTGAACGGATAAGTAGAAAGCTTGAAAGGTATTTCAGAAAAAATGCATTCAAATTGTGTTAGGAAGAGGTTAGCTTAAGTCTGTGAGGTTTGTGCCAGGAATTCAAAAGTTTGTATATCATGAAAAGGTCACTTGGTGTATGTAATTCAACATGTTAACAAACAACAGAACTGCAGAGAATCTTAATAAGTACAGTGAAACTTTGAAAAAGTCCAGCATCCTTTTATTAAATATACTTAAAAATCTTTCAGCAAAGTAAGATGGGAGATTTAAGCTTGTTCAAAGCTACTAGATAAAACCCAAAGCTCACACATCCTTATCTGTGAAAGACAGGATACCTTTCCCTAAAATTAGAAAGTGTTGGTATTTATTTAATGTTGCATGCGAATGTAGCCACGGAAATAGGGAAGATGATTAGATAACAACACTCATATCCGAAAGGAAAGGGAAGCAGGTGTTGGTGAACAGTCATCATTAATGTAGAAATTTGATAGAATCCATCAAAAATATGCAAACTTTTGGATTTACAATGGTGACCTGTCTGTAAGATGTATTAGTGTAGCAGCACAAAGCTTTTGGGAGTAACCAAACACTATGTGATTGGATTAAAGGCCCGCTTAATGAGATAGAACCCATTCCCAGAACTGCTCAGGAGGTCAAGAACCCGAAAGCAACATGCCAGGGTCTTAGGGGAGAACTAAATGCTGCTCTTCTGCCAAGGGAATGCAGCAAGAAAATGATTCCTAATGACATTCTGGTGTACTCACAGATCAGCCATTTGCTCAGTCATCCTTGAAGAAGAGGATGGGAACAAATACGATGGCCCATAGTCAGTCAATGTGCAGAGTTAGAAACCTTAGAGCACTAAGTCTTAAATGGGTGTCTCATCTAATCCTTCATCCACCCAGGGAACTCTGTGGAAAAGGAAGTATTGTAAGAGTCAGAGGGGACAGAGGACACCAATTCAACAGGCCTAAACACAAGAGAACTAGTGTACACATGAACACACAGAGACTGAGGAAGCAGGCACAGGGCCTGCAGGGCCTGAGCCAGATGATCCTAGAGTGGGGAAAGGAAGTAGATATATTGTCCCATCCTTAATTCAGAAGATAACTCTAACTATAACCACTTGCAAATGAAGACTTAGTTTTCTTCAAAGGAGTCTCACTGGATATACAAACCACTCTTAATGGTAGTTTCAATGCCCACCAGTGGGATGGCTAGTATAAATTAAACTCACTGGCAGTTTTGGAGGTCTAAGGTTTTGTCTAATGTTTTGACAGGGCATTTTATTTAAATGTTTCAGATCCTTTGTACGTATATTATGGTTTCAGTTTTTGTGGGTTTTTTAAATGGGATTTTTGTGTACCCAAATGTGTGCCTCTATGTCTATATGTGTGTGTTGTGTTTTTCCAATAGAATCAGGTGTAAGGTATTTTCTTTATTAATAGTTGATGTGGGAGGGTTCAGCCCATTGTGGGTAGTGCCATCCCTGGGCTGGTGATGTGAAATGGGAGCAACCACTTTGAAAATAAGTAGTTACCTAAAAAGTTAAGTAATTTTTCAAGATGACCTAGCTATTTCATTTCAGCCATTTTGTAAGAGAAATGAAAGAGTGTATCTGGACAAAAACTCGCACATAAGTGTTCATAGTTGCTTTACTTAGAATTTCTAAAAATAGAAACTATTCAGATATACACAAACAAAAGTCAAATTGCTGTGGATTGAATGTGAAAGGTTGTCTTTAGGTTCCTGTGTTTGAACACATGGACCCCATCTAGTGCACTTGTGTTGAGAGACTGGATATTTTTTGATTGGCTATTTTATATATTTACAATTCAAATGTTGTCCCCCCTTTCTCAGCTTCCCCTGTGAAACCCCCCTATTCCACCCCTCTTCCCCTGCTTAGATGAGGGTGTTCCCCCTCCCACCCTCCACTCCCATCTCAGTGCCCTGGTATTCCCCTACGCTGCATGAAGTGGAGCCTCACTGGAAGAAGGAGGTCACAGAGGGCAAGCCTCGGTATTTTATAGCCCACTCTTGCTTGCTGTCTCTCTTTGCTTTCATCTCAGTCTTCTTTCGGATCCATTTGGATGAGCAAGTGGCTTCACCTTCTTCCATCACACCTGATAGCCCCTCCTTCCCTCCTTCCCCATCACAGTGGACTATGCCCTCCATATGAGCCAAAAGAAACTTTACGTTCCCATAGGCTGCTCTTCATTTAAAGTAACAAGAAAAGTAATTAAGACAGAAAATTGGTACCAGAGAGTGAGAGTGGGGATGTTGCTATGGTTACATGCTTACATTGTTCATAGGCCTTTGGACGTGGTTTGATGGAGAATTTGAATCTGTGGGCTAGAGAAGCCCAGGAGGGATATAAGCAGAGTTTAATGCTACATTCTGGCAGAAGCACGGGAGACCAGAATATTAAATATACACAGTAAACTTTGGGACCCTGATGCTTGTAAGGTGAACGGCTCCACTGAGGACTGGGGCTAGCCATGTTATATTGTGGGGAAGGATATGGTTGTATTCCGTCTGAGTCGTAGAATTTAGAATGAATCTGGATCTCGAAGGTAATAGACTAAGTTGGTTGGTGAAAGAAATTTCAAGACAATGCGACATTCAGGATGTGTAATGGTTGTCACTTTATTTACCCTGATTTATACTGAGAGAGAGGGAGGGGAATGAGAAACAGCTAAAGACATTATATGTGTGTCATAAGGTAAAGAAGGAATCTTATACCCAGTTAACGCTTAGGATAGTGTTGCTCTGAATGAAATGACTGTAATTGTTAAAGGTATTAATGCAATTAAGGAAAAACATTAAATTTTGCACTGAGACATTAAGGGTGACCTTCCTTCAGGGCAAGACCCCCTCGACAGAGAGTTCCGGAGTATAATCATGCAAATTCATTTGAAAATGTACATTGGATTATTTGTTCAACTTTTATCTTTTGAGTCAAGGTCCCATGTACCTAGGCTGACCTCAAACCTGCTATGTAGCTATGTGCTGGGATCACAGGTAGTACTGAACCTAGGGCTTTGTGTATGGCATCCAAACATTCAACCAATTGAGGGACATCTCCAACCCCAGAGCTTTGGACAAAAAGGAACTTTAGTGAATCCTCCTGAAGCAGAATTGCCTTGGGAATTGTTTTCCTGGGTTTAGCCTCAAAGGCACACTTTTATCTGTGATTCAGCATTTCAGGTTGGCAGAGCTTGGTGTAGTCTATGTGGTATTGGTGCCACAGGTGTGCAAGATGCAAGGAAGAGGGCATCATGGAGGCATGCACCAATAGTTTGGAATTGCTGAGGCCATACAACCAATAGCAGGTCAGATTTTCTGCATGGAGCTCCTGAAAGAGCAGTATATGAATTCACTAAGGAAGAAGTCCAAGGTGCAGAGATCTCAGCTAGTTGAAGATGCCTGAGACATGGGGTGTTCACCAGAACAGATGTAGGTGCCAAGCTCATGCAGCCCAAGAGAGAGGCCACAGGTTATAGGCAACAGGCTTGGAGGGGCAGGGCTAGCCAAACCATTTGGAACTTATCATGAGACCTGGGTGGGTGGCACACATGGATCTGTAGTGTTTGATGTTTGTCTGGCTAGGTTTCAGTCTTGCTTTGGTCTGATCCTCCATTCTTAAACCCCCAACTTCTCATTTTCAATACAAGGATATTTATTCTGTACCATTTATGTTGGAAGAATGCAACCTGCCTTTTGATTTTACAGGACTCTCAGGCAGACACTCCTTAAGTTTCAGCACAGACCACACTTTTGCACAACGGTTAACTGAGGTCTTTTGTAATTGGAATATAGATGCTTTGCATTCTGAAGTAGTCATATAAGAACCAGGGGGACATTACTGTGCTCTGATGGGAAATACTCTGCAATAGACTCCTATGTTTGAATACTTCTCTGGATGGTGATGCTGTTCCGGGAGGCTGTGGGAACTTTAGGATGTGGAGATTTGGTGAAGGGATAGGCCACTGGGGACCAGCCTCTTCACAACACAGACTCACTTCCTATTTGTCTACTGCTTCCTGCCACATCCAGGTAAGAACACACTTCATGTTTCAGCCACCGCAGCTGAGAGAGATTCACACCACCATGCCTTTCCTGGCACCACAGGCTGCACCTCCAAAACATGAGCTCAGAGAAACTCTACTCCCACAGGTTGCTTCTTCTCGGGTGTTTGGCCACAGGAATGAGAAAGAAACAACTGATACATGAATAAACAGATTGAAGTATTCTTACATTGTGTAAACTTAGAGCCAGAATGTATTTTAAATCCATCGTTTAGGCTGAAAGAAAGCAGGCAAGAGTACACACGGTGTCGCTTGCATTTATAAAACTCTGAAAAAAAAACTAACCTATAGGACAGAAAGGAGGTGATAGTTTCTTGGAAATGGGGAAGGGTCCTTGGAAGGGAGGCAAGGAAAGATATATAAGGTAGGTTGCAACTTCTGGGGTGATATATTGTGTGTATGATATATATAATCTCATAATATATAATATATATTATATAATATATGATAAATATATAATATGTATATATATGAAATCTTAATTGTGGTGGTGATTTCATGAATGTATGCTTCAACTGCAAACTTGAAATACATAATTAATTGTTTGCTAGTTAAATCTTAACTTATTAAAGTACAAAATACTCTCCAAGTTTACAAAGGGTTGATGTCTAAGATTAAGGCAAAAAAAGAGATTACCCGAATATTTTTTTTAATGGATAAAAGTACAAACTGGAATATGAGAAATATAGAATTACCAAGAAAGAAAGAGCTTGTAAGAATTAAATTATTTCAGATTTAAGACTTTAAGTGCCTTAGCTACTTAAGGAAATCCTCATATGAGACTCTTTCCAATCATGTCAGCTATCACTGTTGAGACCTGCTAATCCAATCGCGTCAGCTGTCACCATTGAGACCAGCTAATTTTGCCATCCGTCCTGATTAGCATTGCACCTCAAGGGTCTGTCAGCTGCCAGGTGCTACAATTACATAAAATCCTTTCTTCCTTCAGGGAAGCCAGTCTCCGCAAACAAATGATTTTCAAATCTGAGCGTCTGTCTGTTCTGTGCGGGAGCCTTCTGTCCTTGATGATACAGTAAATGAGCAACAGCCCTAGCTGCATGCCTCACATCCATCCTTAGAGATGACAGGAACTCCCGAGATGGCATCAGCCATGGAGAGGAGAAAGAAGGCAAGAGGAGAATCAATGCACTGTCTTATTTGGAGTGGGGGGTATTATAAAATAAATTACAAGTAAGTCTTTTTGGTTTTTGTTTTTGTTTTGTTTTATAAATTATAGATATTCATCAGAAAAGAATAAAACATCCAATATCTGACTTTGAAATCAGTAGGAAAAGAGGAGAAATCAACATAAAGGCTGATGCAGAGAAACATTGGCAAATATAGTAAACGGGTATTTGTATCACTGCGTTTTCCATACATTGATTAGGGATACAATCACTAGTGAATACACAGATATTTTCAGATTGGCAATTCAAATGTCTAACAAGTAAGATCCAAGGATACGCCCTCTGCAAAAGTACAATAAATAAACTGAAGGATGAAGGGATTTTAGTAACATGTAATGCTATCATGAAAATAGCTTAAAAAATCCTTTGTGGCAATTTTACTACATTTAAAAAGTTGCAGAAGGAACAATGACAGAGAGACAAAGAGGTATGTAACACTGAAGAAAGTACTAGACAAAGAGGTCTGGCCAACCACAATACACGTTCTCCTAATGAATATGCCCTTAAAATGTAGGAAGCATCAAATTTTATTTGATTTATTTACATGGCACTAGAACTATGACTGATGTGAGTAGCAGATTTTTATGTATTCATTTTGGAAGTGGGAAATAATGCAAATAAAAGTAAACTAGACTTGACCTATAATATCAAGCAGGCTTATAACTGGAATTAACTTTGAGGTATTTTGAAACTCTCTTCTACAGCCCTGTTGGCCTGGAGCTCACTCTATGGAGCATGGAAGCCTTCAGCTTGCAGTTTCTGTGACTCTCCTCCCTCTCACCGCTCTACCACAAAGGCTTGGATCATAGATACACCCCACAATGTCTAGCTTAGCCACAATGTTATATGTAGAATTTTATAACCAGTCACATCATTTCTAAGAAATATATATAATGTTTAAAGATATATACTGGGTTCTAAAGAAATTGTCAATTTAGAATCACTGGCAATACACCAATGTTGCTTGAACATAAAGCCACAAAATCAGAAGCCAATAGTAACAAGGAAGCTTAAACGACCACCTTCATAGCCTTGAAAATGATCAGCAAGTAATTCTATTATTCAGATAAAGGCTATGAGAAAATCAGAACTAGATTTTCAGCACTCAGTAGATTTCAGCACAAAGTATCCTAAGTCAGCAATGTGTACTGGGAGCTGATGATTATTTGCAACTTTGATTATACTCTTCAGTAAGAAAAAGGACACTGTATAAACCCAGTTTTCAAGAATCTAGTAAAGGGATGGCAGTAAGTCTAAAACAGCAAGGAACATCGAAGGTAAGGTCAGAAGTCAATGCATTTAGAACGGTAATAGTCACAAAAGTCACATAGAGGGGGAATAAATAAAAGCTGATTCATCAATTAAGAAAAGTCATAATAAATTTGACAAAACTACAACAGAGGTAATAAGAATTACAAAAGGGAAAATGTAGTTATAATACGTATTTTATACTCATGCTTTAAGGCCAAATATCTGTAGAAGCTAGAGAAATAACTCAGGTAGCTTGCTGCTCTTAAACAGGCTATGTTAAAAAATAAAAATTAAAAATAGATATCTTACCTCATATAAGACTAGTGCAGTTTTATACAAAATTAAACTTAATTCAACAAAATGTAGTTGTAGGTTTGTATCTTGTAGAAATTACTGTGAGAATTTTAAGGAGAAACAATGCTGTCTAAATTAGATACTCTTAAAGAGCATGTTGCTGAGTAAGCCATCTTCCAGATTACAAGGATGGTTGAATAGCATTATAACCTAGTAACATAACCTCCAGTAGAGCAATATATTAGTAGGGAAATAGGAAAACAAATATAGGAAATCACCAGAGCATGCATCTAAACATAACACTTGTTGTTTCATGGAGTTACCTAAAAACCTAAAAAGCCACAGTTCTTAGAAAACTTAGAAAAATCTATCTGGTATGTCCTGTCTTGATTGACATATGAAACTCAAAAGAATTGCAGAAAAAAACAATGGAACCAATAAGAAATTTAAGACTTTTAGACATAGAATCAAGCTTTAAAATGAGTACAATTTCCATGAACTAGCAACATACAGAGTATTGTTAAAATAAGATTTCATTCACAGAAAGAATATCCAATAGTTACCACATACCAAATGACAAGCCACCTTAAAGTGAGTGTCTAACCTGTAGCCAGTGGGCCAAAAGGTCTGCTCATGGCTCTGAGTGGCTATGAATGAGGCCCTGAACAAACTGAAAACTTACTTAAAACATTACGAGGTTTATTTTTTGAATGTTCTTATAATTCTATTGCATGGTTCTTGACCATGAACTTCATAATTGAGATCACTGCTCTGTAATGTCAAAGGTGTGACATATAGGAAAGTATCCAGAAATGACCAAAATATAAATTCAGAAATTCTTTAGGGATATACATTTTCAGATGTTGGTCAAAGAACATTATGTATCAACTTGAAAGGACTAGAGTAACAAATGACATTTTAAAAATTGTTTTATGTATTTACATTTCAGCTGTTGCCCTCTTCCACACTTCCTCATCTCATTCCTCCTCTCCCTTGCCTCCAAGATGGTGCTCCCATCCACCAGGCCTCCTCACTCCCTGGGTCCTCAAGTCTTTTGAGGATTAGGCTCATCTTCTCTCAATGAAACCAGACCAGGCAGTCCTCTGCTGTGTATGTGCCAGGGGCCTAGGACCAGCCTCTGTATGCTGCCTGGTTGGTGGTTCAGTCTCTGGGAGCACCCCAGGTCTGGGTTAGTTGAGACTGCTGGTCGGCCTTTCTATGGGGTCACTCTCCCCTTCAGCTTCTTCGGATCTTCCCCTAACTCAACCATAGGGGTCTCCAACTACAGTCCAATGGTTGGATCTAAGTATCTGTGTCTGTCTCAGTCAATGCTGCTAGGGCCCTTCAGAGGACAGCCATGTCAGGTTCCCATCTGTAAGCACGTTATAGTATTAATAATAGTGTCAGGTCTTGGTGCCTCCCCACTCATGTGAGATTGATCCCAAGTTGGGCTTGTCATTAGACCGACTTTCTTTCAGTCTCTTCTCCATTTTTGTCCTTGTAGTTCTTTTAGATAGAAATAATTCTGAGTCAGAAATTTTGACTATGTACCAGTTGGTAACCCCATCTCTCCACTTGAGGCACTGTCGATCGACTGGAGGTAGACTTTTTCTTTGAGTTCCCTCTCCCCATTGTTGGGAATTTTAGCTAAGGTCATCCTCATTGAGTACTGAAAGTCTCTCATTTCCCAGGTCTCTGGTATTTTCTACAGGGTCCCCACCTCCCACCCCCAAGGTTGCATATTTCCGTTCATTCTCCTGGCCCTCTGGGCTTCTCTCCTGTTTACCCCCATACCTGATCCTGTTCCCCCTTTCCCATTTCTCTCCCATCTGCCGCCCAGGTCCTTGTCTCCCTCTGCCTCTCGTGATTATTTTCTCTCCTCTTCTAAATGGGATTGAAGCCTCCTCACTTGGGCCTTTCTGCTTGTTAAACTTTTGATGGTATGTGGGTTATATCTTAGGTATTCTGTACTTTTTGGCTAATAGCCACTTATCAGTGAATACATACCATGCATGTCCTTTTGGGTCTGGCTAACCTTACTCAAAACAATATTTTCTAGTTTCAACCATTTGCCTGCAAAATTCATGATGTGTTCATTTTTAATAGCTGAATAGTATTCCATTTCGTAAATGACCACATTTTTTTTTGTATCCATTCTTTGGTTGAGGGACATCTGAATTGCTTCTAGCTTCTGGCTATTACAAATAAGGCTGATATTTAGTGGAGCATGCATTGCAGTGGTATGGTGGGGCATCTTTTGGGTATACGCCCAAGAGTAGTATAACTGGGTCTTCAGGTAGAGCTATTTCCAATTTTCTGAGGAATGGCCAGATTGATTTCCAGAGTGGTTGTACCAGTTTGCAATCCTGTTCACAATGGAGGAGTGTTCCTCTTTTCCATATCCTTGCTGGTATGTGCTGTTACTTGAACTTTTGATCTTAGCCATTCTGATTTGTTTAAGGTGGAATCTCAGGGATGTTTTGATTTTCATATCCCTGATGACTAAGGATTTGAACATTTCTTTAAGTGCTTCTCAGCCATTTGATATTCTTCTGTTGTGAATTCTGTTTAGCTCTGTACCCTATTTTTTAACTGGGTTATTTGGATTTTTGGAAGTTAACTTCTTGAGTTCTTTATATAATTTGGACATTAGCCCTCTATTGGATGTAGGGTTAGTGAAGATCTTTTCCCAGTCTATAGTTTGAGGATTTGTCCTGTTATTGGTGTCTTTTGCCTCACAGAAGCTTTGCAGTTTCATGAGGTGCATTTATCGATTTTTGATATTAGAGCCTGAGCCATTGGAGTTCTGTTCAGGAAATTTCCCCCTGTGCCAATGAGTTTGAGGCTCTTTTCCATTTTCTCTTCTATTAGATTCAGTGTGTCTGGTTTTATGTTGAGGTCCTTGATCCACTTGAATTTGAGTTTTGTGCAGGGTGATAAATATGGATCTCTTTTTATTCTTCTGCATACAGACTGCCAGTTAGGCCAGCACCATTTATTGAGGACGCTTTCTCTTTTCCACTGTATGTATTTGGCTTTGTGAAAGATCAAGTGTTCCCAGGTATGTAGGTTTATTTCTGGGTCTTAAATTCTATTTCATTGGTCAATGTGTTTGTCTCTGTACCAATTCTAAGTGTTCTTTACCACTATTGATTTGTAGTATTATTCGAGGTCAGGGCTGGTGATTCCCCCAGAAGATCTTTTATTGTTGAGAATTGTTTTAGCTATCCTGATTGTTTTTCCATATGGAGTTGAGAATTGCTCTTTCCATATCTGTGACGATTTGTGTTGGAATTTTGACAGGAATTGCATTGAATCAACAACTGACATTTTAAGACAGCAATTCTCTACAAATTAATCTACCAGACCCCAGCAAAATGGGAAGCCAGGAAGTCAACATCTCTCTTTCCGTAGACAAGGTTTTATCAGAGCACAGCTTGCTTGTTCTGTCTGTTGCTCTTTGTGTCTACAGCAGCTTAGATGAGCTGCAGAACAGACTGCCTGGCTTTGAAACCCTGCATGGTTTGTTATTTGACTTTACATTAAAGCTGCAGATCTCTGATCTCTGTGTTTGAAGGTCCTCCAGGTAAATAGCCTCAGTCTGGGGGAAACCTCACTTTAAAATTTTAGGAAAAATAATTCCATGAAGAATTAAAGATAATTTTGGGAAAAATGATGGAGGGTAACCTTTTGAGATTAAAACATATTGTAGCCCTGTGGTCCAGATACCTGGACCTGAAGGGACCTGATCAACAGCTCCCTGCAACTAAATCCTGTGGGAAGGAGATCTAAACCTTCAGAGGGGCAGACAGGCCTGAGAAGCCAGAAGAGACTACACTCTGTCCACATTTCTGACTCCAGAGGAAAACACCTAACGCCATCTGGGACCTCGGTGCACGGGGTCCTCTGGCAAAAGCAGCACAGGCCCTCCTGGTTGCTGCCCTCACGGAGAGCTCAAAAGCAGCCCCCTACAAGCAACTTCAGCCATGGGACCACAGATAAGACCAACTTTTCTGCTCCAAGTGACCTGCCTGGTGGACTCAGGACACATGCCCACAGGAACAGCTGAAGACCAATAGACAGGAAAGACTACACACCCGAAAGCAGAACACTCTGTTCCCATAACTGGCTGAAAGAAAACAGGAAAACAGGTCTACAGCACTCCTGACACACAGGCCTATAGGATGGTCTAGCCACTGTCAGAAATAGCAGAACAAGGTAACACCAGAGACAACCTGATGGTGAGAGGCAAGTGCAGGAACCCAAGAAACAGAAACCAAGACTACATGGCATCATTGGAGCCCAATTCTCCCACCAAAGCAAACACGGAATATCCAAACATACCAGAAAAGCAAGATCTAGATTGAAAATCACGTTTGATCATGATGATCACATCCAAATATGAATATAAAAGGAAGCAATAATCACTATTCCTTAATAGCTCTCAACATCAATGGACTCAACTCCCCAATAAAAAGATATAAGTTAACAAACTGGATACGCAACAAGGACCCTGAATTCTGCTGCCTACAGAAATCACACCTCAGAGACAAACACAGACACTACCTCAGAGTGAAAGGCTGGAAAAAAACTTTTCAAGCGAATGGTCTGAAGAAGCAAGCTGGAGTAGCCATTGTAATATCGAAAAAAATCGATTTTCAACTAAAAGTCATCAAAAAAGATAAGGAAAGACACTTCATATTCATCAAAGGAAAAATCCACCAAGATGAGCTCTCAATCCTAAATATATATGCTCCAAATACAAGGACACCTACATACATAAAAGAAACCTTACTAAAGCACACATTGCACCTCACAGAATAATAGTAGGAGATTTCAACACCCCACTCTCATCAATGGACAGATCATGGAAACAGAAATTAAACAGAGACGTAGACAGACTAAGAGAAGTCATGAACCAAATGGACTTAACTGATATTTATAGAACATTCTATCCTAAAACAAAAGGATATACCTTCTTCTCACCACCTCATGGTACTTTCTCCAAAATTGACCATATCATCGGTCATAAAAGATGCCTCAACAGACACAGAAAGATAGAAATAATCCCATGCATCTTGTCAGACCACCATGGGCTAAAGCTGGTCTTCAACAACAAAAAGGGAAGAATGCCCACCTATACATGGAAATTGAACAATGCTCTACTCAATGATAACCTTGTCAAGGAAGAAATAAAGAAAGAAATTAAAGACTTTTTAGAATTTAATGAAAATGAAGGTACAACATACCCAAACTTATGGGACAAAATGAAAGCTGTGCTAAGAGGAAAACTCATAGCTCTGAGTGCCTGCAGAAAGAAACAGGAGAGAGCATATATCAGCAGCTTGACATCACACCTAAAAGCTCTAGAACAAAAAGAAGCAAATACACCCAGGAGGAGTAGAAGGCAGGAAATAATCAAACTCAGAGCTGAAATCAACCAAGTAGAAACAAAAAGGACCATAGAAAGAATCAACAGAACCAAAAGTTGGTTCTTTGAGAAAATCAACAAGATAGATAAACCTTTAGCCAGACTAATGAGAGGACACAGAGAGTGTGTCCAAATTAACAAAATCAGAAATGAAAAGGGATACATAACTAAAGAATCAGAGGAAATTCAAAAAATCATCAGATCCTACTATAAAGCCTATATTCAATAAAACTTGCCAATCTGCAGGAAATGGACAATTTCCTAGACAGATACCAGGTACCAAAGTTAAATGAGGAACAGATAAACCGTTTAAACAACCCCATAAATCCTGAAGAAATAGAAGCAGTCATTAAAGGTCTCCCAACCAAAAAGAGCCCAGGTCTGGACGGGTTCAGTGCAGAATACTATCAGACCTTCATAGAAGACCTCATACCAATACTATCCAAATTATTCCACAAAATTGAAACAGATGGAGCACTACCGAATTCCTTCTATGAAGCCACAATTACTCTTATACCTAAACCATACAAAGACCCAACAAAGAAAGAGAACTTCAGACCAATTTCCCTTATGAATATCAACGCAAAAATACTCAATAAAATTTTGGCAAACCGAATCCAAGAGCACATCAAAAGAATCATCCACCATGATCAAGTAGGCTTCATCCCAGGAATGCAGGGATGGTTTAATATATGGAAAACCATCAATTTAATCCACTATATAAACAAACTGAAAGAACAAAACCACATGATCATTTCATTAGATGCTGAGAAAGCATTTGACAAAATTCAACACCCCTTCATGATAAAAGTCCTGGAAAGAATAGGAATTCAAGGCCCATACCTAAACATAGTAAAAGCCATAAACCTCAAACCAGTAGCTAACATTAAATTGAATCGAGAGAAATTTGAAGCAATCCCACTAAAATCAGGGACTAGGAAAGGCTGCCCACTCTCTCCCTACTTATTCAATATAGTTCTTGAAGTTCTAGCCAGAGCAATCAGACAACAAAAGGAGGTCAAGGGGATACAGATTGGAAAAGAAGAAGTCAAAATATCACTATTTGCAGATGATATGATAGTATATTTAAGTGATCCCAAAAGTTCCACCAGAGAACTACTAAAGCTGATAAACAAATTCAGCAAAGTGGCTGGGTACAAAATTAACTCAAATAAATCAGTAGCCTTCCTCTACACAAAAGAGAAACAAGCCGAGAAAGAAATTAAGGAAACGGAACCCTTCATAATAGTCCCAAATAATATGAAATACCTCAGTGTGACTTTAACCAAGCAAGTGAAAGATCTGTATGATAAGAACTTCAAGCCTCAGAAGAAAGAAATTGAAGAAGATCTCAGAAGATGGAAAGATCTCCCATGCTCATAGATTGGCAGGATTAATATAGTAAATATGGTCATTTTACTAAAAGCGATCTACAGATTCAATGCAATCCCCATCAAAATACCAATCCAATTCTTCAGAGAGTAAGACAGAACAATTTGCAAATTCATCTGGAATAACAAAAAACCCAGGATAGCTAAAACTATCCTCAACAATAAAAGGACTTCTGGGGGAATCACTATCCCTGAACTCAAGCAATATTACAGAGCAATAGTGATAAAAACTGCATGGTACTGGTACAGAGACAGACAGATATACCAGTGGAATAGAACTGAAGACTCAGAAATGAACCTACACACTTATGGTCACTTGATTTTTGACAAAGAATCCAAAACCATCCAATGGAAAAAAGATAGCATGTTCAGCAAATGGTGCTGGTTCAACTGGAGGTCAGCATGTAGAAGAATGTAGATCGATCCATGCTTATCACCCTGTACAAAGCTTAAGTCCAAGTGGATCAAGGACCTCCTCATCAAACCAGACACACTCAAACTAATAGAAGAAAAAGTGGGGAAGAATCTCGAACACATGGGCACTGGAGAATATTTCCTGAGTAAAACACCAATGGCTTGTGCTCTAAGATCAAGAATTGACAAATGGGATCTCATAAAACTGCAAAGCTTCTGTAAGGCAAAGGACACTGTTGTTAGGACAAAACAGCAACCAACAGATTGGGAAAAGATCTTTACCAATCCTACAAGTGATAGAGGGCTTGTATCCAAAATATACAAAGAACTCAAGAAGTTAGACTGCAGGGAGACAAATAACTCTATTAAAAAATGGGGTTCAGAGCTAAACAAAGAATTCACAGCTGAGGAATGCCGAATGGCTGAGAAACACCTAAAGAAATGTTCAACATCTTTAGTCATAAGGGAAATGCAAATCAAAGCAACCCTGAGATTTCACCTCACACCAGTGAGAATGGCTAAGATCAAATACTCAGGTGACAGCAAATGCTGGAGAGGATGTGGAGAAAGAGGAACAGTCCTCCATTTTTGATCATATTGTAGACTGGTACAACCATTCTGGAAATCAGTCTTAAGGTTCCTCAGAAAATTAGACATTGAACTACCTGAGGACCCAGCTATACCTCTCTTAGGCATATACCTAAAAGATGCCCCAACATATAACAAAGACACATACTCCACTATGTTCATAGCAGCCTTATTTATAATAGGCAGAAGGTGGAAAGAACCCAGATGCCCTTCAACAGAGGAATGGATACAGAAAATGTGGTACATCTACACAATTGACTATTACTCAGCTATCAAAAACTATGACTTTATGAAATTCATAGGCAAATGTATGGAACTGGAAAATATCATCCTGAGTGAGGTAGCCCAATCACAGAAAAACACACATGGTATGCATTCATTGATAAGTGGCTATTAGCCCAAATGCTTGAATTACCCAGAGGCATAGAACTCATGAAACTCAAGATGGATGACCAAAATGTGAATGCTTCACTCCTTCTTTAAAAGGGGAACAAGAATACCCTTGGGAGGGAATAGGGAGGCAAAGTTTAGAACAGAGGCAGGAGGAACACCCATTCAGAGCCTGCCCCACATGTGGCCCATACATATACAGCCACCCAATTAGATAAGATGGATGAAGCAAAGAAGTGCAGGCAGGCCCGACAGGAACCGGATGTAGATCTCTCCTAAGAGACACAGCCAGAATACAGCAAGTACAGAGGCGAATTCCAGCAGCAAACCACTGAACTGAGAATAGGACCCCCGTTGAAGGAATCAGAGAAAGAACTGGATGAGCTTGAAGGTGCTCGAGGCCCCATATGTACAACAATGCCAAGCAACCAGAGCTTCCAGGGACTAAGCCACTACCTAAAGACTATACATGGCCTGACCCTGGACTCTGACCTCATAGGTAACAATGAATATCCTAGTAAGAGCACCAGTGGAAGGGGAAGCCCTGGGTCCTGCTAAGACTGAACCCCCAGTGAACTAGACTGTTGGGGGTAGGGCGGCAATGGGGGGAGGGTGGGGAGGGGAACACCCATATAGAAGGGGAGGGGGAGGGGGTAGGGGGATGTTGGCCCGGAAACCGGGAAAGGGAATAACACTCGAAATATAAATAAGAAATACCCACTTTAATAATGATGAAAAAACAAACATTTTAAAACTGTTTTAAGGAAATAGTGTGGTGCAGGGTGAGAGCAGACAGAAGGAACATGTTGAACAGTAGATACAGGCTTACAGAATAAAGAAAGACAGCCTTGCAATTTTTGAGGAAAGGATGGACATCTTAGGAAATGGCTTCATGAATGGTTTGTAAATGGAGAGTAACAGGCCTTTACAACCTTGTTCATGCATATTGTACATGAGTTATTAAGACTGAACCATGGGAAGTACAACTCTGAATGAAAAGAGTTGGGAGAATGTCTTTGTGCCTTGTCTTTGTGTAAAACTTTTAGAATAAAGCCCCCAAGCAGACAAGTAGACAGTGAAGTAAATATCAGAACAGGGGAAATGGTGGGGTTTTTTTTATGTTAATAAAGTGAACTGTGGAGATGCTTAGCCAAGGTCTAATAAGTACTATAAGGTTTCTTCAAAATTTGTAATTGATCAGTGTATTTGCAGCTAGGATATTAAGAACATTAGAAACCCTATGAAAGAAAAGAAAGCAAGCAAGTGATAACATGTGCAATGTAAGAATTTTAGGAGGGGAAACTAAAATGACATTTATGAAAAATGTTCACATTGAACTAGAAATTAGGAAAAGCAAATACAACTGGCTGTTGGATTCTTCTGACATTCTCATTTTCAGAAGTTATTATGTTGGATAATAACAAATAGTGATAGAAATAGCACTAAGAGGAGCCATCATGTGGCTGGTGGGCCAGCAATTCATGCATCCTATGTAGCTATATAGTTAATGAAATTTGGAATATGATGTCCTAGCATATGCTATCTTTCTGCAGGGTTAAGATTCTAGAAAAATTCTCACATGCATGTAGAAAAGACATTTGAAAAGCTACTCAATCTTATATTTTGTGATTGCAAGAATTGAAGTGCTATCAATGGAGGAAAATAAAAATAAATGAAAGATTTTGTCTTTCCAGAGGACATGCAGCTTCTGGTTAAACAGACTGAGTGACTGCAATTACTGACATGGACAGAGTTCACACAGGTTTGGAATCAGTGACAATACAGAATCATTTATGAAAAATCAAATAATTCCCCGGAAAAGTAATCATATATTTTTAAGAAGAACATACTTGAAAATAAATTCATGGAAGGTATCTTGGAAAGATGTGCACTCAAACCCAGAGAGGATGTTTACAGTCAGAAGCATAATAGCAGGATGGAGGAGAAGGAAGAAAACAAAGAGAAGGAGAATGAGGAGGAGGAAGAGCAGGAAGAGGAGGAGGAAAACCAAGAGAAGGAGGAGAAGGAAAAGGGGGAAAAGAGGAGGAGGAAGAGGAGGAGGAAGAGGAGGAAGGGGCGCAGGAGAGGAACGATTGCAGCTTTGTGCAGCTTAATGATAGTTTTCTGTGAACTAAAACTAACAGGAGGAACCCACACGGCCCTCTTGAATAAAGAGCAGCTTTCTCAGTAGCAGGCAGGAGCAGGGCTGGTTGTGCATGCTTTAAAAGAATGAGAGGTAACACGTGTTGGTTCTAGAATGTGATCGAGGCATAAATGTACTGTAGGTAAGTAGACCTGTAGGAGCCATTTATGGAAACTACATCTATAGCTTTAGAATATAGATGTAGAATAAGATTTGAATAAACCTGGCTTTATTAAATGGTCAGTTGGAGTAATGAGTTTTGCTTGCTACTGTGTTTATAGCTCAGATTTTGATATGGGGAAAGAACAGATCTTTCTGTCAACTGTTCTCCACAGTATCCTTGGTTACGTTTGGAGGCACAGTATTGCTTCATGAAATATTTCCTATTTTCTTCAATACTGTGGAGAATTGAAAAGTCATGCCATGAACAACCAGGTCTCTGATGTCACCCTTGTCAATTTGACACAAGCCAAAAAAACCGAATGTAAATTGTGGCTCCATTTTGCTTTGGGACTTCTGACTCAGGTTTCTCCCTGAGGATTGAAGTTTTGTCATACCCAGGAGACCCTCAGAGTTGATTGGTTCTGCATCCCTGCAAATCGACACCTTCTGTGGTCTTCTACTCTGGGTCACTAATTACTGAAATTAAACACAAACCTAAGGCCTTCTCTATTTTTTTAAATTCAATATTTGACTCAATCAACTTAAAATTGTTTTAATACAGTATTTGTATCAAAAATTCATTTGGACAGTTCCTTAGAGAATATATTTAGGGTTCTAGCCTGTTGTAACATTTCAAATATAATCTGAGTCTTACCAGTTTGAGAACAGTATTAAAACATTTCATGTATTATTGATTTCTTTCTTTAATTGAGAATAGATATGTTTCTATACAATATATACTGATAATGATTTACTTCCCTCTAAGTGCTCTTAGTTCTACACTCTTTCTGTCCCTTTTAAAGAACATTCAGACATTTAAGGGAATATAATTAATATAACATAATATGATATAATATAATATTTAATATAACAAAACCAAACTGAAATAGAAAAAACAAGTAGAGGAGAAAGAGCCCAAGAAAAAGCCCAAGAAGCAGATAGAGATGCAGAGACCCACTTATCCCCAGACCCAGGTTTCCCATAAGAATTAGTAACCAAAATACATACACAAAAACCTATAGAGTAAACAAAATAAATAAAATAAAAATAGAAAGTACCTTACATGACATTATGAAATAGGGAACCTCCAAACACGCCATTGAACTCTTTGCGTGGCCATCTACTGCTGGGCATGCAGCCTACTCCTAAGAATAACTTCTTTCTCCAGTGCAGAGCCCCTTGGAGACAACTAAATTTTCACTGGCAAGAGGTTATCAGTTGAGATAGCTTTTAGGCTAGGGATGGGCACATGTGCCCACTTCTCCTGTCAGCTCTAGGACCTCATCTGATACAGAACCATGTAGTTCCTCTGCGTGCTGCCCCAGTCTCTGTGAGTTCATGTGAGCATTGGTCTTACTATGCTTAGAAGGGCTTATTTCCTTGGCATCTTCCATCCTCTCTGGCTTATTTTATATTCTTTCTGCCTCCTCTTCTTCAGGGTTCCCTAAACCTCAAGGGACAGTATTTAATGGGGACTCCCCATTTAAGACTGAGTGCTCTAAAGTCTCTCGCTCTCCACATAGTGTCTGGCTGTGGGTCTCTGTTTGCTCCCATCCCCTGCAGGAGGAAGCTTCTCTGAGGATGGCGAGCAAGGCTCTATTTTATAAGTATAGAGGAGTATCACTAGTAGTCATTTTACTGTCTTGTGTAGTGCAGAACACTAATATTTGGTTTCCCCTAGGTCCTTTGGCTATCTAGTCTCAGGTCTTGGTCAGCCAACAATGACCGGTATGGGCTCTACCTCACAGTGTGGGCCTTCAGGCTAATTAGGTATTAGTTGATTACTCTCACAAGCTTGTGCCTCCATTGTACTTGAATATTGCAGGCAGGACTCCAAGTGCATAAAGGGTTTATGGCTGGGTTGGTGTTTATGTTTCTTCTTTATTATTATGCTGAGTACCTTCTGGTGTAAAGAACACTAGAGCTGAGGGATGAAGGCTCTGTATAGACACTAGCTCACTTCTCCATGTTCAGCCAGTTGTGTAGGCATTGTCTTCAGCCATGGAGCCTTGCTGAAAGTTTGTAGAGAGCAACCTATAGTCTTGGCAACAGCCTGGGTGGTTTGTTGCCCATGAGACAACAACTCAATTAGACATAACCGATTCCTGATACTGGAATGTTTTGATTTAGAGAAAAGAGATGTCCAGTTGGGGCTGTGTCTCCCTGTCACTTGGTGATTTTATTTAGATCACCTTTAAAAATGTATTTTAAGAGACTCCTACAGTATTAGGTTTCCATACCAAACATATGGCCCTTAATTTTAGCTGCCTCTCCTCATATTCCTTGCCTCATTCTCTCCTACTCCTCCCTCGATCATCCAGTTTCTCACCTCCACCCGTGATCTGTCCGTAACCATCTATTCATTTCCCCTTCCTAGGGAGACCTATCCATTCTCTGCTAGCTCCTTACTTTATACATAACCTCTGTGTGAGTCAGCTTATCAAAGACTCAACAGCTAACATCCACATATAAGCAAATACATGCTGTATTTGTCTTTCTGAGTCTCGGTTATCTCGCTCATCATGCTTTTTCTAGTTCTATCCATTTATCTGTGAAGATAATTATTTCATGTTTAGAAAAAAATTGAGTAATATCCCATTATGTAAACGTACCACATTTTCTTTGTTTACTGATTTATTGAGGGACATCTAGGTTGTTTCCAATTTCTGGCTCTTATGGATAAAGCATCAATAAACATGGTTCAGCAACTCTCTGTGGTGAAGTGAAGGGACCCTTTGCGCGTATGCCGAAGAATTGTATAGCTAGATCTTGAGGTATAGTTCCATCTTCCTCAGGAACCACCACACTGTTTCCTGTAGTAGCCGGCTGTACAAGTTTACACTCCTATCAGCAATAGGATGAGTGTTCAAATCCTCTACTGCACATCCTTGCCTACATGAGCTGTTACTTGTTTAGCCAATCTGACAGGAGTAGGATGAAATCTCAAAGTAGTTTCGACTTACATTTCCCTAATGGCTAAGGATGTTGAACATTCTTTTTAAGTGGTTCTCATCCATCTGAGCTTCCTCTTGAGAGAATTCCATTTATAGTAGTTCCCCTTTTTAAATTGGGCTATTTTTTTGATATCCAGTTTTTATGAGTTCTTTATATATTTTAAATATTAGCCCTCTACTGAACATGGTAAAACTCCTTTCCCATTTGGTAGGCTGATGCTTTATTGGGCTGATAACATCCATTGTAGCGTTGACGTGTTTTGGTTTCATGGTTTAGTTTTTGGCTCTTAGTGCCTGTACTAACAGTGTTCTGTTCAGAAAATATTTTCCTGTGCTGATGAATTCACCCACTTTCTCTTCTATCTGTATTGTTTAAAAAATTTTTTTTACATTGATCTATTTGGAGTCAAATTTTATGCAGAATGATAAGCATAGATCTATTTGAATTCTTCTATGCACAGCCACCTTGTATGACCAGTACCATTTGTTGAAGATGCTGTCTTTTTACCAGTGTGTATTTTTGGCTTCTTTTTCAAAACTTTGGTGTCCATAGGTGTGTTTATTTATGTATGAGTGTTCAATTCAATTCAGTTCCATTGATTGATATGTCTGTTTTTGTGCCAGTAGCATGCTGTTTTAATTACTATAGCTTTGCAGTACAATTGGAGGTCAGGGATGGTGATACCCCACAATTCTTTTTTTATTCAGGATTGTTTTAGCCATCCCTGACATTTTTGTGTGTGTTTCCAGATAAGGCTGAAATTTTCCTTTCAAGATCTATAAAGAACTGTGTCAGAATTTGAATGGGTATTGCACTGAATCTGGTAGAAATAGCCATTTTTACTATATTAATCCTGCAGGTCCATGAGCATAGGAAATCTTTCCATCAAATGATATCTTCTTCACTTTATTTCTTCACTGTCTTACAATTTTTATCACACAAATCTTTCACCTATTTGGTTAGAGCTAAATTCTGCTTTGAATTAGCAACTGTCAACTTGAAGAGTAACTAATGTTCTTGTTAATTGTCCCCCAACAAAAGGGAAGTTATTTCTAAGGTTTCCTATTCTCTGTATATACAATGGGCTCTAATGGTATTTAACAAGTTGCTTTTGAATTACCAGATTTTAACATAATGGAAATATCAGTTTCAGATCTATGACTATTACTAATAAGCATATTGAAAGTCAAAATCTGTGACAAGTAGAAAAACAGATCATCTGGTTGTGGGCAATAAACACTTCGATAAGTAAATCCTTGAGAGGGAGCAAGGGATCCCCTGAGCTTGGAAGGACTAATGTGCTCTTGTAAGTGAGACAGAGACAATCAAGCAGAGGGGCATGAATGCTGAAGAGTCCAGAAGATGTCTGTAAAACTTCTCACCAGGAAATGAGTCTGTAATCTGACTTAGTGCTAACTAAATAAAGCTTAATGGTACTACAAACCTCTGAAGTCTGCATGTTTTAGTTCATGAACTTGTGTGTGGAGGGTATATACAGGTAGGTATTTGTATATACTTATATATAGACAAAATCTATATATGTATGTGCACGTATATATGCCCCAATCAAAATACTTTAGTGATGTGTAACTCTTCACTTCACACCTTCACTCTGATTATTAGAAATACAAGCTCATGTTTTTTTTAAATCAGTGTCACAGTGGGGAAATAAAAGAATAAAGAAGGTGGCTTCACACAAGAGTGTGTGACGGACAGCTGTGCAAGGGTCACAACTGTGTGTGTCTATATATGAGTGTGTGTGTGTGTGTGTGTGTGTGTCTGAGTGAAGTAACCTTAATTGGGACAGTCCTTGTGAAGAAGGTGGATAAAAAAATGTTAACAAAATTTACCCATCAGCTACTTCATCTTCTGTTTGTTTTGCCACCTGTCTGCTAGGAGGTGGGGGTGTATTAAAGTCTGGATTATCTGCTCTTAATTACTTATTCTCCTTTATAGAAATAATATTCATTCCTAGATTTTCCCATGTGACTTTGCTGATCATCATTTGAGTTAGGTAGTGTTTACTGACTGCTCTACCCACCTGTGCTAGCTAGACACACACACACACACACACACACACACACACACACACTGTTTTCATGTATAAAATTAATATAAAATTATAAGTTATATTTCTTTGTGGAAGTAGGCAGAGATAGGGAGAAATGGCTTAATGCCATTTTGTAGTCATTGGCAGGGAATGCCTGCTGCTCAAGCCCATGCTAGTGTTGCATGTTCTAGATCTTCCTTGGTTGGGTGAGGCCATATGTCTTGTTCTGGCAAATGCATTGAGAGTAGAAATCAAGGCCATCATGAGATTCTCCAAAGACTATCTGTCTCCTTGTCATGGAGATCAAGGATTGAAGATGAGCAGGAGCAGAAACTCACTACTGCCCTGAGTGGGTTAGTGATATGAGGTAATCATACATCTCCAGTAAGTTACAGAGTTCTTTCATGTTCATAGGTCGAGTTATAGCAATGGCTGCTGCTACTTCCTGATTACAGGAATGTGCTTGACAGAACTTCTGGCACCACAGCAAGTAGTAAAAATAATGTAGTTATTAAAATGAAGAATATCATTATGATTCCATTAGGCATAGTCTCCAAATATCTTTTGTTTCAGTGTCTTATCACAAATGAGAAAGAAGTAGAAAGGAAGCAATAAAAATGCATGGGTATCTGTGGAATTTGAGTTTTCTGTTTTACAGTCATTAATTTCTGGTTGAGATGAATAAGCATGCAGGCAGATCAATCCTGCACATTTAATTATCTTAGAAAAGTCTGAACATTGAGACAAATAATTGATTTGCATGAAAAGTATAATCAAAACCTTAATTATAAATATATGTCATTCATTGTCTATTGTTGATACCTATGATTATTTTTACCTGGTATATGTCTGAATTATAACTCTGGATAACACAGTGACCACTCAAAGTCTGTTATAAAGATAATAAAAGAGAAGATGGGAAAACACCCTATTAGGTTTCTCCAGATGACATTTACATTTGCTTTGTGACCTCCATAAGTCAGTCATAAGAACCACTGAAGAGTCCTTGGAGGATAGCTCAGGGGTAGAGTGATTATTAGACGAGCAGGAGGTCCTGCATTAAGATGCCCATATCCATGTAGAAAGCAGAGTGTGGGAGCCTGTGTGTGTAATCCCTGTGCTGGGAAGTGGACACATGAGGATTTGCTAGCCAATTAGTGTAGAAAATTCTGTAGTGTCAGGTCAACCAATGATAGACCCTGTCTCAAAACTTAAGATGGAAAATGGTGAAAAAGATACCAGCCATTGACCAATCACTCCATAGGTCTGTGCACAGAAACATGAACCCACACACATGTACACACACACACAAACACACACACACACACATATGCACACACACATGCGCACATGTTTGCTGACAGAAATGAACAAAAAGTCTTCATATTTTGAAGTAGCTTTTACATCTGCAAAATGCTGTAATATATGGGACTCTACATTTTAAGATTTAGTAGGTTTAAATACTTTTTTCATATTTGTCTCTTCTCTTTAAGATAAAGATCCCCATGAAGACTACCATAGTGTAGCTATCAAGTAAAAACTAAAAATCAATGCATCATCATCATCATCATCACCATCATCATCATCATCATCATCATCATCATCATCTAGGGTTCGGTTTCTACTTCAATCTGACCTGTTGTTTCTCTGATACCTTACATACCTTATCTTCTCTAGCTGCAAACCCTATCCAGGACTGTGTCATATTCAATTTCCATGTCTTTTTAATCTTCTTTAACCTATAATATTTTTGCAGCCTTTCTGTATCCTTTGTTGTGTTTATACTTTTGAAAAATACAGGCCAACCTGGGTGTAGTATTTTATTGTAGTTGGATTCTGGATATGTGTCTCTTGGACATATTCAACAAAAGAGATGCATATCTTTTGCAAACTGTCACTTGAAGGTATTTAATACCCCTCTTTGGTGCTGTTAATTATAGTTACCCAGTGAAGGTTTTCACAATTCTCCATTGGTAGTTACTGTTTTTTCCTCTTACAAATAATAAGTCATTTATAAAGAAGACCCGAAGACTATTTAATCAGACCAACAAACACACATGAGTAATTTTGGGGCAAGGGATTAATTTATATTTTTTTCCTTGCTGAATCCAATGTCACTAGGGACTGGGCCTTCAAGAATAGGATGCTCGAGGATAGCCTTGCCTGACAGCAATGGGAGAGAAGTCCTTTGGTCCTGAGGAGGTTTGATGCCCCAGTATAGGGGAATGCTGAGGTGATGGGGTGGGAGTGGGTGGGTAGGGAGCACCTTCATACAGGCAAAGGGGAGGGCAGATGTAGGATGAGGGGTTGGTGGAGGGGTAACTGGGAAGTGGGATATCATTTGAGATGTAAGCAAATGTAATGATTAATAAAAAAGAATAGGCTTTTCAATATGCAGACCCACAAAGAGAATTGGAAGCTAGATCAAAAACCAATGCTTGGGCGAACCTCAACAAGAAGCATGGATCACTCGGAACGCAAGGAGAAACGACTTCTCTACAGATCATAATGCCTCACTCCTGATCTCAAATCCACCGAAAGGAAAAAATGCCAGATGATTTACCTTTCTTTTTCTGGTAAAAATGATCAGTTCCTTGAAAGAAGACACAAGCAAGCAGACAAATTCAGTCCAGGACCTGAAAAGTAAAGTCAGCAACATAGCGGAAAGAGCCTTCAAAAGGGTAAAAAATATCCCAGCAAAATGAAAATAAAAACATAGTTTAACTACCATGGGGATACAGCCGAGGCAGTCCTCACAGGAAGCTGTGTTAGCATAGGCAAATCAGAGAGATCTCAAATAAATAACTCACGGATACAGTAAAATATTAAAAAAAAACACACAGCAGAAATCCAAACCCCAAAGCAGCACATGGCAAGAAATAATAAAAATCAGATAGAAATTAATGATATCGAGAGTAAAAAAATAAAACAAAGCAAATGCATTGACCTAGACTTATTTTAAAAGAAATAAGATTGGCAACACCCTGTGCACACAAGAGAAAATACACAAATTAATAAAGTTATAGATAAAAATGAAGAAGGATAACAGATTTCACTGAAATCCTGAGGGTAATAAGAGAGTACTTTGAAAACTTACTGTTTAAATGCTGAAAATTCTAGAAAAAATTGCTGAATCCTTAGACACATATGACTCCAAATTGGGTAGGAAGATAACACTAACAAAACCATGTCCAATAACAAACATCTGTGTTGGGAGAGTGAGCAGAGACCTCCTAACAAATAGAGCCTGTGAATGAGTGGTGGAGTGTGCGGGGGTGGGGTCTTCAGCTCTGAGTGCCACCAATGTTTCAGAGAGGACATGCCACTAATGTTCTTGAACTCTTCTGAAGAATAGAATGGAAAGGAACATCACCAAATTCCTTTTTTACGTCACTGTCTGGTTTTTGTTTTGTTTTGTTTTTAATGCTTTCTGAGTTTCACATAGTCCAAGCCAGTTTCTAACTGGCCATATAGATGAGGATAATAATGTTTTTAATATGCTATTTCTTTTTAAAATTTGCATATGGACTACTTTGATCACATCCACCCCAACTCTTCTCAGACACCCCTCCCCCTCCCTGTCCTCTTCCACTTCATTTCCTCTTTTTTAAAAATTAAAATATAATTACATCACTTCCCCCATTCCCATTTTTCTCACCAAATTTTCCCATGTAGATTCCCTCCATCCTGCGCACCGTGCCACCCTTTCCCTCTCAAACAAATGGCCTCTTTTTGTTGATCATTGATATATATGCATAAACTAATAAACTGATTCCATTTACTATGGCGTGTGTGTAAATTATTTCAGAGATGACCACTTTATACTGGATGATCATTTGGGAGAATCATCCTTGGGAGAGGATAATTCTTTCTTTCCCAGCAGCCATTCTCCCTCATCCCCCCAAGACATTTTCTCCCAGTAGATGTCCCAGGACTCTGATCTTACAATCTTCCCATCCTCTTCTACAGTATTCCCTGAGCTTAGCTGTGGATAGTTTGTTGCACATGAATCACAAGG
Organism: Rattus rattus; assembly: GCF_011064425.1. Lineage (NCBI taxonomy): Eukaryota > Metazoa > Chordata > Mammalia > Rodentia > Muridae > Rattus > Rattus rattus. The sequence continues at coordinate 50,457,848 of NC_046165.1, read as the reverse complement.
GGACAAACACCTCATGGGCAGTGTTCTCTAAATTCTGACCTGATGAGGTTTTCCAATGGTGTCTGCTACAATGATGAGGGATAAGAGCTATTCTTGCTTGTATACATAGGATAAATACTAGAATGCATAGGACAAGGACAATTTTGAATCCTGACCTCTCTTGCTTCCATCTCCCATGTACTATTATTACATGTGTGATCCTCATGCTTGATCATTATCAAACTCATTCTATGAAACTATTGCATTGATACCAAAACCTGATAAGGATACAACAAAAATATCAACCCCTCAAGGATTATAGATGTAAAAATTCTCAACAAATAATTGCAAGTCAAATTCAAGAACAAAGTAAGATTCTATGCTGGGACCAGGTTGTTTCCTTTCGGGATGCAAGGTTTGTTCATCATGTGTAACTCTGTAAGTGTACCTCAGCATTCAAATATATTTAAGGATAGGGATAAATTGAATATTTAAATTGAGGCAAAAACAGCCTTCAACAGTATTTAATATTTCTTTATGGTATAACATCAAAGAAATTATGAAGAAACATACTTCAACCTAATAAAAACTGTGTAAAATTAACCTATACTCCACATTATATTAAATAGGGAAAACAACATTTTCTTCAAAATCTGGAAGGAATTAAGGATTCCCTCTCTCTTTACTCTCAATTGATATGATGTTTGAAGTCTTAATGATAACATTAAGAAGAGAAAAAAATAAAAGGAACACACATACACACACACACACACACACACACACACACACACACACACAAAGTCAACTTTTTCTTAATCACAACAATCCTGTACTTAAACCCTAAAGACTTCAATGGAAAACTCTTACAACCAAGAAACATATAAATCAAAATTTAGGATACCAGACCAAAATACAAAAATCAGAAGGTTTTTTTAATTGTAATAATGATAAACTTGCCAAGAAACAAATCAAGAAAATTTCCCTTTACAATAGCTTAAGAATAAATAAAATACCAAGGAATAAACCTAGTAGGGCCGGTCCTTCCACAGAAATAACTTCCAAACAATAAAGCAAGAAAAAAAGAAAGAGAAGAAGGCAGTAGAAGATGGAAAGACCTTCCATGCCCATGGAATGGGAAAATTAATATTATGGAAATGGCCATATTGATGAAAGAGCTACAGGTTCAATGCAATCCCAATCACAGACACAATGATAGTCTTCATGTACTAGAAAAAGTCTAAAGTCATATGGAAGCATGAAAGACCCTGAGTGGCAAAGGCAATCCTTCACAGAAAGAACAGTGCTGGTATATTAAAAACCTGACCTCAAATTATATTACAGAGCATGCTAACAAAAGCAGTGTGGCACTGGTACAGAAAGAGAGAAATGGGAATAGAGCTCAGATGACTGAATCCACTAAATACTTAAGGAAGTCATCAAAGACATATATTGGTAAAAGATGGCCATTCTAGGAAATGTTGCTGGGCAAACTTAATAACATTGGGCAGAAAGAGCTGGATCCATAAGTTTCACCCTGTGCAAAGGGGATGAAAGGCCCCAGTTTAACACTTGAAACTTTGACAGTGCTAAGGAAAACAGGAAGAATGCACCCACACAGGCGGGTATGCAGCTTGGTCTTCATTCTGGTCCCCAACCACCAGAGCTGGGCTGTCCCTGAACCCTTTGCCTGTCTGTGGACCCCATTACCCAAACTGAGCCACCTTGTGTGGCATCTGGAAGAGAGTATGCCCAGTCCTACAGTGACTTGAAGTAAAGGGGTTGGGGTGCGTGGCAGGGGAGGTTGGGGTGTTAGGGGATGGTGATAACCAGAGGGAGCTTCCCCTTCTCAGAGATCTTTCCCTCACACAGATATTCCTCCACTCTCTCAGAAGGGGCCAGGGAATGAGGGAGGATCTGCTTGAGGGTACGCAGGAAAGATATGGGGGGCTGATATTGGGATTTAAAGTGAATAAAAGAAAATGTGATACATGTATACAATGAACTATTTCACTCAGCTATAAAGTTAATTGAAATTGTGACATTTGCAAGAAAATGGATGGGCCTGGAAATCACTATTTTAAATAAAATGAGTAGTGTGCTCTCTTATAGGTTGGAACTTAGAGTTAAAATTAAATATGTGTGTTTGGGTATATGCTCACATTGGAAAGGTGATCATGAGGAAGGAAGATACCCTGTAGAAGGGATAAAGGGATACTGGGGCATACATGACACAACCGTGTAAATGTGCATCCAGGAAATATCTGGAGGGAGGGAGGAAACCAACCAGTGGTGGGCAGGGAGCTTGGAGGAGGACCTTGAGTATGGGGAAACAAATTAGAACAAAGTATAATGACATGTGTGTGGAAATTCCATACAGAAATCCATCATTTTGTATGATAGCTCCAAGAATTAATAATGGAAGAGACCATGTACATAACTTAGTGTACCCAATGTTTCAACTCAAATTTAACATCCACTACCATCATCATCGCTGATCAACCTTAATGGTAACCCAGGTCCTACTCTGTGTACTTATGCATGTACATGTGTTGTCATATTCATATTATTTTTACTCTCTTTCTGTATGTCAGTTTGGGAACATAGGTTCATATCTTATCCAGTGAAGAGTAATCTAAGACTGGTACCTATTTTAATGTTCAAGCTATCCCAACTTGTCCAGTTGGAGCTCCTTCATGCTAGTGCCTGTGTCTTTTACAGGCCCCATGTGTGATTATGTCAGGAAGAGGGATGGTAACCTTTTCTTACTTTGGTGAACAGCAAGATAGTATAGCTCATATTATACCTGTTTTTCCCCAGGCCCGGATTTTCGCCTCCCAAATCTAAGGTGACTGAGTTAAATGTCAGGAAGTATGGCAAGATAACTGTATTTTAAACTGAAATCTCCCAAGTGGTTCCAGTGTTCAGGTAGCTATACAAAGCACTGGGCTATTTGATAAGAATGTTTAGAAAAGGTCTCAGCATGTTAACGATCAGGTTTCATGACCCTGTCATGGATAATTGATTCCTTCAGGGCTCAGTTTTACAATTTCAGAGGAACAGTGTGACAACCAATTATCCTACAGAAATGTCACACTGCTCACTGGTTAGATTGTGACAAGGCGCCTTTTCCTTTAGCAACTTCCTTCTGGATGGTTTTAATTCTGTCTTAATAACACAACTTACATTTAGGCACCTATTATCTCTTTTCTCTGTTCTATCCTCCTGATTTATAATTCCACAGCAGAAGAGACTTAAGAGTGTGTGATAAACTATCAGATGATGGAAGGGGATCTGTTCAGTCAACAGAGAGCTACTGAACACCCACTATGTACAAGGACCTACTATGTACTTGGGGTGAGGGATACAACATAGACAAAGCACCCCTGCTCCTACTTCCTTATAGTTACTAGTTAATGTTTTAAGACAACATTAAGTCCCAGTACTTGGCAAATGGTAGCAGAAATTCAGCCTGATCTATATAGTTCTAGTCCAATCAGGTGTCATGCTGAAACCCTCTTTCAAAAGAACAATAGACAAATAAATATAAAAAAGAGCTCACTTATGCGAGCACACACATACACATATTCTCTCTCTTCTCTCTAATATATATTACTAGAATATATATAATGTATATGTACATATAGAGATGATGCATGTATGTAAGTATATATGTGTATATACACTATAAACCATACCTGTTTCCCAGAGGCCAGGATCTGGAGCCTTCGGAGGTTGTCACTGCAATCCCAACATCCCAAATGAGCCACAGGTGTTTTGCATCAGAATGAATTTCAACAAGTAGAAGAATGATAGTTCTTTGAGGACATTTGAGTGTTCATGTTATCAAAGACAATCCACTTTGCACAGCCAACCCCAAGTTCCTCATGGTGATGATGAAAGCCTGTGCAGGGGCTTTGTGGTGTCTGGTGTGTAGGCACACATAGGACCTGTCTAGACATTGGCTGGTGTCCCATAATGATGAAGTCATACCCAGTGTCTCAGAGGTTGGACAGGTGCCAGAGAATGGGCTGACCTCCTGTCTGACAGAGCTGGTAATGGTGTTCAAAGGACACACCATGCATATGTGCATAACCACTTGGTATCCCACAGCCCACAATATGCTGCTCAGTGCAAGTTATGACAATGTGGTGCTTGTCTGGAGCACGGGTGGGTGGATATCTTGTGCCTGACCCATCTATTATGTCAGCTGGAATCATAACAGCATTGCTAATGCTCAGTTTGCAAAGACAAAAGTATATACATCATTGCCTGGTGGCAGAGCAAGAGAAGACTCATGAGGGGGCCAGTCCCATATACACCATGTTTCTAGTGGGTAGCAAGTATTCACCACAAGTTTCTGGCTCATAAGCTAATGGCAAGTGGCACTCTGGGGCCTAGAAAAACTTGAGGAGCCCATGTGGCTACAGGAGCTAAATTCAATCAATGGAGTCTGCTGCTGTTGTTCTATGACCCAGACATAAGTGTGGTTGGTTTGCAGCAAGGTTGACTCCAGATGAAATCATAGATGAGCCATGCTATGCTCATTCCCTGGAACGCATTCAGCAGAGGGGTTTGAGCACCTAAGGAACCTCTTAGGAACACCTAAGAAGGGCCTAGAGGTCAGCAAGGGAGAAACTACCCATTTCTACATGTACATGAGCACAAGCGTGGACCACATCATGACTGCAACAAGAGAGCCTGACTTCTTCTAGGATGGTCTGTATCCTGACACATTTGGGGCTGAGTCAGCATTGAAGCAGAGGATTGGATAAGCGGACTGGATGCCTATCCCACCCTTATCTTATTACGGGAAGCATATGTATCCAATAAACAATGGGATCTGAAGGCTGGTGGGCATAATGTACTACCCTACAGCTGGCCTGCCATCTCTAGGCACCCCGGAAGCTCCAGAGCTACTGCCATCACTGATGTTCCCAGTGGCTCCTTCACTGAGACCTGAGAGGCTGGGTGGGTGGAAGAGGAGATGAAGGAGCTGTGAGAGCTGTGGGTGCTGTTGTTGAAAAGAACTTCCTGAGATTATCAACTACCTGGGGGAGCAACTGAACAATGTGGAGAACAGGATACATGGGATCACCTGAGACGTGTTCTGGTCGCCACATTCTTCTCTTCCACCTCCTTCCTAACTAGCTTTGGCTGCTAGGAAATATAGGACCATTTGCAGCTCAGTACCTTTGGTGTAGATCATGGCCAGCTTGAGTCTCTCCTCACTGGGGGGCCTAGGTTAGAAGCACTACCTGCTTTTGAAAGTTTTTGTACAAAGGCAAACTCCTAAGTACTCTAAAGAACTATCTCTTCAACCTGTCTGGGCCACACTGTCTCTTCCCCAACAAAGCAGCAAAATGGGTCCTATATTCTCATTCCAAATTAAAAAAAACAAAACAAAACAAAACAACAACAACTGACAAAGAAGATGAGATATCAAGTAAATCTCTTCTGAGTACAAGATCATTAACTAGGAGTTAAAGGAAGAAGAACTGCTGAGCACACTGTAAGACCACAAAGGAGAGAGTCCCAACAGACAGTCTGTGCAAAGGTCCTGTGGTAAATGGAAGCATATTTTGTTATAACACTGCAGTATGACCACTGTCAGTGAAAAGCAGAGTGAAACACATGGAGAAAAAGTAAACAGAGATAAGGACATGTGAATGACTATAAAATATGCTAAAGATGCTAAAGATATTTGTCTTGTAAGCAATGTAAATGCATTGGGTGATTGCCATCCAGAGTGACATGATCTGATCTTAGTTTGGGAAAGTTTACTTCCCAAAAGTTATGCTAAAGAGCAGAGTGAAGGTAGCCAGAGATGCTAAGAACTGAATGAAAGCTGGAGTGTCCCAGCGGCAGGCACAGGTAAGATACACAGGAAAGGGACCTGAACTGTTTGGCGGATTAGTTACTGGAGCAAGGGAGAGGCAGGTGAGCAGGTGAGGTCTTGAGTCACAGGAAAAAACAGTGGTGGAAATGTCCCTGGCATGCAGTCCTCGGAGATGCAGGTTGCGGCAGATTACATGCTTACTCTTGGTGTGTGGGATCTGGGATATGACATCTGAGGAAGGGGCGTCAGTCATCTAGAGTTCAGGAAGAAATATATGATAGAAGGATTTGTTAAAGTCTGAGTTATTTGTAAGCTTAATGAGATCACTTTTTTGGATAAGAACAATCTATTAAGATAGTACAGAAAAAAAGATAGAAAACTGAGTATTTTTTCATTAAAATATATTTTATTGTGAAAAAATAAATAATATAAATCATGGCTACAGATTCGTTATTTTTAATATAATTTCTAATTGAAAATTTAAAGTTGAAAATTTAATAAATATTTCCACCTTTTTTCCCATCCTTATTAAATTGGGTATTTCTTATTTACATTTCAAATGTTATTCCCCTTCCTGGTCTCCATGCCAACATCCCCTTCCCACCTCCCCCTTCCCTTCTATATGGGTGTTCGCCTCCCTATCCTACCCCCATTACCACCCTCTCCCCACAAGAATCCTGCTCACTGGGGTTTCAGTCTTGGCAGGACCAAGGGCTTCCCCTTCCACTGGTGCTCTTACTAGGCTATTCATTGCTACCTATGAGGTTGGAGCCCAGGGTCAGTCCATGTACAATCTTTGGGTAGTGGCTTAGTCACTGGAAGCTCTGGTTGGTTGGCATTGTTCATATGGGGTCTCAAACCACTTCAAGCTCTTTCACCTTGTGCAAAGTTTAAGTCCAAGTGGATCAAGGACCTCCACATCAAACCAGATACACTCAAACTAATAGAAGAAAAAGTGAGGAAGAATCTTGAATACATGGGCACTAGAGAAAATTTCCTGAACAAAACACCAATGGCTTATGCTCTAAGATCAAGAATTGACAAATGGGATCTCATAGAACTACAAAGCTTCTGTAAGGCAAAGGACACTGTTGTTAGGACAAAACGGCAACCAACAGATTGGGAAAAGATCTTTACCAATCCTACAATTAATAGAGGGCTTATATCCAAAATATACAAAGAACTCACAAAGTTAGACTGCAGGGAGACAAATAACCCTATTAAAAATGGGGTTCAACTATGTTCATAGCAGCCTTATTTATAATAGCCAGAAGCTGGAAAGAACCCAGATGCCCTTCAACAGAGGAATGGATACAGAAAATGTGGTACATCTACACAATGGAATACTACTCAGCTATCAAAACAATGACTTTATGAAATTCATAGGCAAATGGATGGAACTGGAAAATATCATCCTGAGTGAGGTAACCCAATCACAGAAAAACACACATGGTATGCACTCATTGATAAGTGGCTATTAGCCCAAATGCTTGAATTACTCTAGATGCACAGAACACATGAAACTCAAGAAGGATGACCAAAATGCGAATGCTTCACTCCTTCTTTAAAAGGGGAACAAAGGGCTGGAGAGATGGCTCAGCCGTTAAAGGCTAGGCTCACAACCAAATATATAAAAGGGGAACAAAAATACCTTTGGGAGGGAATAGGGAGGCAAAATTTAGAACAGAGGCAGAAAGAACTCACATTCAGAACCTGCTTCACATGTGGCCCATACATATACAGCCACCAAACTAGATAAGATGTATGAAGCAGAGAAGTGCAGGCCGACAGGAACCAGATGTAGATCTCTCCGGAGAAAAACAGCCAGAATAAGGCAAATACATAGGTGAATGCCAGCAGCAAACTGAGACTGGGAATGGGAACCCCATTGAAGGAATCAGAGAAAGAAAAGTGAGTCTTGAGAAACTCCAGCATTTACAGGACAGACCTAGCAGGAAGAACAATCACATGTTACAAGTCCATGGAGAATCCTATGGGATGGAGGGCCTGGGTAGCAGTGACCAGTGTTGCTGAGGGTTGGTGACAATGAACAGTCCTTGAGATTAATTTAGATGGAGGTCCTTGTTGAATTTGCCAAGTGCTATGAGTTGTTGTGGTGGGAGTAAAGGTAGAATTGAGGGGAAAATGAGAGAGATTAAGACTAGATGCATTAAAATCCCATATTAAATCTCTCCTCTTTGTCCTCATAAATGTTGGCCACTTGCATAATCAATTGTGGAAAATAGCTGTTTCCTCTGTGCAGTGAGCTTGCAGGCTTTCTAGGGGGTTCTAAGTCTCACTGTGCTAGAATGTGTCTTTGTCCTGAGGAAGTAACATTTTCAGTTACAGTGAAACCTATCTCTCATTGGCCAGACAAAGGACAGACATGGATGTTGTCTTTCTCATTGAAGTTACACTGTGTCTCTCTAAGGCTTTCCAAGATGATCTATGCCCAGTGTCAGGGGTGAAGCCCCTGTGACAAGGCTTTCTTCCATTGTGAATGGAGATGGGCTATACCTCTCATCCCAATCCCATGTGGCCTCATGTCATAGTAGGTATACTTGTGACAGTGCATAGTTGACTTGGGGCTTATAACCTTATTCCATTTCCTGAAGTTAGCTGGACACTCAGGCAGAAGCCCATCCTACTAGAATGTATTTAATGGAAGGGAAGGAAGAAATTGAAGATAACATGTTTCTACACTGGGGTTTAAAATGAACAATGGGTCCCAAGCTGTCCAGTTAATCTTATCCCTTGGGTAAAAACTTGTCCTATCATATTGATGGAGACTATGTAGTCAATCATGTTATCAAATCATAGGTCCCATGTTAGTCTGAAACTTGAATATGTTGGGGTTAGTTTTTAAAATGTGGTAGAGGGATGCTTACCTTTTCTTCAACTGGGCTAAGTAGCAAAGGGAAACCTGATTCAAAACATTCCCTTTCCTTACCCATTCTCTTGATATGAATATCAGAAGTATTCATTATTGACAACTCTTCAAAATGATTAGCAATCGGTAGTGAAGTCTTGGCTATAGGTTAATTGATATTACAATTTGATTCTGAGCTGAAGAACTCCCACCCAAGGGCATGCACATTGCTCTCTGCTGTTCCTGATTGTTTACCTGCTCAGTGACCAGAGGTAAAGACAGGTGGAGCAGAGGAGGCCGGAGACTTGGATAAGGAGAGAAATCAGGAGAGGTGAACATGAAATACTAAGTCAGGCAAATGATTAGCAAAGTCAATTCCTTTGCCTAGAAAGGAGGATCAAGAACGGTGAGATGAGCATCATTGCTGGTAAAGAAGAGCAATTAGACAGCAGACAGAGCCTTCCCAAAAGCCTATGAGACCATGGATTGCTCCTGGATGCTCCAGGAAGACTAGGGATGGAATGAAGATATCCTGATAAATGGCTGGGCAGGGTAGAGGAACCCAGAGATTTGTGGGACTGCAGACATTTAAAGCAAATGTTTCCTTTTAAAAATCATAGCACAGAACAGTCTTTGCCATGAGTCAAACTGCTGCCAGGGATCTATGTTCTTGTCAACAGGTCACTTTGAGGAAGTTGCCTGCCAGGATGGTACTATGTAAATTTGCTTGATCGGGCTGATTTATAAAGTCTTGTTGCTTAGGGAGAGTAGTTCCCTGAGCTGCAGCTGGTGCAATGAAAGTTCTCTTTAAACCAGCATTGAAGGGAAAGCCTCCAGTATCTTCAGATCTTACTATTTTCAATCATTCCCCAATCATGGAAACACGCAGCACTCTTTGCTTTGGTGTAAATGCCTGGAAGCTCCTCATGGTTTCACAGCACAGTTCTGGCTCAAGTAGAGAGCTGCTGGAGACAAAAGACAAGGGACTGAAATCTACATATTAGGTGGGAATATAGCTCAGGGGGAAAGCCCTTGCTTAACATGGGAGGCCCTGGCTTTCACCTAAGTGCTGCCTGGACATTTGATAAAGACGGTAGGGGGACATTTTAATACCTGTGATGGGGGTAAAGTCAACTAACTGCTCAGAAGGAAGGAGGGTAATAGAAAATGAATAGATGGCTAAGCGTGTTAGCTGTGGTCAAATACAGAAGAGATCCAGAAAACCAGAGTTCTTTACACTAGAAGGCATGCAGGTAGTTTAGGGAGCCAATAAACAGCTGTTTGTTTGTTTGTTTGTTTGTTTTGATTTTTAAATTTACATTGCAAACATTATTCCTTTTTCTGGTTTCCCTGCTGGAAACCCTCTATTCCAATCCCCCCTCCCTGCTTCTATGAGGGTGCTCTCTCACTTACCCATCCATTCCCTCCTACCTCCCCACCCTGGCAGTCCCCTACACTGGGGCATTGAGCCCTCAGAGGACCAAGGGCCTCTCCTCCCATTGATGCCCCACAAGGCCATCCTCTGCTAAATTATGCAGCTGGAGCCATGGGTTCATCCCTGTGTACCCTTTGGTTGGTGGTTTAGTTCCTGAGAGCTGTGGGGGCTCTGGTTGATTAATATTATTCTTTCTATGGGTTGAAAACCCCTTCAGCTCTTTCAGTCTTTTCTCTAACTCCTCCACTGGGGAAATAAACAGCTTTCTAATCAGGTGAGCTATGCATCTCTGTAGGCTCCTAGTGGGTTGTTATTTAGCAAAGGTATTTATTGAGATATTTATTGCACTCCCATCACACAATTAAAAGTTTTTCTTTGTTGTAAATGGTATGAGTTTGTTGTTTGCATAGCAAACCAAAAAATAATTCGTGGATCATCTTTTGATGAATAATAGTGATCCCTAGGATGGATGGAAGAAATGTACTCTCCCAAAGCAGCACAGCATTGCCTGCTGGGTTTTGGAGCACTGCCATAGGATTGATGTGCACTTAATCAGAGTGCATTGGTTCTCTCAGCCTCTGAGAGGAGGGTTTAGTTCTCTATTTTACTGACTTGCATAATTCACCATAACCTAAGAACAGGTCAGCTACTCAAAGCCCCAGAGCACTGCAGTGGCTGAGGATAGTGTTGCTCTGACCCTTTGTTAGTATAGCCCACCTTTGTTAGTGAGCCCTGTCTTTCAGGTAGTGCCTCTGCTCATCCCAGATCTGCTGTTTTTCAGGATCCTTTGAAGGTATTATCTGAGTCCCCTGTCAGTGACTTGTACTGTAGGGTACAGAAGAAGGACAAGTTTTTTTCTCCTCAGAGTTTGCTAATAATCATGACATTTGCTTTGAGGAGCCTCTGAACAAAGTGTCATTGGGTATTAATACACAGTGAATTGGATAAATAGGTTTTATTATCCTGTATTAGGTTGAATGATATTTAATAGTACCATTCAAAAACTTTTTTCTTTTCTTCCTTCTCATAATGGGGCATGTTCTTTGTTAGCTCTCAGAGATAGCTTATTTGAGAGAAGAGAGACCCAGACTTTCTCTCTTAAAGGATGGACAATAGCTGTCGTCAGACACACGAATGAGATCAAAAGAGTTAACAGCTATTAGAATTCCTTAGTGTACACACTTCCAAGAGCAGGAAACAAAAATAAAGGCAAATGTGTTCAGGAAGAGGAGGAGAGGAGGATCATAAGTTTCAGGCCAACCTGGGCTATATGTCAAGAAAGGAAGAATACAAAACAAAATTTAAAAAAAAATTAGGAGGCATTCATAGCTACTGAAAACATTTCTATGGTGGGGTGGCCCCCATGTCTTTCATATAGAACAAAAGGTAAAGATGTTACTTTCACTTTTTCCCAAAGAGGAAGGCAGTGATATACCCATCCTTTAAGTTACGCATTGCTTTGGTGCTTCTGCTTTGGTCATGTTTTTCAGAGGTAGGGATGTAGAGAGTGGCACTGATGGAATTTTGCTGAATCACACAGCTTCTAGGTTACTTTCCTTGAGAAATATAGGCAGTCACCAAGCATACCTTATTTTGGGTGTCTGCATATAACATATCTCTCCAGTTCTCTCAAAAGTTTCTGTGTTTTGTGAAAGATAGTTTCACTTACCTCTTTTGATAGTAAAATAGATGAAAAAAAGCCAGCAAGAAGATGCTGAAGACGCTCACAGAAGCACTTTACAACAGGCATGAGGAGCGAAGAAATAGTAACAGAAGGATGATCTTCTTGGCCATTGAATAGCAGCACAATTGATGCTTCCCGCCCACATCCTGCTAGGTTGAGGGAAGCTCTGGATGTGGCTTTCGCCATTTCCCAATACTTCTTTCAATGTCCTTTGGTTATTCCAATCCTGAATAGCTGTGGTTGGGAAGGAGATAGGGAAGGCCAATATCTACATTATCATTAGTGCTTAAAAGTCATTTTACACTCAGTCATTGTTGTCATTCAATGGATTTATAACTGCGAAAGACTCTTGATAACTTTCTCCCTCCTGTGGTTTACTTAGCTCCTTTGGACACCATTAGAGTTCGACTTCAGGCAAAAGGTCTTTATCAACTTGGTTTTTCCAAGTCCTATTATTGAAATGTGTGATGCTTTCAGTAGTAGGGTCTTACCCTCAACTTCTAGGAGGCAATCAAGAATTATGGGGAGTTTTGAGGAGGTTCTTGGACCCTGTTTAATAGTACTTTTTATAACAAATATTTTGTAATACTTTGGTGTTAGTGAAATTTTTGTTACTACAATAAAGTACCTGAAAGAATTTGAAAAGGTTAACTTTGGCTGCCATTTTGTTAGTTCCAGTCTATAATTGGGTAATGGAGGTGACCATGATGCTTTGGGACCTATAGTGAGACAAAATATCATCATGGAGCACATGTCAGAGCAGGATTGTTTACTTCATAGGAAGTAGGATTGCAGAATCACAGTCCCTTTTAAAAGCATATACCCAAATGAGTAAGGACCTCTCCCTATGTTCCACTCCTATAGTTGTGGAGGGCCTCTGCAAGCACCATAACTAACAGAGTCATGATCCATGTGAGGCAAGAAGGAAGTCCCATTCAAAGCAGCTGATGTTGGCTCAACCTTCTGGAGTCTGACACCAAGCAGTTTACTTTAGGCATATTTAAGCACAGCACAATTTGGGAAAAAGTTTCCTGATGATAATGAACTCAATCCCATGTGCACAATAAAACTTAATCTATGACTACATTGGACTCTTTGTAAACTACATGTGATCTCATCCATGAAGATAGATTCTCTATGTTGACTAGATTTGATGTCTTAAGAGTCTTTGGGAGGATAGAGTTTGGTGTTAGTCATGCAGATAGCACAAATGTTACCAGGTTGTTAATCACATCCATTCTCAGCCTTCTGGTGGGTGGTAAAACAGGTCTCTGTATCTCTTTCTTTGAAGACACAACCCTGAGCGTTTAACATTCCTGTTTTCTCTAGTGCTTATATTTGAGTACAAGGACCTCATGCCCTCTATGCATCCTGGAGACCTTGCCTTTAATATATGGTATTTGAAGAACAGTCTACCAACAAACTCTAGAAACTTGTTCACTAACCTAAAATAAAGTTCACATAATAAGTAATTTACACATATACATAACTAAAATACCCTAGCTCTCAGTGAAAAGCAATTAATTTACAATAATATCTAACTTAATACATAAGTTCATAGGCTTAAAATTCTGCTTTGGAAGTCACATGGAATCAGCCAGAGGCTTGCATTACATAAAACAAATAAATTTGCATTTGAAAGAAGGAAAGAACTATTCTGAACAAGCAAAAAGAAAATACAAAGCAGAGGTACAGTGGATGTTAGAACAGAAGCTGGGAGGACCAGTGCACATTAGAACTTGAAACTGCTTTGCTTTAAAGTTAAACTAAATTAGATCCCAGACTCTGATGAGAAAAACTTTCACCTATCCCACCATTAGAGGGCCATTAGGATAAAGGGCTGAAGACAAGTCCTGGTTGTCTTAGGTTGCCATCAGCATTTTAGGATTTCCCACACCCTTGACTATATCTGTGAAAAGCTGCCCAGACTGCCAAATCACTGAAGCTAAAATCTTCCCTCAGGGCTGATGTGGATGACCATTGACCTGGTTGAATCCCTTAAAAATGTTTTTTAACTGACATTAATTAATAGTACAGTCTTATGTGACATTGTTTTGGCACATGCAGATATTAAGTAATAATCAAATCAAAGTAATTAGCATATCTGTGGTGGTTTGACAAGGTATTGCTCCATAGATTGAAGTGTTTGAATGTTTGGCCACAAGGAGTGGCACAATTCAGAGGTGAGACTTTGTTGAAGGAAGGATATCACTGTGGAAGTGGGTTTTCTGGTCTTCTATGCTCAAGCTATGCCCTGTGTAGCACACAGTCCCCTTCTACTGCCTGCAGATTAAGATGTAGAACTCTTAGCTCCTTCTCCAGCACCATGTCTGCCTGAGTATTGACATGTTTCCTACCAGAAAAAACCTCTGAAACTGTAAGCCAGCCCCACCTAAATGTTCTCCTTTATAAAAGTTGCATTGGTCATGGTGTCTCTTCACAGCAATGAAACCCTGAGACAGTATCTATCACTTCACACAAAATTTTCTTCTGTAGACAGCACACAGTTTATAAGATAAGTCATGACTAACAACTTTAAGATTAATATCATAGCAAATATTTTTTGACCACTATGAAATAAAACTAGAAACCCATAACATTAAGAACTTTGAAAAATTAAAAAATAAGTATCAAATATTATATCCCAGTAGAAATACTTGAAGTCATTATGAAATGATGTTACCAGACCTGCCACTAATTCTTATTTTTCATTCATTTTAAGGAGTTATTTATATCCTCACATCACACTCAAACATTCCTGGATTTGCATTTTAATAAAATTACAATATTCTGTATTTTTTCATGTATTTAAATAAATGTATATTCTTTGATTAGTTCATTGTAGAAGGCTCTTGAAAGGATTCATTACCCACAAAATGATTAAGGACTCTGAAGGCGCACACCACAGAGAGCCTAATGAGCCAAGAAGGAGTCATGTGTTTGTATCTTTAAAAATAACTGTTTTCTAAATAATTTTCATAGTGTATTTAACATTTTTGATAGAGCATTTAAGATTATCTATGGCAAAAAAAATCTATTCAATTTGAAGAATACATTATTGGTAACTCTAGTGACTATATATTTTTACTTTTGTACCTGCTGATGAAACTTTCCCTCCTTCACTTCCTTCCCCTCCCCTCCCCTTCTCTCCAAAGTCTCTAGAAACAGCTGTTCTGTCATCTACTTCTATTAAGCAAATTTATTTTAGATCCACAATGGGTTGAGATCATACAGTTCTCTTTAGTCACTTTTTATACTGCAATGATAAAATCCTTGTCAAAAAACTCAGGGAAGAAAAAATTGTTGTGGCTCATGGTCTCTCTCCATCATCAGATGTCCTAGGTGCTTGGGGAAAACATCGTAGTGGCCAGAGCATGTGGTGGTAAAGCTGGTCACTTCATGATAAACAGAAATTAGAGATTGTGGCAGGAAGGAGTCAGAAATACTATCTCCTTGAGGACATACCTCTGTGACCCACTTCTTATAGCTAGACCATACCCATTAAAGCCGTCAGAAACTTGGCATATGCTGGATAACAGCTATACAACATCTGAGTTTGGAAAGGGGGTCATTTAATATTCAGAGCATAAGATAGTAGCCTTTATCTCTCTGTGTCTAGTGGCTTTTTCCCCTGTGCTGTGTAAGAAGCCAAATATGAGTGTTTTAGTTAACAGAAAATCCTTCAAGTTCATTTGTATTATTATAAATGACAAATTTTTATATTTTTTAATGACTAAATATAAGTGTAAACTCTTAAAGACCAAAGTCTTCAAGACTGATTATGACTGATTAGAGGTCACTAAGCCAGGTAGAGGCAATATGGCCATTAGCTGAATCCTGCCCAGGGGATGATCCATGCTATGTTATGATATATTGCTCCCCATATTTTCCAAGAAAATGGTCACTATAGCTCCCAATAATGTAGTCTTCAAATAGAATAGTTTTCCCTTTTTAGGGTAAATGAGTCATATTATCATCTCACTTTTTTTTTTTGAAAACTAGGGCATCTCCTTTAGAAGAAGAATTTGCACTTACAGTGTTAGACTGATCGAGGAACCTTGGAAGACTTGACTAGAGGTCATGGAAGAACTGCTTACTCATTGCCTCTCACCTGAGCACACCTTCCAGTTGTCACCATATCAATCATTTCCTGATCGTTTTTGCCTTAGCAAGGCTCTGGATTAGGTTGCTTTTCTCTTCTGCTGTGTAATATATATTCCATTAAATAGAGTTCTCAGTGAAATACTATAGCTATACGTCCATTCTGTGATAGACAGCAATCTGGGTCATTTCTTGATCTGCTTTATTGTTCTTGTAACAATTAGGGTGAGCTTTCTTAGCCCCAGTTTGAAAACTGAGAAAACTGATACCTGAGGGATGGGAGGAAGAGAAAAGACAACAGTTAACAGAGTCTTCAGGAATCCAGACACCATGAAGTTGAACCCAATTTTACCAATACCTAAAGAAGTTACAGATGAGTTGGGGGTTATGCTTTTACCTCTTTTGTGTGTCATTCTTTGTGAATCTGATTTAACCTCATCTCTCTTTCTACTGATGCTATGTACCCCAAAGAGAACCTACATGCCCTATTTTCAGGATAAATCTCTTACAGAATGCTACCACATGATAATATCATGCTGGTTTAGTGCTGGGGATTACTCCATTCACATTCACATATCTGGAGTCTCTGGGCAGACTTGGGTTCTTGACACAGATGATGAGAGATGGTGGTCATCATCCTCATTAAATTAACCTCTCATCTCTCCAGTCTCTGTCACTTCTTCAGTTTCTTTCCATCTTCTGTATTTTTTCCATCATCGTGAATAGGCAACCATTTCCTGCAGCTATAGATGTCTTCCAATAGTCCTAGCTTGTTATGCCATAACTTGTTGATAATTCACATGGACTTACATTCAAGAAGGATTTGAGATGCCCAGTGTGTCTTTTCTCTGGGCCATGATTTTGGTCATGTCTTCTTGAAGTGGGTAAAGATGAAACATTTGCACCAATAGATAAGCTCCTTTGCTTCTTGTTTCTTTTTTTCAGAAAGGGACTCATTATTATTATAGCCTCTTGTCAGTTTTTATGTTTTCCCTCATCATGTTCATTTAATCCATGATTTTGTCTTTCTGGACTCTCATGCCTTTCATTCTAACTGACCCCTGTTAAGTATAACAGTCACTCTCTTCCTTTATTTCACTTTCTGTCCCTCTGTGCCTCCCTGGGCTGTGCTCTGTGATGATTATTATTATGCTATAGATTTATTTGTTGCATTTGTTGCATTGCCTCACTTGTTGCATTGAGGTGGATGCTATTTTGATGTACTTTTCCCACCAGTTTTTCTTCTTATTTCATCAGTTAGCAGATTCTCCCCTTATCAAAGAACAGGGCCGAGATGGTCCTATGAACTGAAATTAACAGGGAGCCTTCTTAAATAGTAAAAGTTTAGCCCCAGAGCATTGGAGAATGAGGATCATTGTTAAATGTACTGATTGTGTGTGTGTGTGTGTGTGTGTGCAAACTGTGTGAACTCATAAGACTCAAGGTTGTTCAAGATAAACTCCATCCTCATGTGGAGGAAAGGGAAGGGCACTTGTGCTGACTCTGGTGTCTCTTTGGGGATGGTAGGGATGGTCGGGATGGTGGTGACAATGTGACTATGATGATGGTGGAGTGAACACAGTGTTGCTTTCCCAGCATGCTACGGGTGGAGAAGAACCTTAAGGAGGTTGTGATGCTCCGAAAGGAGGGAACTCTACTGAAACTTAGTCCATTTATACTTCTCAGCTCACATTTTTCTGTTTCTGTCACTTCACTGGGCTTTTCTCTTACACAAATGCTGACCAGTCTTGGCCAAGCTTAGCTTCTGAGATCAGGTAAAATTAGGTGTATCCTTCTTTTCTCCATGCTTAGCAATCCCTCCTCCACCTTTTCTTAACCAAAATCCATTCGGTCTTTTCCATACCATCCCAAATGTAATCTATATCATGAACTATCACGATCATTTTCCTTATTTGAACTCAGAAGACATTGGCACTTATAACCCTTGGCCTGTGGGATCAGGAAGGCTGGACATAGTACTTACATTGAGCTCTGATGTGGATCAACTAACTTTAGAATGGCATGTGTTTATTCGCATTGTACGTGTGTATCCTAACAGTGAACAAATGACTTGTGTCATAGCCTCCACCCTTTGATAATTAATGTAAAGAATAAGACTTGATGAGTTATGTGGGAACCATTTTCAGTAACCATCTGGAGTATAGATCCTGGCCAATTTAGTGGGGTACTTGAACAGTAATACATAACCCAAAATGTAACCATAGTTCAAAGGCAGGGGTATTTTTATGTCATAATCTAAGTCACCCTATGCACAGAATCAAAGTCTTTAATACGTCTAAATCTCAGTTTCCATCAGCATTTGCTGCTGTGTGTTTTCAGTCAGTTCAGGCAAATTTTGAAAATAGAATAAATCTTCATCGTCCAATTCTATTTGGGAAGACAGTTTTCCAAATGGGAATCTCAGCTCTTCATCTACTGCCACGATTATTGCCACCTTATATTTCCCTTGTTCAGTCAGAAACTGCTAGAATGTAGAGTCTAACTGCTTCTTAAAGTAAGTAGTAGTTCGGTTCCTTCTTAGCGATTGGTTTGTAGGTAAATTGTCAATATATGTTTACTGAATTCAGTTCTCTCACAGCAGTTATGCTCTAGTAAATTTTTTCATTATACATTCATCTTTTAAAAATCATCTTAAAATGAGTTGAGATATTAGCAATAGCATTATAATAATAAGAAAATCTCAAATTAGATGCATTCTGGGTATATTCTTTCTTTTCAGTCATAGAAATTATATTTTCGCATAGTCAAGTTTATGATTTAAAGAATGAATTAGGTGATATGTATTAATTTTTGCCTTTAAAAATCAAGTTGTTGGTGTTTAGTAATTTTAGTTGATTCTGAACCAAGTATATTTGTAAAATGTGTATTTTTAACATTTTTTAACGTGATTGGACCACGTTCTCATTTTCCATAAGATGTGAGATTAAAGAAGGGTGATGGTACATTGTCTTATGTAAGTGTGCATTCCTGTTGGATGCAATATGCCTCTGAATGGTGCTTATTCTGTTGTGAAATTCAACACTTTCCTCATTTCTCCCTTGCCACAGAAATAACATAATTTATTTCAGACACTGTTGGGTATGTGAAATGCTGCTTGGCTCAGGAAGGAAAAATCGATCCACAGGAGTAAATGCTAATGAGAGATTTTTGCTGACCCACCCTGGTCCCAGTAGCCTATGAACCATTCAAATCTGTAGTTGTTAAACACACTCAACTTAGGGAGTTTTTGGTGTTATTAGATAATGATGAAGACAAAGATGTGACCTTTCAGTCTAGAATATGGACATAGAAATAAACTTGCTTCCTCTGAGAATGAACCCAACTACTACTCCAATTTTTTAAGCTTTTTATTTTTGTGCCTGTGTGCGTGCGTGCGTGCGTGCGTGCGTGCGTGCGTGCGTGCGTGCGTGCGTGCGTGCGTGTGTGTGTGTGTGTGTGTGTGTGTGTATGTAATGTGTCCAAGAGTACATGCCATAACATATGGCATATGTGTGGGGTCTGGAGGACAACTGGCATAGACAGTTTTCTCCCTTCATCTTGCAGGTCCCTGGAACTGAACTCAGTTCGTCAGACTTAGTAGAAAGCACACTACTTACTGAGTTATTTTATGGGCCTCGAATTACTTCTTTGCTCATATGTCACATGACATTTGAGAAGCAGTAATGTTGTGGGATATTTGAGACATTTTATGGCAAGCAGCAGTTCCTCCAAATCCTCTGTACAGGCTCCCAGTCTACTGGGAGGAGGGACAGATGAGATGACAGCACTAACATGACCCACTGGATTCCGAGACACTGAGCTTTGAGGTGGCTGTCGTTTAATGAGAGCAAGTCTTGGGCACATTTTATTTCTCCTTTGTTCTATGCTCTCTAAAGGAAAAAGGATTAGGGGATCTATTTACTAGATGAAAGAACTGTCTTTCTAAGGATCAGGCTTTGTGTGTCTGACGAGGCCCCTTGAAACTCTGAGTAGGTCACAGATTCAAGAAACATTTGAAAGGCTCATCACTGTTAACTGACCACTCATATGTCAATTGACGGGGCCAGAGGGTGCTAAGGTATTTGGACAAACAGTATTCCACGTGTTTGTGAAAGAGTTTTGGGATCCAATTAACATTTTAATTGGTATTTTTTCCTGTATAAGATAGGCTAGCCTCATTAATCAGAACAACAACAACAAAATCTATCCTTACCCATGTACAATGAAGTTCTTACCTGCTGTTCTTGGGATTGAATTCATGCAATTGGCTCTCTTGGGTCTTAGTTTGCTTATTTGTAGATTTAGACTTGCCAGTCTGTGAATTCCTTCTAACAAATCTTTCTTTTCTCCCTTTCCTTCTTTCCCCTTCCTCCTCTCTGTGTTTGTGTATGTGCTTTGAGGTTTTTGAGAGTCCTGATCAAAATAGCACAAAAGTGAGTATAGGCAAGTCATCCAGTCTCTCTAAAGCTCTTTCCTTATCTCTAAACTTGATAAGAAGAATAATACTGCTTCACATAATTATGATTATATGTGACCACACACATAAATAAGATGCTAAAAATTAATATATAGTTCTAAACCATTGAGCACAGTAATTCATTTAGCGCTTATAACCATTCAATGAGTAATACTCCCACTACAGATAAGCAAAAGAGTGTTCTGGGCTATGTGACTGTCCAGTATGTCAGACAACTACGGAAACTATGAAAACTACTGAAATACTACACTCTACATTCACTGAAACCCATAACCATTTTTCTGACTATAATGAAAGGGAACATCCTGGCTTATCCTGTGGTTAAATAGGGGCTTTTGGAGTTGGTCTCAAGTTAAATGAGACATTGGTTGGTCACTTTCACAAGTTCTGGGCCACCATTGCTCCAGCACACTTTGCAAGCTAGAAAGATTATAGGGGGAGGATTTTGTGGCTGGGTTGCTGTCCAGGCTTTTCTTTCTGTAGGGATGAAGGTTCCAAACTTGCACTGGCTCTGCCATTCAGTGGGTTGAGTGTAAGTGTCCTTGGCAATGACCCCCCTCCCAATACTGTGAGTTTTCAGAGGGACTTGCTCTCTTAGCATCACCCTGGCTGTGTAGGAAACTTTACAGGACTTCCTTGACCAGCAACTCATCCAAATGTTACCCAAACCCTTCCCTCTTGGAGCTCAGTGAATCCTGCAAAAGATGGAGAGGAAAGATCATAGGAGTCAGAGGGGACAGGAGACACCAGGAGAACACAGACCACTGAATCAACTAGGCAGGGTGCTTATGAGCTCCCAGAGCCTGAAATGGCAAGCACCAGACATATATGGGTTTGCAGCAGCCATAACATAATGTTAGCTTGGTATTTTTGTGGGACTCCTAACTGTAAGATTGGGTATGTCTCTAAGTCTTTGCCTGCTGGTGAGACTCTTTTCATTCTGTTGGACTATCCTTGGTATGAGGACTTTTGCCTTGCCTGATTGTATTTTGTTTTGTCATGTTGTTTCTTAGAGACCTGATTTTTTCTAATGGGAGGAGAGGGAAGGAGGTGGTGGGAGAAAAGGAGGGAGCAGAAACTGTAGTTAGAGCATATTATATAAGAGAAAAGTCTGTTTTCAATAACAACAACAATAATAACAATAGCATTAATATAATAACAACAGAAACAATAATATCAATAATGATGATGGCAATAAAGTCTATCTTTGGCCTTGTTATCAGTGATATCTTAATGTCCAGAGTCTAACAAGTAATACCAAGTGCTAAAATTCTGATGCTGTAACAACATGCCTTTCAAGGTAAGCAGTTTTTACTACTATGACCATAGAACCCCAATGGAGGAGTTAGAGAAAGGACTGAAGGAGCTGAAGGGGTTTGCAACCCCATAGGAAGAACAACAATAGCAATCAACCAGACCCCCCAGAGATCCCAGGGACTAAACCACCAACCAATGAATACACATGGGGGGACTCATGACTACAGCTGCATATGTAACAGAGGATGGCATTGTCTGACATCAATAGGAGAAGAAGCTCTTGGTCCTGTGAAGGCTCGTTTCCCTAGTGTAGGGGTGTTGAGGTGGGAGTGGGTAGGTGGGAGGAGGAACATCCTCATAAAAGTAGGGGGAAGGGGTATAGGAGAGGGAGGAACTGGGGAAGGGGATAACATTTGAAATGTAAATACATAAACTATCCAACAAAAATAAAAAATATAAAAGGAAAAAGGATCTCTGCTACAAATGTGGCTGGAGCCATGAGTTCCCCCATGTGTACTCTCTGGTTGGTGATTTAGTCCCTGGGATCTCTGGGAGCTCCGGTTGGTTGATGTTGTTCCTCAAATGGGGGTGCAATCTCCTTCAGTTCCTTCAGTCCTTTCTCTAACTCCTCCATAAGGGTACCATGCTCAGTCCGATGGTTAGCTGCAAGCACCTTAATCTGTATCAGTAAGGCTCTGGCAAAGTCTCTCAGGAGACAGCCATATCAGGCTCCTGTCAGCAAGTGCTTGTTTCAGGTCCCAGAACCCCAAGACTGAAGGCTGTATTTAGAATTTTATGTAAGAATTTTCAGATACTGTGTTTTCAATGGGGGACAAACCACTACTCCCCTGATCCCAGTCACGGGCTGTTCTAGCTCATTTGCATGGCCATGCTATTGTATAGTCACATGATAGAATGGTGGCATGATAGAATATTTCCACTTTTTTTCCATGCCTGAGTTTGTGGTAGTTGAGGCAGATTAGCTATGAAGGTGGAGTAGTCATGCGAGGTGAGGTGTAGTGATGTCGCCATGTGCTGAAGTTTGCGTTTCCTTAGATGGATCAAGGAAGGATTGAGTTGTTGTACAGAAAATGGTAATGTTCCTTAATAATACGTTTTCAGTGTGAGTTCTTTTTGTTTGTTCTGCTTTTAGCAGGGCTGCTGGGGGAATTCCATCTCATGCTGTCCCTGCCAAACTGATTTGTGGGCATAAAATGCAAAGGGCAGACATGTTCACATGCATCACAAAGATATTGGAGAGAGTCTCTGACCTTTACTCTCAGGGTTAGAGTCCTATGGAGTCATAGACTGGACTATTTGGTATGTCTGGGAAGTCAGGGTTGTTGGGAGGATAGTAGGGAGGCCTGGCGCAATCCTGTGCCGGTGTGCCAGGGAGGATAATGTGGAGGTCTGGCATGACCTTGAAATCCTTGCAGAACAATCCCAGAAAGATCTATTTTGTTAAAGCAGTTACTTTGTCTGGAAAGGGCCAAGTGGTCCTTTAAGGGTAGAACCAGCAAGTTCCACTCTGAATTTCTCACTCCCAGTGTGCTTCTGAGGTCATAAAAGAAATTTAAAATATTAAAAAGGTAACAGTCTGTTAAAATAATACACACAAATACACACACACATGGGGGGGAGGGAGATTCTTTTAAAGGCAACAGTACAGTCAAGATGTCAAGATAGGGGGTATATGCTTCACTCTTCCACACTCCCCTTCTCCCTAGGTAAGGTCTTCTTTAAATTTTTTATTTATTCATCTACCCTGACCACAGCCTTACCCTCTCTCAGTCGTACCCTCATGTCTCCATCCCTTATTCAGCTCTCTCTTTCTCCTCAAGGAAGAGGTGGTCCCCGCATGAGTTCCAATCCACCTTGCCACATCAAGTCTCACCAGGACTAAGAGTACCCTCTTCCGCTGAGGCTAGACAAGGCAGCCCCGCTAGGGGAAAGGGATCCAAAGGCAGTGGGGAGTAGGGGGACTGCCTCTGATTCTAGGGTCTTTTATTTGCCCTTCTAATTTAATTTTCTTTCTCCTGAGTTTTATGTAAACCTGGTTAGCCAATAGGTACTCTTTGCTCTGTTCACTCAGCAAATTACTTAGGAATCTACTTATTAATCTATCAGTAGTCTATTAGTGTTTTACTGTTAGTTAGTATTCCCCAGTACATACATGCACATTTTTATCCATGTGCTTATCGATGAGCAATTGGGTTGTGTCACGTTCTGAATCTTGAACGATTAGCTACTTTATTTTGTAACACATTCACGCACAAGTCTTTTACAATTAATACTTGTGCAAGTCTGTCCAGTTTAACATTTTAGAACATATTCAGTGGTTCTTCTTACATTCTTGTTGGCAATCAGTAAGAATAATTCTGTTCCTCCACGTGTTGTGTGGCACTTTGTTATGGTCAGGATGTTGGCTGGTTTTATATCAACTTGGTGCAAGCTAGGCTCATCAGAGGGGAGGGAGGCTCATCAGAGGGGAGGGAGGCTCATCAGAGGGGAGGGAGGCTCATCAGAGGGAGGGGAGGGAGGCTCATCAGAGGGGAGGGAGGCTCATCAGAGGGGAGGGAGGCTCATCAGAGGGGAGGGAGGCTCATCAGAGGGGAAGGAGGCTCATCAGAGGGGGGGGAGGCTCATCAGAGGGAGGGAGGCTCATCAGAGGGGAGGGAGGCTCATCCGAGGGGAGGGGAGGCTCATCAGAGGGGAGGGAGGCTCATCAGAGGGGAGGAGGCTCATCAGAGGGGGAGGGAGGCTCATCAGAGGGAGGGAGGCTCATCAGAGGGGAGGAGGCTCATCAGAGGGAGGGAGGGGAGGGAGGGAGGCTCATCAGAGGGGAGGAGGCTCATCAGAGGGAGGGGGCTCATCAGAGGGGAGGGAGGCTCATCCGAGGGGAGGGAGGCTCATCAGAGGGGAGGGAGGCTCATCAGAGGGGAGGGAGGCTCATCAGAGGGGAGGGAGGCTCATCAGAGGGGAGGGAGGCTCATCAGAGGGGAGGGAGGCTCATCAGAGGGGAGGGAGGCTCATCAGAGGGGAGGGAGGCTCATCAGAGGGGAGGGAGGCTCATCAGAGGGGAGGGAGGCTCATCAGAGGGGAGGGAGGCTCATCAGAGGGGAGGGAGGCTCATCAGAGGGGGGAGGGAGGCTCATCAGAGGGGAGGGAGGCTCATCAGAGGGGAGGGAGGCTCATCAGAGGGGAGGGAGGCTCATCAGAGGGGAGGGAGGCTCATCAGAGGGGAGGGAGGCTCATCCGAGGGGAGGGAGGCTCATCCGAGGGGAGGGAGGCTCATCAGAGGGGAGG
Source organism: Rattus rattus (assembly GCF_011064425.1). Classification (NCBI taxonomy): domain Eukaryota; kingdom Metazoa; phylum Chordata; class Mammalia; order Rodentia; family Muridae; genus Rattus; species Rattus rattus. The sequence continues at coordinate 50,432,904 of NC_046165.1, read as the reverse complement.
GAGGCTCATCAGAGGGGAGGGAGGCTCATCAGAGGGGAGGGAGGCTCATCAGAGGGGAGGGAGGCTCATCAGAGGGGAGGGAGGCTCAGTTGAAAAAAAAACTCAAGTTCTGGCTTCAGGCAAGCCTCTGGGGCATTTTCTTAGTTAGTGATTGATGGAGGAGGGCCCCTGGGCTGGTGGTCCTGCGTTCTGTAAGAATGCAGGCTGAGAAAACCATTAGGAACAAGGCAGCGAGCAGCACCTCCTGCCTCTAGGCTCTGCCCTACTTCAGTTTCTGTTCTGCCTTCCCTCAGTGATGAGCCATGATTTGGAAGTGGAAATCAAATAAACCCTTTGCACCCTTAGGAGCTTTGGGTCATAGTGTTTCTTCACAGTAATTGTAACCCTAGTTAGGACAGTCAGCCTTTCATCTTATATGTGTTTGTGTTTTACTAGTGTATTTCTCTAGATGCCCAGTGTATTGAGTGTGTGTGTGTGTGTGTGTGTGTGTGTGTGTGTGTGTGTGTGTGTGTGTGTGTCTTTTATAAATTGTTTTAACATGCTCTCCTTTTTTTCTTGGGCTTAAAATGTTGCTACTGATTTCTAACAGTTCTTCACATGTCTAGATAAATATCCTTCATCTAATACATAGTTTGAAAGCATTTTCAATATATGTTTTTTATTCTCTTAATGGACGTTCAAAGAATGTTTGTTTAAGTTTTGGTAAAGTTCCAATTATTAGTTTGTTCTTTTGTGGATCATGTATTTTGTGCATAACCAGGAATTAAAAGGACTTTTTCATTGTTTTATCTTAGGTTTTTTTTTGTGGTTTTTAGAGATTTTTCAAATTTGTATTAACTTTACACTCCAGCTTTTATTCCCCTCCCTGTCCCTGGCCCACCCTCCAACTGTTCCACATCCAGCTTTGCATGTAGCTTTGTTTAAAAAATACTTTTTCTATTTCATTTTGTCCGGTTTCTATTGCTGACTGAATTTGCTGACATTACCCCTCCTTTATATCCGGTCTGCTATCAATTATTTTCAAATCAGTTTGTAATTTTGATTTTAGAATTTGATATGACTCTTAAAATCATTTTGTAAATTTTTTCCTGTTTGGGGAATGTATTCAATTATAATAACTAAAAAAAAATCTGTCTGCAATGTCTAACACCTGTATAAGCTCTGAGTGGCTTCTGATTGATGGTTCTTCTCTTCATTATGGATCACAGTTTTCTTGATTGTTCACCTGACAATCTTTGATTAGCAGACAGATGTTAATCTTACCATGTTGCTAAAGGAATATGTTTTTATTCTTAGAAATACGTTTGAGCTCTGTTCGTGGATGCGATTCAAGTTTTACAATCTGCTTGGTTCCTTCAAACTTTGATTTCTTTTTTTTTTTTTAACAGAAGCTTTATTTATTTATTTATTTATTTATTTATTTATTTATTTATTTATTTAGAGTATTCAGGGAGGCAGCCATTTCAAGATCTGACCCTTGTCCATGAGGAGAAGGAGAAGCTATATTTCATTTGTAAAGGATAGGAATGCAAAGCAAAGGGGGAGCTGAGCCACAGTGTTATGCAGCTGTATTCTGACATCATGGGTAAAGCCAGGGAACAGCTGTTGGAGACTGGGCGGATCCAGGACACTGGGCTTCAAGGTCCTTAATTCATTCTCCTAGACATTAGGTCCAGAGCTCAGAGTGGTAAGAGGACAGAGTAATGAATAGGTCAGCTGCTTGTAGTTGGCATAACAGGCAATCAGTTATATATTTTTACAACTTATGCACTTTGGTTTAGATAACAGGACTTTCTGTATTCTTTACCAGTTAATAGACAATTAAAAAAACATGTGGAGAAGTGGGATAGGAGTTCATTTCTAATTTTTTTAGATATTTTGTTTTTAGATTTTTTTTTATTGAATATTTTTTATTTACATTTCAAATGATACTCCCTTTCCAGGATTCCTGTCCATAAGTCTCCTATCTCCTCCCCTTCCCCCTTCTTCTATGAGGGTGTTTCCCCTTCCCAAACACCCCCTTCCTGCTCTGACATTCCCCTACATTGGGTGGGGGGGAGGTCCAGGCTTGGTTGGATCAAGGGCTTCTCCTCCCATTGCTGTCCAACAAGGCCATCCTCTGCTACATATGCAGCTGGAGCCATGGGTCTGTCCATGTGTACTCTTTGGGTAGTGGTTTAGACCCTGGGAGCTCTGATTGGTGGTATTGTTCTTATGGAGTTCCAAGCCCCTAAGCTCCTTCAAACCTTTTTAACATTCAATATTTCTCAGCCAAGAATTCTTTGTTTAGCTCTGTAACCCACTTTTTTAATAGAGTTATTTGACCCTTTGGAGTTTAACTTCTTGAGTTCTTTTTATTTATTGGATATTAGCCTTCTATCTATTGGTAAAAATCTTTTCCCAATCTGTTGGTTGCCATTTAATCCTAATGACAGTGTCCTTTGCCTTACAGAAGCTTTGCAATTTTATGAGATCCCATTTGTCAATTCTTGATCTTAGAGAATAAGCCATTGGTGTTTTGTTCAGGAGATTTTCCCCAGTGCCTATGTGTTCGAGGGTCTTCCCCAATTTTTCTTCTATTAGTTTGAGTGTATCTGGTTTGATGTGGAGGTCCTTGTTCCACTTGAACTTAAACTTTGTACAGGGCAATAAGAATGGATCAATTTGCATTCTTCTACATGCTGACCTCCAGTTGAACCAGCACCATTTGTTGAAAATGCTATGTTTTTTTTCCAATGGATGGTTTTAGCTCCTCTGTCAAAGATCAAATGCCCATAGTTATGTGGTTTCATTTCTGGGTCTTCAATTCTATTCCATTGATCTACCTGCCTGTCTCTGTACCAATACCAGACAGGTTTTTTTAAATCACACTTGCTCTGTCATGGATGGTGATTTCCCCCAGAAGTTCTTTTATTGTTGAGGATAGTTTTCGCTATGCTGGGTTTTTGTTATTTCACTTGAATTTGCAAATTGCTCTTTCTAACTCTATGAAGAATTGAGTTGAAATTTTGATGGGGATTGCATTGAATCTGTAGATTTTTTTTTGGCAAAATGATCATTTTTACTATAATATTCCTGCCAATCCATGAGCATGGGAGATCTTTCCATCTTCTGAGATCGTCTTCAATTTCTTTCTTCAGAGTCTTGAAGTTCTTGTTGTACAGATCTTTTACTTGCTTGGTTAAAGTCACACCGAGGTATTTTATGTTATTTGGGACTATTCTGAAGGATGTCATTTCCATAATTTCTTTCTCAGCCGCCTGTTTATCCTTTGAGTAGAGGAAGGCTACTGATTTATATCCAGTCACTTTGCTGAAGTTGTTTATCAGGCTTAGTAGTTCTCTGGTGGAACTTTTGGGGTCACCTAAGTATACTATCATATCATTTGCAAATAGTGATATTTTGACTTCTTCCTTTCCCATTTGTGTCACTTTGACCTCCTTTTGTTGTCTGATTACTCTGGCTAGGACATCGAGTACTATATTGAATAATTAGGGAGAGAGCAGGCAGCCTTGTCTAGTCCGTGATTTTAGTGGGATTGCTTCAAGTTTCTCTCCATTTAGTTTGATGTTTGTTACTGGTTTCCTGTATATGGCTTTTAGTACGTTTAGGTATGGGCCTTGAATTCCTGATGTTTCTAAGACTTTTAACATGAAGGGATGTTGAATTTTATCAAATGCTTTCTCAGCATCTACTGAGATGATCAGGTGATGTTTTTTCTTTGAGTTTGTTTACATAGTGGATAAATGTTGATTGTTTGTTTTGTTTTTAATATTGAACCATCCCTGCATCCCTGGGATGAATCCTCCTTGATCATGATGGATGATCATTTTGATGTGTTTTTTGATTCAGTTTGTGAGAATTCTATTTAGTATTTTTGCATCAATATTCATAAGGGAAATTGGTCTAAAGTTCTCTTTCTTCGTTGGGTCTTTGTGTGGTTTAGGTATAAGCATGATTGTGGCTGCATAGAAAGAATTGGATATCTCTCCTTCTGTTTCTATTTTGTGGAATAGTTTGGACAGTATTGGTATGAGGTCTTCTATGAAGGTCTGATACCGATCAGCCATGCTGCTTACAAGCATGATGGAAGGAAGAGCTGAGCAGGCAAGTGTGGCTGCAGCAGTGTACAGGCTGTGAGCACTGAGGCGCCTCTGCTGCCGTTGCTAATGGGCTCCCTGTGTTGTGTGCTGAGCCTCAGGGCCTCCAGGGACACGAGACTCCCAGCAGCTCTGCTGTCGTTTGTTTGTTCATTGGCCTAATACAAGACTACAACTTAGCAAAATTTTAATTCGGTAGATATGTAAAAGTTCTTCAGTTCCTCATATTGTGATAACCTACAACCATAAAATTATTTTTATTACTGCTTCCATCTGTAATTTTGCTACTGTTAGGAATGGTAATGTAAATCTTTCTGTCTGTATGTCCTCATATAATCCAATACTTATTTTAAAAAATCAAACTGTAAGAAAACAAGAAATTACTTGGTACATAATTGCTAACACACACACACACACACACACACACACAGAGTTTTGGCCTTGTCCTGGGGCCAGCACTTATGTTACTTGACCATGTATACTAGTATTTCTCACCCTTCCTAATGCTGGAACCCTTACTTTAACACAGTTCCTCATGGTGTGGTGACCTATAACCATAAAATCACTTTTATAACTACTTTGAAACCGTAATTTTGCTACTATTATGAATAATAATGTAAATATCTATGCTTTCTCTGATGGTCTTATGTGACCCCAGTCACATAAGGGTCATTTTATCTCCCAAAGGGGTTACCACCCACAGGTTGAGAACCACTGGTGTACATTCTCATTTTGCCATAAAGAGAACTGATTATTCAGTGTCATTTAAGAATGACTTTGACTTTCTGGAAAACATTGTATCTTTGAAGAGGACCATTTCTGGGAGAGTGGATTTTGTCAACTCCACACAATCTGGAATCAGTGAGAAGAACTCAGTGAGGGACTGCCTGGGTTAGCTTGGACTATGGATGTATCTGTAAGGGATTTTTGCTGAATGTATTAGTTGAAGTTGGGAGATCCACTCTGAATGTGGCCAGCATCCTTTCATCCCAAGCCCTAAAGTGTGAACTAGTGAGAGATATAACTGAGGAAGTGGGCTGCAGGCAGGGCACTCCTTGGCTTTGCTTTTGACAGTGGACAACACTGTAACCGGCTGTTTGAGGTCCTCCCTTGACTTCTCTGCGATGGTGAATTGTAATCGTAACTACAGTTGGAAATATAACTCAAGTAAACCCTTTCTTTCCTAAGCTGTTTTTTGTTTGTTTCTTTGTTTGCTTGGTCAGGATATTATATCAGGAACAGAAATAAATCAGGTACTCTCTCATACAGCTACACCGTTGTTATTTTTTAAAATTCTGTAAAGAAATATGAACTAATAAATTTTTGATGAGTTTTCCCTTTTAGGTGTGAGTACATGGATTCTTCTCAAACAATGGAACAACATCTCAAACCCATTGTAAATTGGAAATACCATGGATTAAAAATGCTTTTTTTAATACTTTTAATGCTTTCAATCTACTGAACATATAGCTTAGTGCGGACTATCTTCAACATGCTGTGAATACATTTATTCTAGTTAGGCAGACTCATCTTCACAAAGCTATAATAAAGTGTTGGATCTCTTGCGGACTTTACTATTACCTTAAAGGGACTGTGGAATGGTGGTATGGAGTTGTTCTCCTATTGTAAAGTCAAATTAAGTCAAACTGTTTTAAAGTGGGGCTGTTTATACATCCCAGGAGAAAAACAGATAGGAAGTAGTATTTCCTTCAAGGTTTTCCTTATTCTGCTTTTTATCCTGATAATTCTGATGACTCCAACTTAGAGATTTGTTAAATAGTAGTAATAATATTAGATATTTAGTGATTCTTTAGGTCTTTATGTGCTCAGATAAGCCAATACTTACAATAAAGAACACTGTTTTAAGAATCTTAAGGATTTTATTAGGGATGCCAGCAGAACACTAGGGAAATCTGTAAAGAAGATTATGTAGCCAGAGTCCTAGTATTGCACATAGGCAAAGAGAACATAGGAAACCACTGAGAACAGCATTAGCTTTACCATGCTTAGTGGTGCCTGGTTTTCAAAACAAATTCAGTAGAGCATGTACTTAGCATGAGTTCAGTCCTTTGTATAGAAACAAACAAAACACAGATGCTAGAACAGAATATAGACAAGCAGGGCGGAGTGTAGATGGAGTCGAGTATGGTACATTTACTTCTCCATTCTGCACATCCCATACCCAGACAGAGTAACATCATTGAAGCACCTCTCATGTGCCTTTGTTAGCATTTCTATCTGCTGTTTCTAAAAGCAGAGCTACTCAGGTGTGATGTATTCCTTAGGTGAGCTTGACCTGAGGAATAATAACATGACTTTGTAGACTTATATTTCATCTGTGTAGACTTTTAAAATTTATTTTTATCCATCTCCCTCATGTCTATCTGTCTCTGTCTCTGCTCTCTCTCTCTGTCTCTGCTCTCTCTCTCTCTCTCTCTCTCTCTCTCTCTCTCTCTCTCTCGCTGTGTGTGTGTGTATGTGTGTATAAATGTAGGTACATGTGTGTTAGGCATGCATGTGTATCTCAGAGGACAATGTTTGGGAGTTTGTTTGCTCCTTCTGTCTTGCTTAGACAGTATCTATCTAGTTTTCTGTTGCTGCATTCTGTACTCCAGGCTTGTTGGCCTAATGGCTTTCAGCAGAGTCTCCTGTCTGTGCTTCCTGTCTTACCATGAGTGCTGGGGTTGCAGACGAATGCTAACATCTCTGGCTTTTTGTGCGGATTCCAGGGATCCAACTTAGGCTGTTGGGCTTGGTTCAACTATTTTATCACAAGGCCAGCTTTTAAATCTTTCCATGACTCAGTTTTGGAGACTGTCAAGTGAACAATAACATTATTAGTGTTTGCATGCAGTAATTATGCTACTACATCTTCTCAGGCAACTGTAGGGGAGCTGCACTATACATGCCTAGAATTTGTGAAGACTACACAGTACATTCTCAGCCAAAGCACAGAGTTGAAGGAGCCTACAAAGCCAGACAGGTTTTGTTGCTATGTAGACTTAAGCTCTTTAAACTGAGTCTAAACTGTTACTTCCACTAGCTGTACTCTTTAGTGCCCCAAGGCATCTCACAGTGATGACTTCTTTTTTCTTTCTTCTGAAGATGTGGAAGAACCAAAGGAATTTTGGAAGATTTTTTAATCATGCCAAACTCTCTTCCATAATCAGGCGGTATCTTCTCTACAACAAGAAAATATGCTGTGCTGGGTGATTAATATACAATGAAGCCATGTGATGATCAGAATACTCTGTACTCCTTAGGATCCTCATAATGTAACATGACTGCTGATGCACAGGAGCCAGAGCTCACGGTAATGGACGCTCTTTACTCCTCGGCTAGGCAAGGGCTTTGCATAGCAGGTTCGTTGGCTCCCACATATGATGTTTGATCAGGTGATAGCTTTGCTTTAATTGCACAAACCTAGTTGTGTTTTTAATGTTTACCAAAATAGTGTTAATTAACTGAAAGTTACAACTGACAAACTACAGAACATGTTCTTAAAACACTAAAGTTCCCATCCCCCTGGTTTTTCCGAGACAGCACATGTATGGTTGGGACTTTTCAGTTAAAAATCTGTCTAGGGCTTCTCACAGAGACTGGGTCCTATACATATGCAATCTGACTGCTCATTCCAGTCAGATTCAGCTTATTGAATATCTGTCATGGACAAACACAGGACTAGACCTTCACATTTGGATTCATATTGTGTTGTAGTTGGAGTTTGTCAGGGTTATTTTATTTCTATTATTTCTAATAATGAGACTTGCATGAGATGCAGAGACTAAGGAGCAGTAGGAAGAAAGCAAATGTCAGCCATCTTCCTAACCATTTCTGTCATTTTGTTCAGAAAACCCCATGGATGTCTATCAAGAGTGCTTCTAAGTACCTATATTCCTGGTGGCAGCTGCATAAGGTGATATTTGCTTTGCTCACATACCTGACCTGCTGCTGGTCAGAGACTGGAGGAGGATATGGTGTATGGACACTGACCAAATCACTGAACCAACAAAATTAGAGATTGTAGAAGAATTAGGCTCACAAGTTATTTTTAATTAAATATTTATTATGTTTTTATTTATTATGTGTGTGCATGGGGCATACAGGTGCCATGATATGTGTGTGAATGCCAGAGGACAATTTATAGGACTTGGTTCTCTTTTACCATGTAGGACTTGGAGGATTGGACTCAGGTCAATTGGCTTGGCAGTAAGTTTTTTTTTTTTGATCTACTGAGCTATCTTGCAGGTCCAGAAGTTATCTATCTATCTATCTATCTATCTATCTATCTATCTATCTATCTATCTATCTATCCATCCATCCATCTATCTATCTCTCTCTCTCTCTCTCTACATTTTTTGAGACAAGGTTTCTCTGTGTAGCCCTGGCTATCCTGGAACTCTCTGTAGACTGGACTGGACTCAAAGATCCATTTGCCTTTGCTTCTGGGACTAAGGGTGTGTACCACCATGGCTAGCTAGAAGTTATTTTTTAAGGGGGTTGAATCAATGGTGTCTATGGAGGCAGAAGAATAAAATTAAGATTTTATTGAACTTTAAACTGAACTGCCAGGATGACTAACTCAGTAAAGGGAACCACCAATTATGGGGAAAGGGTGCTTTCAAAGTGAATGAGAAGTGTGGTAGAAAATGGTTTTCTGGGTCTGTAGCCAGGACCAAGAACAAACTTCGTTAGAGTGAAATGGAAATTTCTGGTTTCTTTGGAAACTCAGCTGTGTCACATCATGTTTTCTGGAAACTGTCATATGAGAGGATGTTTCCCTAATACAGACACTTGAGAGGATGGTTTGTCGAAGCAGACATGTGAAAAGGCATATGATATTTTGCTGGCGTGGACTCTTGAAAGGGCTCATAATATTTAGAAAGGATATAAATATAACTCCACAGATGATAAGAGGAGGTTCTTGTATTGGTTCACCTTGCAATGCTTTGGTGGACTTCACTGATCTTCAGACTTCATAGAGAGAGACTCACCAAAGAACTTCTCCTAGTATTCAGGCTGCTTCTTGCCAATTCTCCAGACTCATGTTGATTTGGCCGAGGGTCGAGGTTTCTTACAGATCAAGTCACTGCTACTGGTAGGTGTTTGCCCATTGGACTGGATTGCTGATATCCTGGCAACAAAGATAGGCATCGCCCTAAAGAACTAGTTCTAAACAGGTCCATATTCCCCTTGTCCTATTAACTATCTTTCTCTCCTATGTTTGGTCAGTGGGTTAGAAGGAAGGTTGAAGCATTTAAGAACCCTTATTAAAGTAGGTTTTGAAAAATCCAAGCTGACACTAGAGCTTTGAAGAGAACACTTAAGCTAAATAAACTATGTGCTTAATACAAACAATGACTAACAAATAGAAACATGGTTAACTCTATAATATGTGTTAATGCTTGCTTTCTAATAGTCTACCACACAAGTGGGATGCACATCAGGCATGGACATAAATTTGCTTTGGGATAACTTTGTGCAACTCTTGTAGCATGAAACATTAGCCTCTAGTGCTGATTTAGTGAGCCCTTTCTTCTTGATGTGGCTACTGATAATCCTAGCCCTAGAGTTGGAATGACAGAGGCCCCAGCCAGCCTACTGTATGATGTAGCATGAGCAAGGAAGGAGATTTTGCTCATTTCCACTAGCCCCTTCCTAATAACCAGACTTCTATTGCAACCAAAAACATGCGCATTAAAATACCAGCAGAGTCCTCACAGAGGTTTGAAAGCCATTTAATAATCTTTTACTGCTGAAACAATGCATAATGTCATGTAGATCATACATATATTCAAACTTTTAAAAAATGAGAAAATTTAAAACTTTTGAGAGAATTGTCAATACACTTCAGCAATAAGTCACCTCTTAGTAAAGTAACAATAAATACTAGAAAAGTATAAAGTTAGTAAACACACCTCATGGTTACTTTTTTTTAAATAATCTGTTTTATTAGTTCCATTACTTCTATTTGTTGGTGCATTTTTGCAGGTTTTCTTCTCTGTTGAGTGTAGACAACAATATGTTTTATTGATTTCAGTTTGCATGCATTGTTTGGGGTGGTGTTGCAGGATATTTGACCACACTGGGAACCCCAAGATTGTGTTATTTACTGGGGAAAATCTGTTTCTAGCTGTGGTGTGGCTCAGCCTTAGCCCACCACCTTTAATCCAACAGCTTTCTACCTGTATACAGGATTAAATGAAGTCAACCGTAGGTCAAGAGGTGGAGCAAACAAACACTTGACAGGAAGTTAACATAAGATTAAGAAAAAAAGCACAGACGGTAAAAGTGAGTCGGGAGGATAGTTAGAGAGATGCACAAGAAGTAGAAGAGAGGGATATCCAGTTTGAAGGAGGGTTTTTTTGAAAAGGTGTGAGAGAGGAGGATTCTTTCTGGGACATTGGCTGAGGTGGAAGGTCAGCTGGGTGCTTTCTCTGACTCTCTGAGCTAGCAGGCTTTCACCCCAGCATTTGACTCCTGAGTCTTCATTGATAAATCAATTTTATTAACAAACAACAGGTAAAGGTTGAGACGAAGTAGACCTGGCTACACTAGAATGTTCTAGGTAGACCAAACTGTTCTCAAACTCACAACAGTCTGCCTGCCTCTGCCTCCCGAGTGCTGGGATTAAATTGGTGTGATACCAAGCCCAGGATGATTCATTGATTCTTAATTTTTGTTTGTGAAAAAAATTAATCATATCTTTTGAGTGTCTCTCCTGATTTTCTCTTTCCCACTTCTGAAACTTCTTTTCCTCTCTCATTCTGCTCTCCATATATTCTTTCCTAATTTTTACCTCATGTTTATTCATACTGCTTTCATTATACCTTTCTAACTTTAGTCAATTCACCTTGTTATCAAGTTTTTAAATTTAGCAATCATTTTTTTTCTAGGACATAGACTGGGATTAAATTTTTTCTTTTTCCTAGCAGTTGACTCTTACTCTAAGATTTTTAGTTCTTTACCCATGTCTTTATAATTTTAAAATTTATTTATTTTATAGCTCACTTAGGATCAATCTGTTTGATAATATTTACTGGAAATATGCTGCATTAAAGTCACTGCTCCAGGCACTAGGGATATGGCAATGAAAAATGGGTGAAATTTTCTATGTTTTTCAGTGAAAACAAACACATAAAATATAGATGGTGTCAGGTGGTTTTATTAGTTACTATTGCTGTGAGAAAATGCCATGGACAAGGCAGCTCATAGGAGGAATGGTTTATTTGACTTATGCTTCCAGAGAGATAAGAGTATGTCATGGTGGGGAAATGTGTCAGCATGCAGCAGACACTGTGACTGAAGCAAAAAGTCTAGAGCTCTCATCTTGAACAGAAAGCAGAGGAGGCAAACTCCAAATGGTCCAAGTCTTTAAGCTCTCCAAACCCACCCTCAGTGACATGCTCCTAGCAAGACCACATCTCCTACATCTACCCATGCAACATTACCAACTTGGCACTGAGAATTTAAATGTGCAGAATATGGGGAACATCTCTTTCAGACCATGGTAATTATTGTTATGGGAAACAAGAAGAGGAATGGTATTGCAGGGTGATCAGGAAAGGCCTTGGTAAGACAGGAATTTTGAGTTGAGGTTTGAAGGTGGTAAGCAAGCAAGATTTGAAGGCGGGGAACTACCTAGAAGGAAGAACAAAGGCAAAAAAGTATCTCATGCAGAAAAGACATCGTGTTATAGGAGCAACAAAAGGGTCACTGGCTGAAGCCAGGAGGATCAGCAGGCAACTTTGGGTACTGAGGTAAACAAGTGCTGCTGCCTCAATAACATAGGATGATGATGGTGGTGGTGGTGATGATGATGGTGACGACAATGACAACGATGACGTTAATGATATGTGTATGTAGTTTTTGTTATTTGTTTGTAATTTAGTTATTTTCCTGTGAAAGAAGTGGGAGACCTTTGTGAGATTTGCGTTCTACCAAGCTTAAGAGAACCACCCTCTCTGCTGCTGTGCTAAGAGAAAGGGGGTGAGGAAAGCTGAGCAGCCACTAGGGAGCCCATTCTTCTCTGCAGGCTGGACAGTGGATAAGTGAAGGGTGGTGACTGATTCATTACTCCTGGCCAAAGGCATAATAGCAGGGCCCTTCAGTGTGACTTACAAGGAGCCTCTGTGCTTGTTACTGAAGTCCTAAAGGCTGTGTGCTACTCCAGTGCCCAGGCAATGAAGAAGTTAAGAAGCCAACTCTAAATGTATTGGTTTGTTTAGTTTTTACTTTGTGAAGCTATGATTTCAAATTAGTCCTTATTTACAATGAAATCCATACTGACTATAACATGAATATAAAAATAGTGATTCTTAAAAGGAAAGTGAATTGCAGCATGAAATTTGAATGTTGTCTCAGAGCAAGTCATTAGGGTTTGTGCTGTTCATTGATTCTTTTACCTGGGCTCTTTAAATAATGAAAGTTCACATTTAAAGGAAATCAACAACTGACAATTTTCAAGAAAATTTAGATAGAAAAATAATCAATACTCTAACCTAGCTTTGCTCTGGGACTTGAGATAAATGATTCTGACCATAAGGAAATTTAAAAACCGATTTGTCATTTCTCTGGATAAATATGAAGAGCCAAGACTTTGGAAGAGAACTATTGATTCAGGTTTGAGGAGCTTTGTAGGTCAATATTTCTTTCTTTGTAAAACGAGAAGGTCAAATTATCAGGCTCTTTCCACTCTAAAATTCACTGATCTAGTTTTCTTTCACAGGCCACTACTCGACTGTGCACACTGTGTTCACTTGGTCATCCTCACTCAGTCTAGGAATTCTACATACTCATCTTGGTAGATCCTTTCAATATAACCTCTAAATGGTTCTTTAAAGTTCAAAGTCTAAGTACAGTGCAGGGAAAAAATGTAGAAATGTCCAGCACGGATTTCAAATAGAGTCTTCAGGCTATAGTAAAAGGTTTCATTTTTCTCAAACATGGGAGACATAATAGTTCAGAAATTATTGAATTTACACAGTATTTTAATGGAGGAAAATGCTTTCCCACTTTAATTTTAGTCTTAGGATTGGCAATATTTGTCCTCAATTTCATGAAAAAGAACACGGTAAAAAAATTAAATCATCCCTCTTAGATTATTGCAAAATTCAAGGTGAATGTAGGAGACACTAGACTGCCAACCTCCTCTGTGGGTAAATTTCTTGAAAGAAGGGACATGAATTTTCTAGAAATTCTGTTTAGCTTTAAATAATTAATTTCCTTTAACTGTAGAAATTCCGGTTACTGGTTTGTTACAGGAAAGATTCTCTTTTTTTGTTTTATAAATTCTGATTTTTTTCTTACTCTTTTCAATGGGGAATGTGAATGCTTGTTTGTGGAAAGTGACATTGCCTTCAAACATCCTGAACAGGGTAAAGTCTCAAATTGCACAGCTGTTCCCCTTAGCCCAGTTGTCCTAGAAGGGCTAGTGAGTCAGTCTAGGTTCCAAGGTGTTCCTGTTTCCCTCAGCTGACACCTGCCACTTCCAGAAGGACCACATCGTTCTACTTGCACCAGACATGATTCCAGGGAGTTTTATCTTTGGATATACCCAAGACTCCTTCAGGGGCCAACCCAATCCATGCTGTCCCTTTAACTCCCAGATGACTTCAAACTGTTTTCAATGACATCAGCCACACCTAGACCAACATAAGGAATGTATGACTTCTTTTCCAACTGGTAAGGAACTTAGGATCATGTCCTGGTTTTTGAGACCACTGTCAAAAGTGGAAAGCTTTTACATTCTGGCTGTACATGATGGATGGATAAAGGCTGGGAAGATGCCTCAGCTTGTAATGTACTGACCTGAAAGCATGATGACCTGGCTTCCATTCTGTGTAAAAGCCACACACAGAGGCACATGCCTCCAATCCCAGTGCTGGAGAGGCATAGGCAAGATGCTTGCTAGTTTTGCTGAATCTATTAGCTACATGTTTAATGAGAGACCCTGTCTCAAAACCTAAGGTGCATAGAAAATACCGGCACAGACCTTGGCCTTCCATAGAAGAGCACACACACACACACACACACACACACACACACACACACACACACTATTGACATATGGCAGACAGGTAGACAATAGATGATATATGTAGATATATGACAGATAGATTGCTAACAGAAGATGGGTAAATGGTTAGATAAATAGGCGAATAGATAGTTAGGAAAGGTAAGCTGCTACCTGAGACTATTCTCAGAATATGATGAGGCAAGATCCAACAGGAAATACACTAACCTAAATAATAGATCTCACATATACTACCCCCGGGACCACAGTGTGGAATGATGAGAAATGCCACAGGTAAATGAACTAGACAGTGATTCAGAGCAGTGAATAAAACTGCGAGTCAGTGTTTGGTAGCCAGCGCCCCTTGAGTGTGGAGCTTTGGCTTTGGTGTGGGTAGACCACCTGCCCCTGCCATAGAATGTAGAGACTAGGGCTGGCAGAGACCTTTTCCTAATCTGCTCTTGAACTTTGCCTAGCTTTCTCTGTATTTTGTACTCTATCTTGCCATGCTAGTCATTTTTCCTGCTCTTTAAAAATAATAGTTCTTGGTTTGGGACAAGGGAGACATGTATAAATATCCATTTATTATCAATGTGCATTGACTCAGGTTTGTTTGAGGCAATAACAAATCAAAGGATCGTAGCTATGCAATTATAAGATCGCTAAGCTTTCCTTATCCCTAGAAATGTAAACATTAAAGTAAGAAGTGTAAAACTGTTATCATATCAATCATGATCACCAAATATGAGCTGGATATTTCTCAAAGGACCACTGATATTATCTGATGTTATAGCAGTCTTGAATAATTGAAGAATGTTTGAAATAAATTACTGTCTCTTTCTGGATAATTTGATTTAGTGACTAGATGGTTTTATTATTCTATAAAAATTTGCCAAATTCATTTTTACTCTTTATCTTTAATTCTGTTATATTTGACCTTTCTCTATTTCTTGGTCATTTATCCTAATTTATTATGTTTACCTTTCTGTTGGTCTGAATTTCCAACCTCTTTTTCATCATTTATACACATTCTATTTTGTGGTATTTTGCTCATTTTATTCCTCCTTCCCCTACCAAATTTCTTAATTTTCCTTCAAGTCCAACACACTTTGGGCATTTAACATCTTAAGATGTTTTGGCTTCATCGTCTACTCCTCCCAGACTCACTGGCTAAGACAACACCTTACTTTATAATGTTGTATACGATGATAGCTATGGGCATGACAAGTCTCTGAACATCTAAGTTAGAACCCACAGAACCCATTGGAGCACAGATACTTCTCATTCCTCTGAGCCCCACTGTAGCCTATTGGCTTTGTATTGAGGGTGTCGTCTCCTGTGATAAGATGCTGCTGCTTTCCTGTTCTCATATCTCAAGACAATATGCTGCCAAGAAGGGCATCTTCTCTTCACCTTTGTCTTTTTTTTCTTGTCAACCATTTCTGTCCAAGAAGCCGTGAGAGACTAATTCCTTATCCCAGTGGGATTAATTGTATGTATGACTTGACAATTCTAAAACTAATTGTTAGCCACTGGAATGGGATGAATGCTACTGGCTTCAGAAATAAAAAGAATTTTACACTGAAGAAAACCAACCCAAGCTCACCGATGGCCCTGTAGCAATGCAGTGAAGGGAGCTTGGTTGTTCAATATGTGGGACACTGGCCCTGGGCTCTTATTTTGTCTCTGGGTGTTTAGATGTGAATGCATTTCTTTGGGCTTGGGTTTAAATCCTAGCTAAGCCAATTGTAACTTTTGTAATATGAGTAATTAACTTAGAGTTCATTAGTTCCTTATCTGGGACTAGGGATAAAATGCAATCAAGTCTCAAAACCATTTTTGGATTGATGATGGTATTGATGTGTAGGAAATAATTGATATACAAATACAGGCATTCACATTTATTTAATTAAAACACAGGAATCAATACACTACCAGAGTGTTATTACATTACCACTGAATTTGCATTTAGAACTCCTTTGTCTCTGGTCCAGTTCCCTAGAGCGGACTCTGACATTTGTCCGCAGGATGTGTTCTCTGAGAACTGGTCAGGGAGAGCAGTCTTGCACGAAGGGGAGTAGGACTGGGCTGCAATAACAATAGCTTTGAGGTTTCTGTGATTCCACGGGGGTTTCATGGCTCACCTAGGTCTTCTGGGTCTTCCAAGATTGACATGTGAAAGGGGCTAGGTCTTCACACCCCTCACAGTGCCCAGTCCTTCGCAGAGACATCAGACTCTCTGAGAGGGTGGCTTTCTTGATTGGGGAAATATCTTGAAAAGACAACAGCAGCGAGTCCTTGATTGCAGCTTCAGGGGCTTCAGAGGCATCTCAGATCTGAGCATCACCATTTTTCGTGGAGTGCCACATGATCTTTATCTCCTATCAACTCTGGGAAATCATGGCTGTTGCTCCTGTGGGTGGCAGAGAAGATGACAGCACAAAAGTGACACGCAAATGGCTTAGCTTCTAATGCTATGGCTTCCAGCTGTGGGGACCGTCAGCTTCAGGTTAACAGTGGTCACCTAGGAGCTCGGAATGTCTGAGCAGAGGGTTTGGTGAGAACACTGAAGTTAATCACCTGCCTGATACATGACCCAGGCTAGGAAAACTTAAGAGTGTCCGAATGTTTTCGTTTAGAGAAAGGGAGCTTTAGTAATTTTCAAAAACATTAACTCACCAAGAGAGACTACACATGAAGAGGTGCCAGAGTATAAAAGTTATGGCTCCTCAAATTTAGATGATTCCACGTTGGTTAACTGTGAAGATCGTCTTGTCTCTTAGCTTGAATGCTTGAACACAGCTTTACAACTCAATTACTGTTATTTCTTACATGTGTGCACAGCACCATGACCATTTCACGCTTTCAACTCCTCAGTCTCCTGCTCACTCCCTTTCTTCTCCCAAGCTATTCCCACCACACTTCCATGTCTTTTTATGGACAGAGGCCTTGGGTCCACAGCCACTGCTACCGTGTCTTAAACCCAGCATTTAAACCAAATCCCTGTTCCTGCTTAGTTTTCTGAGAACTTCTTTTTCAGCATGCAGATAGAACTGTGCGTATATGCAGGATATATTGAACCCACAAAAGGGTTCTTTCCATACATTGATAAATACATCTAATTTGGTCCTTGTGCCACAGATGGTCGCCATTGTGTAGGTAATACATATTTGCAGTACTAAAGGAAAATGGCTCTCCTGTTGCTGCACATATGACTGCGGGGATAATTAGAAGAAGCCGCAACACAGGACAAATAGGCAGAACGCAAGGCTGACAGCACACTCAAAGTTCTCCCTCATTAGCTCTGGTTTTCCAGATTGAGAGTTGGAGAAGTTAGTAGGATAGTCATGAGAAGGAGAAGTGGGAGAAAATTCATTGTGCTGTAGTAAAACTAAGGAAAGAGGGAACATTTGTTTATGGGGAGCGGAGGTGAAGAAGGGAAGGTGGTAAGTGCTTAGACTGTTGTTTGGTGAATTCTCTTCTTTTGCAAATTTGAAGAAGCAATGTGGTGTGGGAGAAAGGCTGTGTCTATTGCTAGAAAACATGGAGTCCTTTGATCTGCAAGTAATGTGCATCCATGTAACTAATGCTGTTTTGAAACCATGATTTGCCAACTGCATATTCACTATGGTGCCTTCCCTTTCATAGTTATGTGAAGTAGTAAAGGGCTCAAATGGTTACATATCAGACTGCTTCTCTTCCACAGCAGATTCTCCACTTGTGATACAGCCTTTCTATGTCTGATACATGTCCCATGGGTTGAATGTGACTCTGGTTCATTCAGGTCACTGAATATTTTAGTAGGAGATATACCAATGAATTGGTATGTTCTTTTGAAAGTCTAGCGATATGAAAGACATAAACATATAATTAAATGATTGAAAAATCATCGATTAAAATGCATCCAATAACATTCATACAAAATCTTCATGTAATACTTCCACAGATTATTATACAGAACATTTTTATATGTAACAAGGATGTCAAGTGGAGTCAAATTAATGGGTGGATCTGAGGATCAGGACACAGTGTGGGCTTTCTAGATAAATAGTTTACAAGAGAGCAAGGTGTTTCATAGGAAAGACAAAGTATAAATGTTGTTAGCTCTGCCCAGAACCAGAAGAGTTAGGGGGATGAACAACATGAAATCTAGATTTACTTCCTTATCTCACTTGAGTCCTACAGGCTAACAGAGGGGCGCTCACAGTTAATAAAACTCAAATGACTTAAGTTGTGGCTGTAGGAAACTCCTCTGCGAAGTGTATCTTGTAGAAGCACTCACAAGGAACACAATGTTGTATACTGCTACCCCATGCCTTCTTAGAGCTAAGGTAACAAGGTATCAGGTCAAACTATCATAATATCAACTACTGGTAAGCATTTTTTCTTTGCTTTTAAAAATTTATTATTTTATTGGAATCCTTTTTAATTTCCAGGGAGTGCCAAAGAATGAAACTCCTTCTGGACCAGGCTTTGAGCTTTTATTTTCTGTTTGTTTAGTTCATATTACAAATCAATATTACTTTGATACATTCTCAACACAGACAGATAAATATAGATATTTTTCTATTTAGCTCATATGGTAATTAAATATTACTTTAATACATTATCAACACACACAAATAAATACAGATACTATTATAGATAATAATCTATGATAGCCAGGCTTCTGGGTTTGATCGAATGAGTTTTTTAAGTATATAGTAAAGGAACGTAAATGAACAAATAGAGTGAAGCAGAAGGCAGACAGTGAACCATCATGAAATCAGGCACTTACAACATCCATCGGAGACAAATGGAGAGACCTAACGGAAAGTGCAACCAACTCCAAATTTGGTGTTTACATCATTCAGCAGAAATGACTGGAGGAGACCTGCTGGTAGAGCCATGCTGGAGGTTCCAACTGAGGGTCCTATGAGGGGAAGAGAGTTCTTTCTATGTGTGAGTTTCCAGGGTCTTGTTCTCACTGAGGCATCATTATACCGTGGGATAAACAGTGATGAGCTCTCTTGTGAATGCTTGAACTTCCAGGGACTCTTAGCAATGCTTTTTTTTTTATAACATATTGAGATGTTTACTGTTTTCCTCAGAACTAGGGGTCCAGACTGGATCAGCCCAGGTTCTTTGGAAGGACACTTAAGATAAACACGGTTAAGTCTGACACTAGGTAGCCTGGTCCTTAGAGTCAGTTCTCAACAAGCACACACACATACACACACACACACACACACACACACACACACACACACACACCCCACCAGGTAATTATTTACATTACATCACATATGTGGATACATACACATACATACATATATACATACCTCTCCACTTATATTTGGCATATATATACATGTGTATATATATATATATATATATATGACTTTTTTGAAAACAACAGCAACAAAATAATACAAAATCCCCAAGTAATTCTTATTTATTTTGTGCTGCTATAACATAATCCCTGAAACAGGAGAACTAATAGAGAAGAGATTTAGTTTTGTAGTTCTGAGTGGTAAGAAGTCCATAATCAAATCACATGTGGCAGCAGCCTTGGAACTACGTCTCCCCCTAAGGAAAGGTGGGTGTTGAAGAACATTAGAGAGCCTGAAGCCTGTCTTTGTAGCCTTAACCCTTTTATAACTGGTGTTAATCCTTTCATGACTGTGGAGACATGATACAATGAGCATTTCCCATTAAACATCTTCTCTCAATCCCTATTGGACTAGAGCTTAACTTTTTTTTAATTTTTATTTTTCTTGGATATTTTATGTATTTACATTTCAAATGTTATCTCCTTTAACCCTTGTCCCATACTCACTCCCCCTCCCTCTGCTTCTGTGAGGATGCTCCCACTCCCAACAACTCACTCCCACACCAGGGCCCTGGCATTTCCCTACATTGGGAAAACAAGCCTTCATAGGACTAAGGGTTTTTCCTCCTATTGATGCTGGACAAGGCCATCCTCTGCTACATATGTGGCTGGAGCCATGGGTCTCTCCATGTGTACTCATTGGTTGGTGGTTTAGTCCCTGGGAGCTCTAAGGGGGGAGTGTTGATATTTTTGTTCTCCCTATGGGGTTGTAAATGCCTTCATCTCTTTCAGTCTTTCTCTAACTCCTCCATTCGGGACCCTTGTTCAGTCCAATGGTTAGCTGTAACCATCCTCATCTGTATCAGTAAGGCTCTAGCAGAGCCTCTCAGGAGACACCCATATCAGGCTCCTGTCAGCAAGTACTTCTTGGCATCCACAATAGTGTTTGGGTTTGGTGGCTGCATATGGGATGGATCCCCAGGTGGGGCAGTCTCTGGATGACCTTTCCTTTAGTCCCTGCTCCACTCTTTGTTCCTGTATTTCCTCCTGTGAGTATTTTGTTTTTCCTTCTAAGAAGGAATTAAGCATCCACATTTTGGTCTTCCTTCTTGAGCTTCATACAATCTGTGATTTTTTTCTTAGTTATTCCAAGCTTTGGGGCTAATATCCACTTACCAGGGAGTGCATACCATAGAGCTTAACTTTTTTTTTTTTTGGTTCTTTTTTTTTTCAGAGCTGGGGACCGAACCCAGGGCCTTGTGCTTCCTAGGCAAGCGCTCTACCACTGAGCTAAATCCCCAACCCCTAGAGCTTAACTTTTGCACACATACTGTAGGAGGGACTCATTTGAACCACAGCAGTTTCCTAACACTGGGAGGCAAGCCCTAAGCAGGTTAAGCCGAAGCCACACCCACTTGCAGCATAAACAGGTGTTCCCCCTGTGTATTTGTCTTCTCCCTCCATTGTACCGTGACTAGTCTCTCTATTGTTCATGTTTTCTGACAGAATTCTGGAGCCCTCAGGATATGTTAACTCTTGTCCTATTTTGAATAGGTATGTTGGATTGTTTCTCCCAAAGACACTTCAAATGTCACCTAAGCTCTGAATGACAAAACGTCCACACTCAAACTTTTTATCCTGGGCTTCCACATAGAATGTTTGTAATCTAGAATATCCACAGTGCAGGGGGTTCCTGCTGAGTTCCCTCTCATTTATCCAAAGTTCATACATCTGAGCTCTTGTTCTCTGAGGCAGTATGCACGGCAGGCAGGGAACATCAAAAACCACCCAGCTGAAAGAACTGCCACTAGCTCTTCAGTGAGGGATGTGGAAGAGTCAGTTACTGTAGATCCCTCCAGGCTAACACTGGGAGCAGCCACAATGGAACCCTGAGGAGAGGGCAGAGACAGAGTGTGCTATCCTTAACTCTTCACACAGGCCAGAGTGGGCAGTGAAGTTCAGTGGTGGAGTAGTTCTCTTCATGGATGACTGGAATAATGAAGAGTTCTGTTTGTTTAAGGACCTTTTCTTTTCTGGGAGGAAAGTAAAGCCTCTATTGAATAGAAGTGTTTAGAGATAGGGTTGTGCAAGTGATATATATGCTTTATAGCAACAGCTCATGGGAACGGCAGAAGATTCATTAAGGGCTAAGAAATCTGAGGAAATGGTTTAACTTCAATTATTATCAAGTCTGCTTAGTTTTTAGAGTCATAAAATGTTAGACCTTTTCCTCATAGCTCTCTTTTTAATGACTTTATTCAAATCTATGTTTTACCCCCAGAGTCTAAATGAATGAATCAGACTCACATTAAGTCGGATTCAGCAAGAGAAATGGGCCCTATTTAATGAAAGTAATTGCATATTTCAGAAAAACCTTGCTTGAGGTTTTCTAGTTTCTTTTAGCATGCTAATCCCTAGGTGGCTTTGGAAGCAGCACCCACCTTCCTGATGCCCTTTCTTCCTCTAAAGCTAGGGTTGTACCCTCAGTTACATTTGGGACTGGCCCTCTCCTATACCATCTTCCTAGTTGTTACACTTTTGTGAGCAATATTGTAATTTACATATTTTTCTTTGCAACTGGCTGTGCAATTTCAGGTTAAGAAGTCTGTAGTCAAATGAAGTGCTGTCTCCCAGTATCTGACAAGGGCCTTAGATCCGCATCACCCGCAGTGGAAGGTAAAGGGTCCAGACAGCATCTATCTCTGCACCCTCAAGACCCTTTGGAGTTGACATTAATCCATTAATGAGAGTGGAGACTTAAGGGCCTAAACACTTCTCAGTAGAGACCATCTCTCAACAGTATTGGACTAGAGTTTAAGTTTTTGACACATAATTTTGGGAGGACACATTCAACTCGTAACAGTTTCCTTACCGTGGTAGGCAGAGCTTAGCAGGTTGACCAGCCACATCTATTCATGTAGTAAACTGTCATCCTCCATGCATATCGGTCTCCTCTCCAAGTCACATCATGATCCCATCTCCACCTTCCATCGTTGTTCTGAGTATTTACCTTTCTTTCTCCCTATCTTTCTTTCTTTCTTTCTTTCTTTCTTTCTTTCTTTCTTTCTTTCTTTCTTTCTTTCTTTCTTTCTTTCTCTTTCTTCTTTCTTTCGTTCTTTCTTTCTTTCTTTCTTTTTTGCTTCCGTTCTTCCCTTCTTTCTTTCTCTTTCTCTCTCTCTCTCTTTCTTTCTTTCTTTCTTTCTTTCTTTTTTAGATAGCCTTTCACAGGGCAGTCCTGGCCGGCTTCAAGCTCCCTGTGTAGTTGATGATAATTTCACATTTGCAACAATCTCTCCTTTCTTTCTTCCAAGTGCTAGGATCCCAGGAGGGTGTCTCTTTGTTCACCCATCACAGTTTCGGATACTTAAAGTTGAACCCGTAGGATATTTTCAGCCACTCCACCACCGCTGAGGCCAACTCTTAAGTGAGCTATTGTAGAATTAGGTTTTGAGTTAGGCTCCAGCCCGAACACTCCTGTGCTGTAAATGGAAGTTTTCCCAGCCAGAGTATAATCCTTACAGCATACAGAGAGCATGACAGATCAGTCTCATGGGCCACCAAGACCTTTCTCAGGCCCAGTGAATTGGTTACTGATTGGGACCTTTGCTGTATCTCCAGTATCACCAACTGGAGACTTCTCAACCAAACCAATTCTGAGACATTTCAATATCAATTTTCTTCTTTCCTAATTATTTGCAGAAATACAACAGATGCCTATTTCAGAGGCAGAATAATGTGACTCTGAGCAACTGGATGATTCTCTTAAGTCTCAGCAGTTGGATGGTGTGTGTCCCATTGTTAGATATAACCAGTGACAGGAGGGGGAGCGGAGAACAACTTAGTCTATGCTTCTTGTGCTGTTTTTGGTAATAAACAAATGTGAAATTTGGAAGTTAATGTGTGTGTGTGTGTGTGTGTGTGTGTGTGTGTGTGTGTGTGTGTGTGTGTATATATATATATATATAGAGAGAGAGAGAGAGAGAGAGAGAGAGAGATGTACATATGTTCCCTTTTGTGTACATATGTTTTAAGGAATATGCCTCATTATTTTGTAATCACATATGCATACCCATAACACAAAGCCTTCATTTGATTGACAAGTGAAGCTCCATATGAGGCAAACAAATTTAACGTTCCACCCAGTGTTCGCCATATGATCACCTACACAATCTGTTTGTCTGTGAATTTGGATTTGCATAATTTTTCTTTGGAAAAAAAATCCCGAAAGCCTCCTAATTTAAACATTTCTTAGCATTTCTTTCCTGACCTGGATTTCTAATTATTAGTGAAATTAAAGTAGTTGAAATGATTAGAATGTTTGCAATTTTTAATAGGAAGAATAGATATTGCATAAAACAGGAATTGAACTGTTTATAATAGCCAAAGAGAACAAAGCCCATCATTTACTGATTTGCATAATCAATGTGAATATCAGTAGTCATGGAGGTATCTAGATGGGTAGCATTGTGAAAAGAATTTTTCCCTCTTCCTTCAAACCAGGTGCACCTGGAGACTACTGTGCTCTGAATAATTGTGAATTAAAATCCAGCTGCTAGTGTGATGGGATCTAGAGATAAAGCCTCCAGAGGTTGCTAGGCCCTAGGGATGGGGCCCTTACAAAAAGGGATTGGTCCTCTTTAAAGTACCCCACACATTAAAGTGAAGAGGTGCTATCTAGTCAGGAAGTGGCCCTTACTTGCATTCAACTTGCTGGTGCCTTGATACTAGACCTGCCAATCTGCAGAACTGTAAAGTAATTTTATATTGTTCATAAGTTACAGAGTTTATGGCATTTTTTTAAACAGCAGCTTGAACAGATCATTATAGTAACTCTATTTCTTAAAGTAATGATGGGGTTATGCAACATGATAATTTCCATGTACCCTTGAGGTATGCATTGGTAAAAATGTCTTACAATTCTGGTAAAGGTTTTGAATTTACAGCTTAGAAAAACTAAAATACATTCTTATTTTGAAGTTGACTTAATTATTAGTGTGTATAAGAGGCATGAAAATCTCATTGATAATTTTAATTAAATAGTTACATCACCCTTTTCAGCTACCTTCCCTGGAACCCCACCCATGTTCCTCCACACTCAAATTGAAATCTTTTTCTTTAGTTGTTGTTTCATGTATGCATATGTGCACACACATATGTGCCCAAATGTGTAGAAATATAATCTACTATGTCTGGATGATTTCAAGGCTGACGACTCTGCATTGACCAATAAGTAAGGGGTCTTATCTTCTGGAGAGGATAGTTCCCCATCTTTCAGAAGTCAATAGTACCTGAAGTTAGGGTGACACCACAAAAATTTCCCTCTCCCATGTTAACATGTCTACTGGTATTGCCATGTTGCATTGTCTGGTTCATGCAGCCATTCGTAGGCAAATTTCTTGGTATTCTGGTTTTTATAATCTTTCTGTCAACACTTCTGTGATGTTTCCTGAACCACAAATACAGGAGTTATGAGATGGTTGTTATTTGTTGGGGCTGGGCTCACCACTATCTGTTGATCTCTGTACTATGCTCAGTTGTGGTTTTCTGTGATGGCCTCCACTCTCTGTAAAGTGAGACTTCTTTGTTTCACTTGGATTTTCCTCAAAGCATATAAGGAAAGTGATATTTGGTTAAAATATACATGTACTAAAGTTTAAAAGAACTCTTTCATTAATTTTGGTATAAAATGTTCAGTTGATAAAAAGTGGTGTGATGGTGGTTTAGTCCCTGGAAGCTCTGGGGTGTCTGATTGGTTGATGTTGTTGTTTATGGGATTGCAAACCCCTTCAGCTTCTTCAGTCCTTCCCTTAACTACTCCAGTGGGGTCCCTGCGTTCAGTCCAATGGTTGGCTATGTGCATCTGCATCTGTATTGGTCAGGCTCTGGAAGAGCCTCTCAGGGGACAGCCATATCAGGCTTCCATCAGCAAGTGCTTCTTGGCAGCAACAGTGAGGTGAGATGAGGCAGGAATGGATAGGTAGGTAGGGGGCTCTCCCTCATAGAAGTAGGGGGAGAGAGGATAGGATAGGGGGTTTGCAGAGGGGAAACTGGGAAGGGGGATAACATTTGATATGTAAATAAATAAAATAATTAATAAAAAGTGATATGTTATAGTCTGCAATTACTAATGCCTTAAATTTGTTGGGCAAATGTTTTGGAAGAGAGAAAGGTTTGTCTGCCTCTGGTGACTGCTCTGCTTGTTAGTGTGCACTGCACAGTCTTTTCATGTCACTGCTTTAAATTTCTTTTTTTTTTTTTTTTTATTAACTTGAGTATTTCTTATATACATTTCGAGTGTTATTCCCTTTCCGGTTTCCGGCAAACATCCCCCCCTCCCTTCCTTATGGGTGTTCCTCCCACCCCTCCCCCATTGCTGCCCTCTCCCCAACAGTCTAGTTCACTAGGGGTTCAGTCTTAGCAGGACCCAGGGCTTCCCCTTCCACTGGTGCTCTTACTAGGATATTCATTGCAACCCACGAGGTCAGAGTCCAGGGTCAGTCCATGTATAGTCGTTGGGTAGTGGCTTAGTCCCTGGAAACTCTGGTTGGTTGGCATTGCTGTACATATGGGGTCTCGAGCTCCTTCAAGCTCTTCCAGTTCTTTCTCTGATTGTTCAACAGGGGTCCTGTTCTCAGTTCAGTGGTTTCCTGCTGGCATACGCCTCTGTATTTGCTGTATTCTGGCTGTGTCTCTCATGAGCGATCTGCATTCACATTTTGATCATCCGTCTTGAGTTTCATTTGTTCTAGGCATCTAGGGTAATTCAAGCATTTGGGCTAATAGCCACTTATCAATGAGTACATACCATGTATGTCTTTCTGTGATTTGGTTAGCTCACTCAGGATGATAGTTTCCAGTTCCAACCATTTGCCTACGAATTTCACAAAGTCATTGTTTTTTGATAGCTGAGTAATATTCCATTGTGTAGATGTACCACATTTTCTGTATCCATTCCTCTGTTGAAGGGCATCTGGGTTCTTTCCAGCTTCTGGCTATTATAAATAAGGCTGCGATGAACATAGTGGAGCACGTGTCTTTTTATATGTTGGGGCATCTTTTGGGTATATGCCCAGGAGAGGTATAGCTGGATCCTCAGGCAGTTCAATGTCCAATTTTCTGAGGAACCTCCAGACTGATTTCCAGAATGGTTGCAGCAGTCTGCAACCCCACCAACAATGGAGGAGTGTTCCCCTTTCTCCACATCCTCGCCAGCATTTGCTGTCACCTGAGTTTTTGATCTTAGCCATTCTCACTGGTGTGAGGTGAAATCTCAGGGTTGTTTTGATTTGCATTTCCTTTATGACTAAAGATGTTGAACATTTCTTTAGGTGTTTCTCAGCCATTCGGCATTCCTCAGCTGTGAATTCTCTGTTTAGCTCTGAACCCCATTTTTTAATAGGTTATTTGCCTCCCTGCTGTCTAACTTCTTCAGTTCTTTGTATATTTTGGATATAAGCCTCTATCTGTTGTAGGATTGGTAAAGATCTTTTCCCCAATCTGTTGGTTGCCGTTTTGTCCTAACCACAGTGTCCTTTGCCTTACAGAAGCTTTGCAGTTTTATGAGATCCCATTTGTCCATTCTTGATCTTAGAGCATAAGCCATTGGTGTTTTGTTGAGGAAATTTTTTCCAGTGCCCATGTGTTCCAAATGCTTCCCTAGTTTTTCTTCTATTAGTTTGAGTGTATCTGGTTTGATGTGGAGGTCCTTGATCCACTTGGACTTAAGCTTTGTACAGGGTGATAAGCATGGATCGATCTGCATTCTTCTACATGTTGACCTCCAGTTGAACCAGCACCATTTGCTGAAAATGCTATCTTTTTTTTCCATTGGATGGTTTTGGCTCCTTTGTCAAAAAAAATCAAGTGCCCATAGGTGTGTGGGTTCATTTCTGGGTCTTCAATTCTGTTCCATTGGTCTATCTGTCTGTCTCTGTACCAATACCATGCAGTTTTTTATCACTATTGCTCTGTAATACTGCTTGAGATCTGGGATAGTGATTCCCCCTGAAGTCCTTTTATTGTTGAGGATAGTTTTAGCTATCCTGGGTTTTTTGTTATTCCAGATGAATTTGCAAATTGTTCTGTCTAACTCTTTGAAGAATTGGATTGGTATTTTGATGGGGATTGCATTGAATCTGTAGATCGCTTTTGGTAGAATGGCCATTTTTACTATATTAATCCTGCCAATCCATGAGCATGGGAGATCTTTCCATCTTCTGAGATCTTCTTCAATTTCTTTCTTCAGAGTCTTGAAGTTCTTATTGTACAGATCTTTACTTGCTTGGTTAAAGTCACCCGAGGTACTTTTATATTATTTGGATCTATTATGAAGGTGTCATTTCCTAATTTCTTTCTCGGCCTGTTTTCTTTTGTGTAGAGGAAGGCTACTGATTTATTTGAGTTAATTTTATACCCAGCCACTTTGCTGAAGTTGTTTATCAGCTTTAGTAGTTCTCTGGTGGAATTTTTGGGATCACTTAAATATACTATCATATCATCTGCAAATAGTGATATTTTGACTTCTTTTTTCCGATCTGTATCCCTTGACCTCCTTTTTGTTGTCTTATTGCTCTGGCTAGAAC
This sequence comes from Rattus rattus, assembly GCF_011064425.1. Lineage (NCBI taxonomy): Eukaryota > Metazoa > Chordata > Mammalia > Rodentia > Muridae > Rattus > Rattus rattus. Next base: position 50,404,896 of record NC_046165.1, on the reverse strand, counting down.
TTCAAGAACTATATTGAATAAGTAGGGAGAGAGTGGGCAGCCTTGTCTAGTCCCTGATTTTAGTGGGATTGCTTCAAGTTTCTCTCCATTTAGTTTAATGTTAGCCACTGGTTTGCTGTATATGGCTTTTACTATGTTTAGGTATGGGCCTTGAATTCCTATTCTTTCCAGGACTTTATCATGAAGGGGTGTTGAATTTTGTCAAATGCTTTCTCAGCATCTAATGAAATGATCATGTGGTTTTGTTCTTTCAGTTTGTTTATATAATGGATCACGTTGATGGTTTTCCGTATATTAAACCATCCCTGCATGTCTGGGATGAAGCCTACTTGATCATGGTGGATGATTGTTTTGATGTGCTCTTGGATTCGGTTTGCCAGAATTTTATTGAGTATTTTTGCATCGATATTCATAAGGGAAATTGGTCTGAAGTTCTCTTTCTTTGTTGGGTCTTTGTGTGGTTTAGGTATAAGAGTAATTGTGGCTTCATAGAAGGAATTCGGGTAGTGCTCCATCTGTTTCAATTTTGTGGAATAGTTTGATAATATTGGTACGAGGTCTTCTATGAAGGTCTGATAGAATTCTGCACTAAACCCGTCTGGACCTGGGCTCTTTTTGGTTGGGAGACCTTTAATGACTTCTTCTATTTCCTTAGGAGTTATGGGGTTGTTTAACTGGTTTATCTGTTCCTGATTTAACCGGGTACTGGTATCTGTCTAGGAAATTGTCCATTTCCTGCAGATTTTCAAGTTTTGTTGAATATAGGCTTTTATAGTAAGATCTGATGATTTTTTGAATTTCCTCTGAATCTGTAGTTATGTCTCCCTTTTCATTTCTGATTTTGTTAATTTGGACACACTCTCTGTGTCCTCTCGTTAGTCTGGCCAAGGGTTTATCTATCTTGTTGATTTTCTCAAAGAACCAACTTTTGGTTCTGTTGATTCTTTCTATGGTCCTTTTTGTTTCTACTTGGTTGATTTCAGCTCTGAGTTTGATTATTTCCTGCCTTCTACTCCTCCTGGGTGTATTTGCTTCTTTTTGTTCTAGAGCTTTTAGGTGTGCTGTCAAGCTGCTGACATATGCTCTTTCCTGTTTCCTTCTGCAGGCACTCAGCGCTATGAGTTTTCCTCTTAGCACAGCTTTCATTGTGTCCCATAAGTTTGGGTATGTTGTATCTTCATTTTCATTAAATTCTAAAAAGTCTTTAATTTCTTTCTTTATTTCTTCCTTGACCAGGTTATCATTGAGTAGAGCATTGTTCAATTTCCACGTATATGTGGGCATTCTTCCCTTATTGTTATTGAAGACCAGTTTTAGGGTGGTGGTCCGATAGCACGCATGGGATTATTTCTATCTTTCTGTACCTGTTGAGGGTTTTTTGACCAATTATATGGTCAATTTTGGAGAAAGTACCATGAGGAGCTGAGAAGAACGTATATCCTTTTACTTTAGGGTAGAACGTTCTATAAATATCCGTTAAGTCCATTTGGCTCATGAGTTCTCTTAGTCTGTCTACGTCTCTGTTTAATTTCTGTTTCCATGATCTGTCCATTGATGAGAGTGGGGTGTTGAAATCTCCTACTATTATTGTGTGAGGTGCAATGTGTGTTTTGAGCTTTAGTAAGGTTTCTTTTACGTATGTAGGTGCCTTTGTATTTGGGGCATAGATATTTAGGATTGAGAGTTCATCTTGGTGGATTTTTCCTTTGATGAATATGAAGTGTCCTTCCTTATCTTTTTTGATGACTTTTAGTTGAAAATTGATTTTATCTGATATTAGAATGGCTACTCCAGCTTGCTTCTTCTGACCATTTGCTTGAAAGTCGTTTCCAGCCTTTCACTCTGAGGTAGTGTCTGTCTTTGTCTCTGAGGTGTGTTTCCTGTAGGCAGCAGAATGCAGGGTCCTCGCTATGCGTATCCAGTTTGTTAATCTATGTCTTTTTATTGGGGAGTTGAGGCCATTGATGTTGAGAGATATTAAGGAATAGTGATTATTGCTTCCGGGTTGTATTCATATTTGGATGTGAGGTTTGGTTTGTGTTCTTTTCTTTTCTTTGTTTTGTTGCCAAGACGATTATTTTCTTGCCTCTTCTAAGGTATAGCTTGCCTCCTTATGTTGGGTATTTTTTTACCATTTATTATCCTTTGTAGTGCTGGATTTGTAGAAAGATATTGTGTAAATTTGGTTTTGTCATGGAATATCTTGGTTTCTCCATCTATGTTGATTGAGAGTTTTGCAGGATACAGTAACCTGGGCTGGCATTTGTGTTCTCTTAGGGTCTGTGTGACATCAGTCCAGGATCTTCTGGCCTTCATAGTTTCTGGCGAAAAGTCTGGTGTGATTCTGATAGGTCTGCCTTTATCTGTTACTTGACCTTTTTCCCTTACTGCTTTTAATATTCTTTCTTTATTTTGTGCGCTTGGTGTTTTGACTATTATGTGACGGAGGTGTTTCTTTTCTGGTCCAATCTATTTGGAGTTCTGTAGGCTTTTTGTATGCCTATGGGTATCTCTTTTTTAGGTTAGGAAGTTTTCTTCTATGATTTTGTTGAAGATATTTACTGGTCCTTTGAGCTGGGAGTCTTCACTCTTCTATACCTATTATCCTTAGGTTTGATCTTCTCATTGAGTCCTGGATTTCCTGTATGTTTTGGACCAGTAGCTTTTTTCCGCTTTACATTATCTTTTGACAGTTGAGTCAATGATTTCTATGGAATCTTCTGCTCCTGAGATTCTCTCTTCCATCTCTTTGTATTCTGTTGGTGAAGCTTGTATCTACAGCTCCTTGTCTCTTCTTTTGGTTTTCTATATCCAGGGTTGTTTCATGTGTTCTTTTCTTGATTGCTTCTATTTCCATTTTAATTCCTTCAACTGTTTGATTGTGTTTTCCTGAATTCTTTTCAGGGATTTTTGTGACTCCTCTCTATGGGCTTCATTTTTTGTTTATTTATGTTTTCCTGGAATTCTTTTTAGGGATTTTTGTGACTCCTCTCTATGGGCTTCTACTTGTTTATTTATATTTTCCTGAATTCTTTTTTTAGGAATTTTTATGATTCCTCTCTGTAGGCTTCTACTTGTTTATTTATGTTTTCCTGTGTTTTCTAAGGAGTTCTTCATGTCTTTCTTGAAGTCCTCCAACATCATGATCAAATATGATTTTGAAACTAGATCTTGCTTTTTCTGGTGTGTTTGATATTCTGTGTTTGCTTTGGTGGGAGAATTGGGTCTCCATGATGCCATGTAGTCTTGGTTTCTGTTGCTTGGGTTCCTGCGCTTGCCTCTCGCCATCAGATTATCTCTAGTGTTACTTTTGTTCTGCTATTTCTGACAGTGGCTAGACTGTCTTATAAGCCTGTGTTTCAGGAGTGCTGTAGACCTGTTTTCCTGTTTTCTTTTCAGCCAGTTATGGGGACAGAGTGTTCTGCTTTCGGCGCAGTAGTTTTTTCTCTACAGGTCTTCAGCTGTTCCTGTGAGCCTGTGTCTTGAGTTCACCAGGCAAGTCGTTTGTACCAGAAAAGTTTGTCTTACCTGTGGTCCCCAGGCTCAAGTTTGCTAGTGGGTGTTGCCTATGAGCTCTCCACGGCCTCAGCAGCCAGGAAGATCTGCGCCGCCTTCCGGGAGGTTCCGGTGCACCAGGGTTCCAGATAGCTTTTTTTGTTTTCCTCTGGGGTCAGCACTGTGTGCAGCGTGCAGTCTCTTCTGGTTTCCCAGGCGTGTCCGCCTCTCTGAAGGTTTAGCTCTCCCTCCCACGGGATTTGGGTGCAGAGAACTGTTTATCCGGGTCGGGTCCTTCAGGTGCACGGTGGCGCGGTGTCTCAGACGCAGTGGATCTGCTGCTCCGGAAGGGGCCTCCCTCCAAACACGGGTACCCAGAGGTCCGATACAGTATCCTCCTGGGCCAGGGATGGGTGGGCAGAGGTGGGCAGCCAGGAAGCTGGTGGTCTCCTCCGCTCTGCTGCCCCAGGAGTGCAGGCGCCTGAAGGTTTAGCCTCTCCCAGGGAGGGGGCTAGAACCAGGTGTGTGTCTCCGGGGGCCTGGGAGCAGAGAGCTGCTGAAGGCAGGGATCCTCCGCTGGTCCGGGAGTCTGGCCAAAAAAAACTAAATTTCTTTCTTGAAGACAAACATGATAAGAAAACTATAACTGTGTCCTGAATCAGGAATACAATATTATTATTATGCTGTTAACATTAATACGATGCTAAATTTATGATACCCTAAATGGTTTGCACTGGTCTTTCATTGATTCGACCTGATACAACAATCCTTGGAAGTAATAATTGCTGTTGCATGTTCATCACTTGTAAAAGGAGGTTCAGGTGAATCCTCCCACCCATGCTTATTTATGGTGGAGAAAAAAGGAGCTGAAAATTCTTGTTCAGGATGCTTCACTGCATCCCTTGGAGTTGAGATTGAGCATGGAGAGGAAAAGGAGCTTAAACTGAAGTGAACTGGCAAGAGAGCCCTCCTGTGACTCCATATAGAACTCTGTGTGATAATTCTCAGCTGTCCTTGAATGAGGTCAGATTATAGATTAGGAAAAGTTTTGTCATATAACAGGTTCCACTTGCTTCATATAAGACCAGCCCATGTAGGAACAAGTTCTTTCTGATTCCAGATTCTCTTTTGGTCTGAGAAGAAAGAGAAAGGGGCTAGTCAGATGAAAATACCCCCTATCCATTTCTTGGCTAGATTTGAGTAAATTATCTATTTAAAGAGGCTGGGGAAAGAACATCCTGACCCTGACAGCAAGCACCTAGGCCAGAAGAACAGCATACCCCTGGCTTGATGCCTAGCTCTAAGAAATCCCTGCCCTTCCCCTCCCTATCCCCCACTCAGTGTTATGGCCAAACGATGTTTCCTACCCTACTGTACTTTCCCATAAGCTCAGTGTGCATGCTCCATAAACCCCTATAAAAGCCTTCCCCTCTGTCCAGCTCTCTGCTGTCTCTTCCAACTCAGAGGCAGCCACCATTCTCTCTTTTCCTTGAAGCATCTCTTGTGTGAGATTTGTTACATGGTGTGACTTTCTGGTATACCTTGGTTTGCCATTGCTAAGATGTCCTTCTGATGGAAAAATGTTTATATCTACTTTACTTCCTACAGAATTTTCCATTAGAAATCAGAAACTGGCTTTTGTTAACCACAGTTACTGAACTTGTCTATTTTTTCCCCAGGCAGCACTGGGAAGTCAGGACTAGGAAATTTCCCACACTCCATACCTGCCCCTCCTGTACAGCAGCTCTGCTCCTTCCTTTGATTATGGGCAAGGAAATCAACTCCTTCCAGAATAGTGGAGGGAGTCCACCACAGTGGCTTTTTAAGTTGCCCATTTTTTTCCTCTTAGTTTTGGGTGCACAAAGCAGTAGGATGGCAGACAGAACTGAGACATTAATGGGGCTCTTGTCATATCTCCTGGTAGAAGGAGACACCATCTGGCAACCTGCATTTAAATGAACAGAGCTTTGAAGAAGGTAAAGAAAACTCCTCTAAATCAGGTAATTGGAGTGATGATAAATGAAGGAAGTCCCTACTTCACCTCTGTGTGGCCGGAAGAATATCTTGTGTAATAGTGTGCAATGCTATCACATCCATGGCTAAGATTTCATATTTTCTGTGAAATAGGCCTCAAAAGAGTGATCTCTTCTAAATTTCCTCAGGTTAGGAAGCTATGCAAAGCATGGGGGGGTTGTTTGTTTGTTTGTTTGTTCATTTGCTGGGGAGTAAACTCAGGATCAGGCAGATATTAGGCAATGTCCTATCATTAAGTGATAGTCCCTAGCTTCTCTAATTGTCTAGAATTCTGCAGGCACAACATGGTTATAAAATGGCCTCTAGAGTTCAGTGGTTAAAGTGCTTGATATAAACATCTGCAGACCAGAGTCCAGAACCGCAGCACCCGTATAAAAAGTTAGGTACAGCAGTGTGAGCATGTAACCTCATAACTGGGCAATCAGAGAGGAGGATCCCGGACTTTATAGGGCAGGCAGTCTACCCAGTTGGTGAGCTCCAGATTCAGTGAGAAAGGTAGAAAAAGAAGCACAGAAGACACTGGACATTGGCTTCCGGCCTCCACCCATGAATACAGTCTTGTACAAACTCTTCTGTCCTTTCTAACACTCACAACCCAATATACCACTTACACACACACACACACACACACACACACACACACACACACACACCATTGTCTTCACTGTATAATTTTTTTTCTTATTGTATTTGTGAGGCTGCTGGGATGTGGCTGGTCACTTTCTGTAGATGCTTGGTGAGAAACTTCTACACTCTATAATTAGATCCATAGCTCTTGTCTGCTGCACCCCATTGATATCAAGCAAAAGCAGATGCTTAAGTGGCTTTTGACAGCTTTGCTGAACTTTCCTTTTTTATTGAATATTTTCTTTATTTACATTTCAAATATTAGCCCCTTCCCTGGTTTCCCCTCCGAAACCCCTATCCCCTCCCCCTCCCCCTGCTTCTATGAGGGTGCTCCCCCACTCACCCACCTCCTCCCACCTCCCCATTGTGGCATTCCCCTACAGTGGGGCATCCAGCATTCACAGGACCAATGGCCTCTCCTCCCTTTAATGCCCGAAAAAGCCATCCTCTGCTACATATGCAGCTGGAGTCATGGGTTACTCCCTGTGTGCTCCTTGGTTGGTGATTTAGTCCTTGGGAGTTCTCGGGTGTTTCGTTGGTTGATATTGTTGTTCTTCCTGTGGGGTTGCAAACCCTTTCAGCTACTTCAGACTTTCTCTAACTCCTCCATTGGGGGACCCATTCTTGGTCCAATGGTTGGCTGTGAGCATCTGCGTCTGTATATGTCAGGCTCTGGCAGAGACTCTCAGGAGACGAGCTATATCAGGCTCCTGTCAGCATGCACTTCTTGGCATCTGCAACATTGGTTTGGTTTGGTCACTATATATGGGATGAATCCCCAGGTGTGGCCGTCTCTGGATGGCCTTTCCTTCAGTCTCTGCTCCATACTTTGTCTCCGTATTTCCTCCTGTAAGTACCCCTCTCCCACATAAGAAGGACTGAAGTATCCACACTTTGATCTTCCTTCTTCTTGAGCTTCATGTAGTCTGTAAATTACATCTTGGGTATTGCAACATTTTCGGCTAATATCCACTTATCAGAGAGTGATATCATGTGTGTTCTTTTGTGATTGGGTTACCTCACTCAGGATGATATTTTCTAGTTTCATCCATTTGCCTATGAATTTCATGAAGTCGTTGTTTTTAATAGCCGAGTAATATTCCATTGTGTAAATGTACCTCATTTTCTGTATCCATTCCTCTGTTGAAGGGCATCTGGGTTCTTTCCAGCTTCTGGCTATTATAAATAAGGCTGCTATGAACATAGTGGAGCACGTGTCTTTGTTATATGTTGGGGCATCTTTTAGGTATGTGCCCAGGAGTGGTATAGCTGGGTCTTCAGGTAGTACAATGTCCAATTTTCTAAGGAATCTCCAGACTGATTTCCATAATAAGGTAGTACCAGCTTGCAATCCCACCAACAATGGAGGAGTGTTCCTCTTTCTCCACATCCTCACCAGCATCTGCTGTCACACGAGCTTTTGATCTTAGCCATTCTGACTGGTGTGAGGTGGAATCTCAGGCTTGTTTTGGTTTGCATTTCCCTGATGACTAAGGATATTGAACTTTCAAAAGTCCCCATTTAGAAGTATGATATCAGGACAGCCCTACTCTTCAAGGGAGAATTGAATCAAAGAGCTGTCTGCCATTTCTCACAATGGAACTGCTTTTAGATTAATCCTTATGGACTTGAACTTTGGATATGTTTGGACTCAGTTTCTGACCATGAAGAAGAAAAATCAAGAGTGGTAAATAAGTACTGTATATTTTTTAAAAAATATTTTAGAACTTGACAGGTATATTTGTTTACATTAATTTTATACAATAGAATATTTCCAAGCCCATAAACATTTTGGAAAGGTTAAATCAGATTATCCAGAGAATTATTTGATATCATTAGCATGTAGGGGTGAGAGCACAAAGTCCATTGTCTGCATTTTTCCGGGCTACAATATTATCACCTTGGATTCCACATGGTCTTTCTGAAGAATCCATTACTGAACTCACACAGTTATGTTTATGAATTCTTTCTTCTGCTCATCACAGCCCTTTAAGGCAGAGTGGTTGTATCTGAAAAGGGCAAAGAAGTTGATGCTGATTAAAAGAAAGCAAGCCACATTCCTGTAGCCACTGGATATCGAGCCCCTCTGTGCTACCAACCACCTGCATTTCTGTACCCAAAGAACTCCTTGTGTTTGTACAGCAAGAAGGTAGTGCCAAAGTTTCTGGAGCCTGGAGATTCCCACAGACTCAATTCAGCACATCTGCAGCGCTCCCTCCTATGCTAAGCTTTTTCTATCAGAAGGAAATCACTCTACAAAACAAGTCTTGCTGTAGGGCAACTTGTTACTGGTGGCAATTCAGTTTTGTTCTAAATACTTTTCTGTCAAATACATCATGGCTAAAAGTTTTAAGTAGTTCAGCTTTTCAAAAATTCCACCTAGAAGAAGAAATCCTAAAAACAGCCCAGTATATTCTAAGCACTTAGTAAGCACCTCGTTATTATGCCAAAGCCTGTAAAATTTGTGAGTCACTCTGGCACTTTATTTATTTATTGAAACATTTTGTTTTAGCCCAGCTGGCCTTGAACTCTTTATACACCCAAGGATGACCTTCAACTTCTGATCCTCTTCCCTCTACCTTCTGAGTTCTGAAATTACAGGCACGGAGCACCTCCCCAGGTGATACAGCACTGGGGATCACACCCCGACTTTACGCCTACTAAGCAAACGCTCTACCAGGTGATCAGTGAGCTCAGCCCACTGGTTTTATTTACACTTGGCTGAAGTTGACTGATATCTAGAGCATAGCAGGATCCCTGCAGCTTGAGTGTAGAAGAGTATTTCTGCAGAGAGAAGAGTGACCTCTGGAATTGCCAAGTCCCTTCTTGGCTCAAACAGAGGGCAGAAGGCCAGCATCCTCAATCCTTGCGTTTTGACAGACAAACAGGTCTACTTAAACACTTGAAAGGAAGAGAACGGAGATATTTTTTCAATTAAAGGTCATCTTTTCAGGTTCTCAAACCAGTCTAGAAAAGAGGAGGCTTCTGGCCACTTGGGAAAGAGGTGACATTTTGAGTGGGTGCAGAGAATCCTGTAGGCAGGTGGTAAGTCTCCTAAGGTTCACATTAATGGCTAGTGTTATCTGAGAGAATTTCTTTTTCTTGAATCCTTTCTTTCTATGTGGCAGGATATTCAGAGACTCAGCTCCTTGCCTCACGGCGAGGGTAATCTAGAGAGAACCCCTCATGCAGACTCGTACATCATGCCCCTGTGACAAAAGTTCCCAACATTTCGCTCATCTCTACTCAGCTAAATGATATGAAAGTTGGTCCTATGGTATTTTGAGTTTGCATAATGGGTTGTACTTGGAGTGTTGGGCATCCATCTGAGGTCAGATCTACTAGTGATCTAATCCGCAGTGCTGGGGCAGATCACAGTTGAACAGCGGTAGAAAATGGCCAATCCACATGATTCCCAGTGACTCTGCTCCATGCTTGATGAACCAGTGTGTGGGGGTGTGATATAGCTGCAAACGGGCATAGCCCTGATCCTAGGGGACACTCAGCTGCATTCTAGATTGTTCTGCCTCTCAGTAATTTTATATGAGCCTTCAGGATGCTAAGCATAAATTCGAAACACCTCTCCAGGGATAGAAATTCTGAATTACAGATGAGAGAAAGATCACTTATGCAGGGAATGTTTTCATTTCAAAACTGAAGACAGAAGCAGTATTTGGAGGTAAAGCTTGGCTGCATTTTCACTTGAGCACATGTATTTTCCTGGAAAATTAAAAAATCAATGTATTAAAATGAGATCTTCTAAAAGTCAGGCAAATGCTTTTTTTATTTCAAGTATTTTATTAGCATACATTTACTATACATAGTTTGGGTTTCATAAAGAAAATTTATTTTAAACATGCATGTTGACCATATTTATCTCACTCCTGCTCCCTCTTCCTAATATTTTCTTTTCCATTCTCCATTTCATTAGTCTCCTTTCTTCCATTTCTTTGGCTTTAGGTCATATACAGCATGTGTGTTCACACAATGCACACACATACACACATACACACGAATCCACAAGTAAGGGGAAACATGAAACTTTTCTGAGTCTAGCATATTTTGCTTAAATAAGCAACATATCTATTTTCTAGAAATGTCATATCTATTTTCTAGAAAATGACATAACTTTATTCTTCATGATTGAACACATAAAACTCCTTGTATATACTATTGCAGATTTGTCTCATAATTCATTTGTTAACAGATAGTTAAATTGATTTTATAACGTATCTGCTATGATAATGCTACAGAAAATTTGAATGTGCAGGTTTTCTGTGGCATGCTGAGCCTCCTGGTATATTTTCAGAAGTGATATAGCTGGGTTATGGTGGGGATTTATTTTTTGAGGAACTTTCATACCAATTTGTTGGACTAGTATGCACTCCATCAGCAGTATGTAAGTGTTAACTTTCTTCTATATCGTTTGTAGTTTGTTTGTCTTCTTAACGGTAGCCATTCCGGCTTGGGGAAGATGAGTTTCAGTGTGATTTTAAGCTCTATTTTTCTGATAAGTAAGAATGTCGAGCATTTTCCCACCCACCTGTTTCTTGGCCATTTGTACTTCATTTTGGAGAACTGCCTATTTCATTAATGGGTTTATTACGATTTTTTAATATTTACTCTTTTGAAATCTTTATATATTCTAGATATTAACCTTCTTCCAGAAGAATAGTCAGTGGAAGTTCTCTCCTGTTCTGTAGTTTCATATGCTAATTGGTTCTTTTGCTGGGGAGAAGATTCAGAACATCATGCCAACCCATTTGCTAATTCTTCCTGTTATTTCCCAGTCCTTTGAACAGAATCTTTGCCTATGCCTACATCTTGAAGTAACTTGTCTGCAGTTTTCTCTAACACTTCCAGAGTTCTAGGTTGTATTACTGTCTCTAAGCCATTTGCTGGGGACCAACCTGGCACCAGTTCTTTGAGAAAGGCAGCAATGGGATATGGAGTCCTGGTGAGGCCAAAGTTTATTCATCTTTGGCAATTCTTCTGCTTTAACTCTTTGCTATTCTAAGACCAAAAGCCATTGGCTTCTGGTAATTAACTCCTGCTACTCAGCAGTAGGGGATGGAGAAGGAAAGAGGGTTATTGGTAGGACACTTTTCTCTTTGGCTCAAACACCTCTTCCTGATTAGGGAGAGATCTGGAAACCTGGATCATAACTTCCTCAGACATGCAGCTTTACTTGGCAAAACATCAGGATTATCTGAAGAGAATGTCTGCTTACTCTGTGTCCCAGCATGCTGGGATTCTCAGATATCCTTCAGTCACCTCATAGCTAGCAGGCTGGATACAGTTTCCTCATGCCATTTCTCTGTAGGACCTGACCTAGAATGAATGTATTTTCTTGATCACAAATTTGTCCCAATCCTATTTCTCTTTTTAGTGTAATTAGCCTGTAGTATAAGAGGGTTTACAGATCTCTATGTACAGCTTTAATGCTGTAGAGTGCTTGAAGTTGTATACATTTGGGAATTCTATCAAATCATTCTTAGGAATTATAAAATAATTAGTCTAGACAGCTTTTCTATGCAATAGTACATCTGTGGAACTTCTGCTCAAATAGGGTAAAATGATGCCCAGGAAACATTAGGTTATGTAACAGTGACAGAAAAGTCATCTCAGTAGCAAGAAGCAACCCTGGGACAAAGTCTAAGCACCTTGCCTTAGAGCTCACTTATGCAAATGGTGGATCTTCTCCACGACTTCTTCAGAAAAGTCACTTGCATGCTTTTAGCCTTTCCCAGATGGCTTCTGACACCAATCACAGTTGTTTTTTTCGTAAGTGTCAGAGATGAAGATCTAGATTAGTTCTTCTTCATGTGATAATCATTTTCCTAGCACTATTCATTGAAGAGGCTATCTTTTCTTCAAATATGATTTTTAGCATCTTTGTCCAAACATGTGGTTGAAGCTATAGGAGTATGTATCTGAGTCTTCCTTTCTGTTCTTTTGATCTATCTGCCTGCCATTCATTCATTCTTTCTTTCTTTTATGCCAGTCCCATGTTGCCCCTGTGGGCTTACAGTGAGTCATTCCATTGGGGATTTTGATACCATCAGTATTGTTCTTTTTGTTGAGGGTCTACTACTACTACTACTACTACTACTACTACTACTACTACTACTACTACTACTACTACTACTTACTGTCTTTGATATTAAGCATGTCTACTGTCTTTTATGCTTTTGTGAATTTAAAGATTATTTTGCAATTTTTGTGAACAATGACATGGGAATTTTGATAGGGATTACACTGACCCTCAGACTGTGTGGTGGAGAGCCATTCTTACAATGAGTACAATAGTCCTTTCTGCCTTCTAATTCCTTCTTTACTTTCTTTGTTGTTTTTAGGATCTCACTGTGTGTGTGTGGTGGATAGCCATTCTTACAGTGAGTACAATAGTCCTTTCTGTCTTCTAATTCCTTCTTTACTTTCTTTCTTTGTTGTTTTTGGAATCTCACTGTGTGTGTGTGGTGGACAGCCATTCTTACAACGAGTACACTAGTCCTTTCTGTCTTCTAATTCCTTCTTTTCCTTCTTTCTTTGTTGTTTTTAGGATCTCACTGTAGAGGTCTTCTGCTGCTCTGGTTAAATCTATTCCAAGAGCTTTAGACAGTTGTGAATTGTACTGTTTTCCTGACTTCTTTCTCAACACTTTTGTTGTTGGCATATGGGGGATTTATAAAGCCTTTTGGTTAGCTTGTATCCAGTCAAATCACTATAAATTTGATCATGCCTGCATATCTTTTGACAGATTCATTAGGGTCTATATATAGAATAAGGATGCTTTGAGTCCCTGTAATTCCTTTGGTTTACTTATGGTTCTCGTTAAGACTTCCAGTACTACACAGAATAAAAGTAGAGGAAGGACAATTTTCTGATTTGGTAACCAGGTTCGGAATTTTTCTCCACTGAACATACTACTAGCTAAAAGTTTGTTATTGATAGCTATTGTTATGTTGATATATGGTCCTTTGATTCATAGTTCTTTTTTACCCACATATTTCATAATGAAGGAGTGATAAGTTCTATAAATATTCTTTCTGCACCCATTGAAGTAGTCATGTGGTTACTATCTTGTAGTTTGTTTATGTAATTGATTGTGTTATTGATTTGTACATGTTGAGTTCTTGTGTCTTGGTAATGAAGCAAACCTGATATGGAGAATAATGGTTTAGATATGTTCTTGAATTGAGTTTGCAAGTATTTTACTGAGAACTTTTACATCCATATGCATCAGCAAGATTAGCCTGTGAGTTCTGTTTCTTGTGTCTTTGGTTTTGATTATACAGCAACTAGTACTGGCTTCATCAAATGAATTAGACAGTATTATTTCTCTTTCTATTTGTATTAGTCTTAAAGGCTTGGTAGAGTTAAGGCAAGATATCATTTGGGCCTGGGCTTTTCTTAGTTGGGAGACACTCTATTACTATTTCAACCTCATTATAGATCTATATAAGTCATTTATGCATAAACATCTAGGGGCTGGGAAGATGACTTGGAAACACAAGTACTGAGTTCAAATCTTCCGTGCCTATGTAAAAGCTGGGTATGGCAATGTTCTCTGTAAACCTAACATGGAGTTGGGCAGGAGTCTCACTGGCAATGGGCTGAGCTCAGAGACGTGTTGATCAGACATTCTAACTTGGCCATAGGCTGAGCTCAGAGACATGTTGATCAGACATTCTAGCTAAAATGATAAGCTACAGGTTTAGTTAGAGAGATTATCTACAAAGAATAATGTGAAGAGTGATAGAGGGTGACACATGACACTGGCCTCTGTCCTCCACACACTCATGCCTTGGTAAATGCACTACACACAACCCACATACTACACACTCTTCCCTCTTGATTATAAAAAAGAAAAAAGAATACCTGCAGACACATCATGTGTGTCTAGAAATTTGTCCAGGTCTTACATATTTCTTTCTTTATTGCAATATATGTTTCTTCTCAACATATGCCCTTATAATCCTTTTAATTTTCATTTGTTGCAACGTTTTGCTTACCTCTAATTTCACTGATTTGGATCATGTCTTTCTTTGGGTAGCTTACCTGAAAAGGTTTGTTGATCTTGTTTCTTTTAAAGGAGTCAACTCCTTCCTTGCATTGATTTCCTTAGTACTGTCTTTTACATTTTCATCTCATTAACTTCTGTGCTGGTCTGTATTATTTTGTTGTGTGTATAATCATTTCTGACCTTTTGCCCTTTTCTAAGACTTAGTACATTTCTAATTGTGATGTATTTGTAATTACAGCATGGGTTTACTCTTTCCTGTGTCCTCATGGATATATCACTTTCTCTGCTCAGGAGGATTTACTTGAGTCTCTTCTATAGGAAGATGTCCATGAAGATACAAAAGAGATTTAGATCACTAAATAGATGAGATCATAAAAAACATCCTCATATCATAGTATAGTTACAAAACAGAATTGAAAAGTATAACCTGAAAGAGGGAAGCACTAAGTCATGGAAAGCCAGTCTGATTAAAAAGACAGATGTCTCAACAGAGACTCAAAGGCAGAAGAGTATGAAATGATGCATTTCAAGGTTTGAAAGATAATAACTGCGAACCCAGATTAATATATTCAGCAAAGCCATCCTTCAAAATTAAAGGAGAAAGAAAAGGTTTGCATGATAAACACAAACAAAGGGAATTTATGACTGCAAAGTCCTCACTACAGTGGCTTTGGCATGTAGCTCTGCTGGTAGAGAGTAGGTACCTTAATATAATGAGATAGAGATAGAAGCAAATAGCTGTTGTCAAGGACACATGGTTTTACTATGAGTCTGTTTTGTTCTCCATTGTTGTCATGGAGTTGGGGGCAGGCAGTCCATCTCCATACAAGAAGCCATGGAGAAAATGTTAAGAAAAACAAGTGTGACTCTGAAATAGGGTTTGGGACGTATAACCCTGCTTCCTTGGTGAGCTCAAGTAAACACATGGCAATTGACTAAAGTAACATATATTATACCCACTATTAGGAGAGCTGCACTACAAACCTCCCTTTTTTTTTTTTTTTTTTTTTTTACATTTTAGATGTTTTTTTTTTATGGACACTGTATTATGGGAAACGATAGAACATTATAAAGCAGGCCGTAGAGGTCTCACAGGCCACCATTCCTTTTCCTTGTCACCATCCATCAAATGCCATCATCCCCTGGTCCCAGTTCGATATAGCGCTGAGATGAAGCATAGGAAATATGCAATTTCTGAGAGCTTGCATGTCTGAATGTTTTTCTATTATACTCTCATGGCCAATTTAGGCTTTAGCTGGGTATAAAATTTTAAGGTAAAAGCCACCTTCATTAGAATCTTAAAAGCATTGGCCCATATTACGTTGAAGAGGGTATGTTGAAGTGATAACGATAAATATTCTGTAAATCTATTTCATTGTCGTGGATATAGAGGCTAGTTTCACTCACTGCCCGTGTTATGGTTTGAATTTGAAATGTCTCCCAGACACATGTTTTGATTGCTCATTTCCCAGATGATGGCACCATTTTGAGAGGCCATGGAACCTTTAGGAGGTGGGCTCTGGTGGTCCAAGTAAATGGACCTTAGAAGTGTAACAATGGCTCTCTGGTTCTGACTTGTCTATTTCCTCCTCTGATATGTCCTTTCTGCCATGAACTTCTGCTGTGCTTTCTTTACCAAGGACTGGAGAAACTACCCCCTGAAACCATGATCCCACCCCCTTTCTTTCTTTACAATTTTCCTTACAGGCATTTTGGTCACAGCAATGTAAAGTAACCAGTTCAGCTTGTTTTGGCTAAACTAGAACCATCAGAATGAGTGAAAGCCGCTGGAGTGTGGACAGGAGTCATGGACGAGGCTCACACAGTTCTCTGTGTTCTTTCCCCTTCCTGTGGTGGTCACAGCCACATCAAGTGGGCCCCGTCTCTCAGATCGCAAAGCCCTGCTCACTGAGAGTGATTTCAGGGCTGCTGTTAGCTGATGCTCTTTGATGAGTACGTCCCAAGCCAGTATCTACCTCTGTAGCTTAGACTGACCTTAAACTAGCTTTACCTAACAATCCTCCTGCCTCAGCCTCCTGAATTACAGTCATGAGTCAAGTTCTGTTCCATGCTGACCCTCGTTCCTTTGTAAACTATGTGTTTCCCATGTGAAGATGCATGTGCTGTCTCTACATGTTCATGGAGGAGGATGGGGAGTCTGTAGCTAGAACGAACGCTATGAGTTGATCAGTTGTCTGTCAGTTTCCCTTCCCTTCTTTCTTTTCCTCCCTCCTTCCTTCCCTCCCTCCCGCTTACTTCCACCCTCCCTTCCTTCTGTTTGTTTGTTCTTTCTTCCTTTCTTTTTTCTTTCTAATTTTTTTTTTTATTAACTTGAGTATTTCTTATATACATTTCGAGTGTTATTCCCTTTCCCGGTTTCCGGGCAAACATCCCCCTCCCCCCCCCCTTCCTTATGGGTGTTCCCTCCCACCTCCCCATTGCCGCCCCCCCAACAGTCTAGTTCACTGGGGTTCAGTCTTAGCAGGACCCAGGGCTTCCCCTTCCACTGGTGCCCTTACTAGGATATTCATTGCTACCTATGAGGTCAGAGTCCAGGGTCAGTCCATGTATAGTCTTTAGGTAGTGGCTTAGTCCCTGGAAGCTCTGGTTGCTTGGCATTGTTGTACATATGGGGTCTTGAGCCCCTTCAAGCTCTTCCAGTTCTTTCTCTGATTCCTTCAACGGGGGTCCTATTCTCAGTTCAGTGGTTTGCTGCTGGCATTCGCCTCTGTATTTGCTGTATTCTGGCTGTGTCTCTCAGGAGCGATCTACATCCGGCTCCTGTCGGTCTGCACTTCTTTGCTTCATCCATCTTGTCTAATTGGGTGGCTGTATATGTATGGGCCACATGTGGGGCAGGCTCTGAATGGGTGTTCCTTCAGTCTCTGTTTTAATCTTTGCCTCTCTCTTCCCTGTCAAGGGTATTCTTGTTCCCCTTTTAAAGAAGGAGTGAAGCATTCACATTTTGATCATCCTTCTTGAGTTTCATTTGTTCTAGGCATCTAGGGTAATTCAAGCATTTGGGCTAATAGCCACTTATCAATGAGTGCATACCATGTATGTCTTTCTGTGATTGGGTTAGCTCACTCAGGATGATATTTTCCAGTTCCAACCATTTGCCTCTTAATTTCATAAAGTCGATTTGTTTTTTGATAGCTGAGTAATATTCCATTGTGTAGATGTACCACATTTTCTGTATCCATTCCTCTGTTGAAGGGCATCTGGGTTCTTTCCAGTTTCTGACTATTATAAATAAGGCTGCAATGAACATAGTGGAGCACGTGTCTTTTTTATATGTTGGGGCATCTTTTGGGTATATGCCCAAGAGAGGTATAGCTGGATCCTCAGGCAGTTCAATGTCCAATTTTCTGAGGATCCTCCAGACTGATTTCCAGAATGCAAACCTCCCTTCTAAGAATATTACAAAAGAGAAATCGAAGGGGAAAAAAACCAAATTCAAACAAACAAGTAGGGTCAGAGCTCAGGAAGGCTGGTGGCAGCTGATTACCCTCAGTAGGCCAAATGGAGAAAGAAATAATTGTGTAAAGAAGAAAAAAGAGATTTAATTCAATGTGTCCACATCATGAAGAGAAACAAAGAGGTTAAGTAGGCCAAGGTCACTTTGAGCATCTGTATATGAGGTTTAGGATTTAATAGAGGGCCAGAGCTGTATAAAAGTCAGCAGATTGGGTCAAGGTATGGCCATGACTCTTGTAAGCTCTAGTCTTCTCTTCAAGATGTCTGACATGATATTAGTATGTATGGATTCTCTTTTCAGGAGGCACACCGCTGTCACTTCAGTATAGTTACTTATAAAATGTATAACAGGACCTTTCTCATGTGTAAAGGATTTGAGTATCCTCTCTAGGAAGATGGCCCTGAAAATACAAAACAGATTTAAAACATCAAACAGATGAGACCAAAATGTACCTTCAGAGAAGCAGCAAACTTCTCTGGGCCAAAGCTACGATGCTGTAGACCCTGGCAGCTCCCTTTCCTGGCCTCCAAACCCGTGATGTGTATGGATCTGTCCTGTTACCACAGTTCCTGAGGAACCTCACTGATGTGGCTCCATGGGACTCGTGTTCATCATTTTCCTTGTCATGGAAAGCCCCGAGCCCAGCAGTGGGCCTAAGGTGGCTTATGTGCTTATAACTCCAGTCTACTGTTTGCTTTACAGGATTCCCCTCGTGTGCCTGCTAAGTTCTAATGCTTTCTGCTTCAAAATGCAGACCTTTACTTGTTTGGATTCTTTGTTGAGGAGGACGTGGATACTGGACATTTCTGCTAGCTTACCTTGTAAATTTTCTTAAATTAGAAATGAGAGTTTCCTTGTGTTTGAATGATTATAAGGCATCAAAACCTAAGTTATTCTTTAATAGTCCTATTGTTTTGCATGTCGGTGAGATCTTGGGTGAAATTTGGCTTATGTTTAGCAATAAAGCAAAATACTTGAATTATATGAAACCATAAGGATTTCAAAAGTTCATATTGACAGGGAATATATATATATTTTTTCTTGGAATTATATAAATAAAAAGAATGAAGAGATAATCTATATTCTGCCAGACTGTCTAAAGGATGGATACCACCTGAGTAAAAAATGGTACACATTTTAAATGTATAGCATCTTTCCCATTTGCAGATTTAATGGAGAGAACATATTTGAGAAGTTAAAGGTAAGTCTGACATACGTACCCTGAGAGTTACTTTTAGTATTAAAATGAATTAACTGTAAGTAAACATAATTGAAAGACAAAACTCTCATTCCTGTCTCAAATATGTCACAAAAGCATTAACAAAAACCATCTTGTCTTGGAATAAGCATTACAGAAAAATGTGGGGCCAGCAAGATGTCTCTGCAGGTAAAGGAACTTGCTGAACAAGCCTGGTGACCTGATATTGATATTGATTCTAGAAACTCGCAGCTGAAGAAGCAAAATGACCCTGAAATACTTCTAATCTCTACATCAGTGTTGTACACACACACACACACACACACACACACACACACACACACACACACACATAGCACTATTACATAATCAATTAAAAAGAGAAAAGGTGAGGTAGAATGTGATGTACGTCATAGGCAGTCTGTTAGGAGCTTGATGACAGAAAGCAGTCAAGCAACTCCCCACACCCCCATATAGCCAAGTAGATCACAGAGACGTAGACATCATGTGTACATTCTGATCACATGCCATAACTGGTCCCCAGGTAAGAGGATGTAACAATATGCCTTCTTAACTAGTCCATCCTAAATTTCTTGGTAGTTGTGTTAGGTAACCATCTCATAGTCAACTGTTAGTCAACTGGCAGTCTTATACAGAAGAAAAAACAACTTCTCATAGCTTTGATGAGATGTGAACTCTGGGACAAGACAGCCAATGTTAGGCTCCTACCTCATGAAAAAAGCTTGGTGGAAATGGCTATCTCCACCTAAGATATTCTGTATTATTATAAGATTGGTAAGAGGCTTCAAAAAATTCAAAGATTTCTACATATCTAAGGGATGAGTTAGATTTTGTAAGTGTACAAAAAGATGTTCTGTTAGGTTTGGTCTATTGCAATGGATTGTAATGCTAAGTTCCATACCTCAGGGTCTGGGTCTACAAGTGACTTCTCATGTTTATAAGTTTTTGTTGTGGAAACCTTGTTCCTTGATTTAAAACTATTGGTTAAATAAAATTGGCTGCAGCCAGTTACTGGAGGGACTAGAGGTAGGTGGGTTTGGAGTGCCATGGTTGGAGAAGAAGAGACTAGAGGAGAAAGAGTAAGAACAAGAGGGAGGGAGGAAGCCTCCATAAGGGGAGAGAAACCATGAGCACATGGCCAGGTGAAACAGCAAGTGTCTGGGTACACTGGGAAGTAGCCAGGCCTGCGGTGAGAAGAGTCAATAAGAGGTGACTTCCCAGTAATTGTCAAAGCCAAAAAATTTAACCATAGTCTAAATCTCTTTATTTGTAGTCAGGGATAAGCTTAAATTGCTTGCAGTACATGTTCTAAGAAAAGGGAGCGTGGATGTATTTTTAAATGTATTTTTAAACAGGCTCAGGTTCATTGCAAAATTGGGAGAAGGATACAGATATTTCCTACATGACCTATGCCCTACATATTTAGAGCCATGTCCATTCTCAGTGTCCCCCAGAGACTCCCACCCTGGCACACTGTCTTCTGAAGGACACTTTACATTCAGGCTCACATTCTAAGGATTTCAGCATGTGATGGCGTGTGCCCAGCCCTATACTGCCAGAGCAATCCCACTCTGTTAGCAGTCTGTGCTCTGTGCTCAGAGCAATCCCGCTCTGTTAGCAGTCTGTGCTCTGAGTGTTCACTCCTTGTCCCTGACAAAGCCTAGCAACTGCTGATCGCTGATCATTGTGTGGCCTTCATCACTGTCATCCCCAGAATGTCACGCAGGTAGAATCCTACAGTATGTAGCCTTTTGAAGCTGGCTTCTTTCCTTTCCTTATCCTGCATGTAAGGCTCCCCATGTCTCTTTATGCTCAACAGTTCAATAATTCATTATCTGACTATAACCACAGTTTATACATCTGCTAAAGAGCCCCACTACTGAGTGCAGGTGTTTGTGTGAAAATAGTTTCTTCCTCATAGGTAAATATGAAGGAGTAAAATTGCTGGGTCTTTGTGATAAGAGTATATTTTATAAGAAACTGCCAATCGTGTTGTAACAAATCTATATATCCTTTCACATTCCCTGCAGCAATTTAAAACCTCTGATGTTTATTGTTGGTGCCCATCCTCCCCTTGGGTTCCTCCGTCCTCTCTTACGTGTGTCACTCTTTGAATCACATTCCCTTAGTGGCATATGATGTAAGCACATTTTCCTATTTCATTTTTATTTTCTCTTTGAAGAGTTCTTTATGGTCCATTCTTTTTAAAAACTCAAGTTTTTTTCTTATTAGTGAATTTTGAGAATTCATTGTGTTTTTGAAGAATAGTCCTCTATTAGTTTTTTATTTAGTTTTTATTTTTTGGCTAAGATCAAGCACAGTTTTTGCTCATCTGAGAAAGTGGGTTCCTCCTTTAGTCCTGGAGGACAATTTTACACCATTCGGAAATAGAGCTTTGTGGTTTTAATAGTTTACTGCACCAGCTTGGCTTTTTTTTTTTTAATTTTATTTTATGTTTGTGGTTTGCTTCCATGTTTCCATATGCATATCACATGTGTGCAATATCTGTAACAGCCAGAAGAGGGCAGAAGATCTTCTGGAAGGGCAGTTACAGATGGCTGTGAGCTACCATGTGTTTGCAGGGATCTGAATGCAGGTCCTCTGAAAGAGCAGCAAGCGCTGTTAACCACTAATACATCTCTTGAGTTCCTGTATCACACAATTTTCAAAAAAAAATTTAGATGTAACTCTTACCATTGTCCATTCTACATATGTTGAGGCAAGGTTTGAGGAGAGAAGGAGGTGTTGAGACAGCATCTCATATAGCCCAGGCTGGCCCCCAGTTCAGTGTGTATCTGGGTAAAAGAGGGTCCCATGTAGTCCAGGTTTGCTGTGAAGTCAATATGTAGCAAAGGACTATCTTGAGCTTTTTTGATCCTTCTGACTCTTGGAAGATACTCCCTTGAGCTCCTGATCCTTCGGTCTCTACCTTCTGAGGGCTGAGATTTCAGGTGTACACTACCGTTCAATGCTTGGATAAGAAGTTCCCAAACTTCAGACTTCTTGTCGGAAGTCTTTCCTTGTCTTGTTTTTCCATAGTTTGGAAATAATATATCTAAGGATAGTAAGGATTGTATTGTTTTTGCTCATTTGTTGATGATGGTTGCAGTATTTATCCTGCTTGGTGTTTTCTGAGACCCTAAACCTAGGATGTAGCATCTGATATTAATTTGGGGGATTTCTCTACCATAATTGAAGTTCAGTGTCTGCTTCTTTCCCCCTTCTCTTTCTGGTACTCTTATTGTTACACAGACCTTGGTAGTGGTTGTGCATCCTCGGGTTTCTGGTTTGTTTGGGTTTTCTTTTTGCCTTTTAGCCTTTGTTCCTTTCCTTTTCCATTTTAGAGTTCATCAGGCTCATGGGGGCTCAGGAGTCATGGTAAGAGGGTGAGTCCTCAAAACACGTTTCTCATTTGTTTTATGATGGAGGCGTTTGTGTTTTTCCCCTTTCCTTTCTCCTAGACCCCATATTTTCATCTTTCTATTTGCATCACCCCTTTGTCCTCTAATATCGTCTATTAAAACCATTAGTGTATTAACCATGACTTTTAAGTTCTTGGTCTGATGATCGCAGTACTCCTGCCTTCTCTGACTGCAATGCTTGCCCATCATCTTGTTAGATTAGTTGCTTGTTCCTATTGTTTTGTCAACTTGACACAAACTAAGTCATCTAAAAAAGGTACCTCAGTGGAAGAATTGTCTCTATTAGATTGAACCATGGGCAGAACTGTGGTGTATTTTCTTGATTGATGATTGATGTGGGAGGTCCCAGCCCAGTGTGGGCGGCACTACCCATGGACAGGTGGTCCTAAGATATATAACAAAGCATGTTGAGGGAGTCCTGGAGAGAAAACTAGTAAGAGGTGTCCCCTGTGGCTTCTGCTTCAGTGACTGCCTCTAGGTTTCTGTTTAGTGCCAGCTCTTACTTCCCTCCATGATGGAATATAACAAGGAAATATAAGCTGAATAAACTCTTTCCTCTACAAGTCAGCTTTGGTCACACTTTATCATAGCAAAAGAACACAAAATAGAAAAATACTTTATATACCTGTTTTCATAGTTGGATTTGATATACTGGACAAAACAATTGCTGTAGGCAGGTAGTTAATTATATGGTTGTGAGATGAGGGAAGTAGGTATTTGTTTCATAGGCCCGTGATCAGCTCTCTTTGGAGCCTACATCTCTAAGCTGTGATCTTTATGTGTGTTTAGTGGGTTTATTCCTTTTCAGATGGGACAGAATGGTTTGAGAGGCAGGGTTGAACATTGCTCTTCCCCAAATTCAAAAGCCATCTAGCCTTAGTTGCATTTTCCCCTAGTCCCATGCCCATAAGATTCTGGTTAAGTAGTTTCTCCTGGGAGTCCTGCTCATGACGAAGAGTAGGTATCGCCTGTACAACCCAAGACAGCTCCTTTCCTTTTGCTCTGGTAGAAGACTCTATGGTTCTCAGGTGTTTCCAGTGAGTACTGCCTGAGGAAACTGTGAGAAATTCATACTGAAGCTGCATGCCTATGGCTACAGGTGAAAAGTGCATCCTTACTCTGGCCTCTCCACTCCGGGACAACAGTTTGGTTTTTTGCTACAAATTCTAGGAAAGCTGTTGACTTTTCAGTCATCTGTTTGCTTGTTACATTGAAGCTATACCGTCAAAGCTTCTTCTTTGTAGAAGGACTCTTGATTTAGTTTGTAACAGGATTACTCTTCTTGTTTGTCTTCACGTTAGCAAGTTGAATCTCTAGTCTCTAGTTTCTAAAGGAACACAACAGGCAACAAGAGCATAGGGATCCCTTGAACACACCACTGCCAGTGAAGCTGAGAGGCTGACACCCATTTATGTAGACTCTTGGCAACAATGCACCACTCTTTGCTAAGATATTCAGCAGTTGTAGTTGCCATTATACGTAAGAGAGAAGAGAACTTATTTGAGAATCAGAATGATTTTAACAGTCTCCTAGGTTCTAGAACTGGTTGTGAGTGTGCATGCTGGGCAGGACAAGCCAGGCACCTGAGCTCACCCAGAAGGAAAATATGTCCTTGGAAACTCACTGACTGGTTTCCACTGCAGAGTGTGTTAAAAGTGTCATGTTTGCCTGGGTTATGTTCTCTGAAAGTTAAGGTTTGAAAACTTTTCAGAAAACTACTGCTATTCTATTTCTGTCCTAAAAGTCCTTCTCTCCTCCCTAAGAATATGTCTTCAGATCAACCATCTCTGATGACACTAGATGTTGAGAGATGATGAAAGGCTTCTGAGAAGCTAAGTTAGGTTGGGAGTTAAAGGTCAAATACTCTCTTGATGTCTTCCACCTTGCCCCCAACCAATTCAGCTTAGAGTTCCCCATAGACTCACAACCTTTTGACTAGGTTTATAATGGAATTTATCTGAGACTTTCTAGAACAGCAATGGCACAGATCTGAACACTTCACACTCATCCTTTTAGGGTGTATTTTTGTGGAACTGATCCATTTGTAAAGCTGGCTTCTTGTGACATATTTGATTCTCTTATTATATCTTGGGTTTGTAGAGCAAGTGGTTCAACTTGTGTGAAAATGAACTTCTTCTAGTTAAGTGAATACTTATAATTGAGTAAAATATTTCCACCATATATCATCTGTCCCTTCCCCCTGAAAAGTAGAAAATGTTAAATAGGATTTGTGTAGTTGTTATATTTAATGCTCAATAGAGTTCTAAGTTTTACTTTTTTCCAAAGTCCAAGAAGATCTTTAAAATAGTGTTTTAATCTAGGATTTTACTCTGAGCTCTTCAATATAACATGTCACTTTGAGAAAGGGTAAAGTTCCTAATTTAAAGCTCATGCAATATGCTAGCCTTAAAATTCTTCCTAGCATGGAAAAAATAGAGAATCAAGATGTTTATTATGTGACTTTATCTATTGTGCTGTAATTAATGGGGACTTTGAATGAAAATGAACTTAATCACGTGATGGGGCCAGACGATTGCTAGATTAATGAGTTAATCATATTACCTGGATTTTAGTACTGTCTACTGCCTTTCATTAAATCAACTTGAAAAATTCAGTCACATTACCTCAGATATGAATATTGCTGCAAAGACTCAATTTTGGCTGATTTCTCTTAAAAACAGAGAAATCGACCTTCCAGTCCTTCTGATGGAGGTAATTTCATACTAAGTAAAAAACAGGCATCATTAACTTTGGAAGCTGGCTCCCTCCAGAATGTGTAAAGCAGTTTGTGCTAACTATTTTGCAGTACCATGTGTGAGGTAGCAAAACAGGATGAAAATAGCCACCCCACCATGTGAGGAGGAGCGCCGGCCTCATATTTGGAAGCTTTAGCAGTGCACTTAAATTCATGTCGAGACATTCTTTCCT
This sequence comes from Rattus rattus, assembly GCF_011064425.1. Classification (NCBI taxonomy): domain Eukaryota; kingdom Metazoa; phylum Chordata; class Mammalia; order Rodentia; family Muridae; genus Rattus; species Rattus rattus. Next base: position 50,379,667 of record NC_046165.1, on the reverse strand, counting down.
GAGATTTTTAAGGACCAGATTCTGCTGCTTAGAATATTTGGAAAGTTTCCAGTTTTCAATTTCTTTCTCTTTTCTGTTTTAAAGTTTTTCGGGTGTTGGTATATATAACCTCAAGCACTAACTAGGTGATAATCAAAGATAGCAAATGGATAAGGAGATATCTTCACGCTTAAGAAGGGACTCAAGAGTATTGAGTTCATCCTATTCAGATTCAGCCGTTCAGAGATAATTACGAGATGATAGCTTTTCAAGCTCAGTTCTTTCTTCCTCAAATATCACCTGTGACTGTTCCTTGCTGGATGATCTGTATAAACTCATCATTCGTTTTCGTTGCATTGCTTTTATTCCTGCCATTTGCGATTGTAGATACTGGGAACTCTCATTCAGCATTTTTCTGGGTTCTGAAGCAAAGCTGCATCTATGTAGGGGTATGAGGTGGCTGTGCTGTCTGGTGTGATGTCATCATGGGGTATGAGTTGGGTGTGCTGTGTGATGTCATGGCATCATGGCAGGAACCTGTGCTTGAACTTGGAATAGGGTTCTTATCAATGTGAAAGAAAACCATAGCTAGGCCTGGCTTGCATAGGCTGGGGTTTGGATTATGGCACTGTGGCTATCTTAGTGGGAATATATCAAGGGTGACAATAAATATATCAACATTATAGCTCTTAATAGTAGGCTAAATAATAGTGTCCCCCTAAACCCTCAAGTTCCAATTCGCAATGTCTGTGACACTGTTGCTTCAAATGGCAAAGGATGTTCATGGCAATTAAGCATCTTGAGATGGAGAGTGTATTTTAGGCCATCCATGTAAACCTCAGAGGTTATAGGCACCTCATGTGGAGGACCAGAAGGAGCCATGCACAGCAGAAGAGAAATTGTGATAAAAGTACTACACGGAAAAAGGTTTTGCAGATGGAAAAAAGAGCACACACAGAGCATAAGAACCAGAGGCGAGAGACAGTCCTTAGATGCTGGGGGAAAGGAGCAGGGAAGTGGGTCATTCCCAAAAGAAACCAGCAGTTCCACTTAAACTTAGTGAAGCACACCACTGACTTACTTCCAGACTCTCAGAAAATATAGGCGTCTTATTTTAAACCCCCAAATATTTCTAATATGGCAAGACACCCATAGATAGCAAAAGCAAGCATGGTTGACAGACATTATCATTCCTGTTTTTAAGGAATAAAGGTGCAGTGTGCAATGGAATGCTGTAGACATAGATGCATAAAAGGATTTAAGGTTAAGGTTTGTGACAAGGCAATCTGTGCCGTGCACATAATGAAAATTCTAACACCAGTCTGTGAAAAATGCATGAAGGTAAAAATATCAAAATAAACAGAAAAAGTAAGTTGTGTTTGACTAAAGCCTGTTCAGTACTGAAAAATGCTGTACAGGATATAGCATCAAAAACTTGGACTGCTGGGTCAAACCCCTTACAATCTCAGGATATAAAAGATTGATGGGAAGCCTTTTAAGCAGATTGGTAGCATCCTCTACTGTCTAGTTGCTTGACCTTGGGTTAGCTTTCCTGGGAACAGACAGTCATTGTACAAAGCCTACCGTGGAGCTGAAGTGCTCAGATCTCAGTTAAGCTAAGCTTCAGAAAAGGAAGTGTGCCCTTGTGGCTGTCAGCAGCGCTGTACTTTGTGCTTTCCTCACAAACCACAGTTCACACAATTGGAGTTAAAGAGAACAGGGAAAGAGAGAAGGTAAAGTCCCTAAGGCTTTGATGGGCTCTAAACAACTGTGTGTGTGTGTGTGTGTGTGTGTGTGTGTGTGTGTGTGTGTGTGTGTGTGTTTCTTTTCTCCCTTTTTGTTGAGATATGTCAAATCCTGAAACTGTTCTCAAAGATATGACAGGTCTCTCAGACATGGAGAGGGGTGTTCTTCAGATAGAGGGCAGAGAGTACAACTGATCCTCATGAAGCAGGAGTGATGGGTTTCTCAGCAGGCAATGGCAGCCACTAGAGGATGTTTTATCCAGGATTTGAGTTACTGTGCTGTCTTAGCGATGTGGCTCTCTCCCTGGAGTAAAGGGTGAGTCTTCAGAGACAACAATAAACCATTAATTAAAGCTGCTTGGGAGCCAGGAAACATCAGACCAAGCCAATTGATAGCAAGTATATGGTCTTTGCAAATTAGTTATTATTAATGGATATATCTTGGGAACATAAGTTTGCTAGGGACTATGGCTTCAGAGGATGAAGTAGAGAAAGTAGATTTCTGGGTTTGGCATGAACAAATAAATCATTTTTCCATGTGAATAGCAATGTGGAAGAATAGGGAATTTGGTTTTATCTGAGAAAATAGAAAGCTCTTGGAGGGTTTTATGTAGGACATGGAGCAGATGAGGAGGGGTAACATAACTAGATGACACTTTGTATCAAAGGTTGGCTGACTAGGACCTGCAAGATGGCTTAGCAGGTAAAGGTCCTTGCTGACAAGCCTGAGTGATCTACATGGTGGAAGAAGGGAACAAACTTCTACAAGTTGTCCTCTAACTTGTATGTGCTCACACACATGCTTGCACACAGTCCGTGTCTTCTGACTTCTATGTGCTCACACACATGCATGCACACAATCCACGTCCTCAGACTTCTATGTGCTCACACACCTGCATGCACACAATCCATGTCCTCAGACTTCTATGTGCTCACACATATGCATGCACACAATCCACGTCCTCAGACTTCTATGTGTGCTCATACACACATACATGAACACAATCACTCACTCACTCTAATTAAAAAAGGAAAAAGGTTGCCTTGATGTTGGAAGGAGTCTAGAAGTAGGTGTGAAAATCTAGTCACCTAATCACTTCCTTAAACCAGGCACAAAGGACATATAAGGGAACCAGAGTGGATGTTAGAAAACAGTGAGTGAAATCCATGGAGATCTTGGGGAAATTATTAGTATGATTTATTCATGGTTTGCATATGGAGAGAAGTATTAAAATTATGAAATCATCAATTCTGAGAGAAATAAACTTTTTATAGCTTTTAAACATTTAGCATCCTTTTATTCTCAAACTCTTTCAGAAACAAACTCTTTCAGAATACTCCTAAGTGATAGTTTACAGAAATCATAAATGGAACTAAAATGAGCTTGGTTAGAAAAGCAATCTATGTTAAGAAAATCTTGTATGTTAAAAGTCCTTATGGAAGTAAACTTTTATTTATATCTATAACTCATCTTAAAGTTTTGCTCTATGTCATTATGCTCACAGACTAGGGTTATTGTTGTTATTTTCATTATTATTATTATTATTATTATTATTATTATTATTATTATTATTATTATTGTTATCATTAAGAATTTTGTACAATGTCTTTGGATCATATTCACCCTTCCTTACTCATCCAGATCAACATCTCCTTCTCTACCCATCTCACTTTTATTATTTTTCTTTTTATTCACCCATCAACTCCAATGTGTACAACCAGTATGTTCTTAGATGTGTGGCTTTCCACTGGAGTGGTTGGTTTACTGGTAGCAACACTCTTAAAGAAACTGGGCTCTCTCTGTCCAACTGCTATTAGCTCCCAATAGCTTCGCAGCTAGGGGTGGGGTTTTCATCTGGCTTGAAATTGTAAGATGTATGAAATCAGATAACCCCGACTCCATCACCATATTCAGAACTTGGCCTTAAGTGCTTGAACGTTGCCTTGGTCATGCTAGACAGGTCATTTACTGTTGAGATATATCCCCTGGTCACATGCCAGTTTTTTTTCTCCATCTTTAATAAATTGGGTATTTCTTATTTATATTTCAATTGTGATTACCTTTCCCAGTTTCCAGGCAAACATCCCCTTAACCCATTCCCCTCCCCTTCAATATGGCTGTTCCCCACCCCATCCCCCCCATTACCGCCCTCCCCCCAACAATCCCATTCACTGGGGGTTCAGTCTTGGCAGGACCAAGGGTTTCCCCTTCCACAGGTGCCCTTACTAGGCTATGAGGTTGGAGTCCAAGGTCAGTCCATGTATATAGTCTTTGGGTAGTGGCTTAGTCCCTGGAAGCTCTGGCTGGATGGCATTGTTGTTCATATGGGGTCTCGAGCCCCTTCAAGCTCTTCCAGTACTTTCTCTGATTTTTGCATCGATATTCATAAGGGAAATTGGTCTGAAGTTCTCTTTCTTTGTTGGGTCTTTGCAGTTGGAGCCCAGGGTCAGTCCATGGGTAGTGGTTTAGTCCGTGGAAACTCTTGTTGGTTGGTATTGTTGTTCTTATGGGGCATCAAGCCCCTTCAGCTCTTTCAGTCCTTTCTCTTATTCCTTCAACGGGGGTCCCATTCTCAGTTCAGTGGTTTGCGGCTGGCTTTCGCCTATCTATTTGCCATATTCTGGCTGTGTCTTTCAGGAGAAATCTACATCCGGTTCCTGTCACCCTGCACTTCGTTGCTTCATCCATCTTCTTTAGTTTGGTGGCTGTATATTTATGGGACACAGGTGGGGCAGGTTCTGAATGGGCATTCCTTCTGCCTTTGTTCTAAACTTTGCCTCCCTATTTCCTCCCAAGGGTATTCTTGTTCCCCTTTAAAAGAAGGAGTGAAGCATTCGCATTTTGGTCATCCTTCTTGAGTTTCATGTGTTCTGTGGATCTGGGGTAATTCAAGCATTTGGGCTAAGATCCACTTATCAATGAGTGCATACCATGTGTGTTTTTCTGTGATTGGGTTACCTCACTCAGGATGATATTTTCCAGTTCCATCCATTTGCCTACAAATTTCATAAAGTCATTGTTTTTGATAGCTGAGTAATATTCCATTGTGTAGATGTACCACATTTTCTGTATCCATTCCTCTGTTGAATGGCATCTGGGTTCTTTCTAGCTTCTGGCTATTATAAATAAGGCTGCTATGAACATAGTGGAGCATGTGTCTTTGTTATATGTTGGAGCATCTTTTGGGCATATACCCAAGAGAGGTATAGCTGGGTTAGTTCAATGTCCACTTTTCTAAGGAACCTCCAGACTGATTTTCAAAATGGTTGTACCAGTCTTCAATCCCACCAACAATGGAGGAGTGTTCCTCTTTCTCCACATCCTTGCCAGCATCTGCTGTCACCTGAATATTTGATCTTAGCCATTCTGACTGGTGTGAGGTGTAATCTCAGGGTTGTTATGATTTGCATTTCCCTTATGACTAAAGATGTTGAACATTTCTTTAGGTGTTTCTCAGCCATTTGGCATTCCTCAGCTGTGAATTTTTTTTTTTTTTTGGTTCTTTTTTTCAGAGCTGGGGACCGAACTCAGGGCCTTACGCTTCCTAGGCAAGCGTTCTACCACTGAGCTAAATCCCCAACCCCCGTGAATTCGTTGTTTAGCTCTGAACTCCATTTTTTAATTTGTCTCCCTGCGGTCTAACTTCTTGAGTTCTTTGTATATTTTGGATATAAGTCCTCTATCTGTTGTAGGATTGGTAAAGATCTTTTCCCAATCTGTTGGTTGCCGTTTTGTCCTAACCCCCGTGTCCTTTGCCTTACAGAAGCTTTGCAGTTTTATGAGATCCCATTTGTCGATTCTTGATCTTAGAGCATAAACCATTGGTGTTTTGTTCCGGAGATTATCTCCAGTGCCCATGTGTTCGAGACACTTCCCCACTTTTTCTTCTATCAATTTGAGTGTATCTGGTTTGATGTGGAGGTCCTTGATCCACTTGGACTTAAGCTTTGTTCAGGGTGATAAGCATGGATCGATCTGTATTCTTCTACATGCTGACCTCCAGTTGAACCAGCACCATTTGCTGAAAATGCTATCTTTTTTCCATTGGATGGTTTTGGCACCCTTGTCAAAAATCAAGTGCCCATAGGTGTGTGGGTTCATTTCTGGGTCTTCAATTCTATTCCATTGGTCTATCTGTCTGTCTCTGTACCAATACCATACAGTTTTTTATCACTATTGCTCTGTAATACTGCTTGAGTTCAGGGATAGTGATTCCCCTGGAAGTCCTTTATTGTTGAGAATAATTTTAGCTATCCTGGGTTTTTTCTTATGCCAGATGAATTTGCAAATTTTTCTGTCTAACTCTCTGTAGAATTAGATTGGTATTTTGATGGGGATTGCATTGAATCTGTAGATCGCTTTTGTTAAAATGGCCATTTATACTATATTAATCCTGCCAATCCATGAGCATGGGAGATCTTTCCATCTTCTGAGATCTTCAATTTCTTTCTCCGGAGGCTTGAAGTTCTTATCATACAGGTCTTTTACTTGCTTGGTTAAAATCACGCCAAGGTATTTTATATTATTTGGGACTATTATGAAGGGTGTCGTTTCCCTAATTTCTTTCTTGGCTTGTTTCTCTTTTGTGTAGAGGAAGGCAACTGATTTATTTGAGTTAATTTTATACCCAGCCACTTTGCTGAAGGTGTTTATCAGCTTTAGTAGTTCTCTGGTGGAACTTTTTGGATCACTTAAATATACAATCATATTGTCTGTAAATAGTGATATTTTGACTTCTTCATTTCCAATGTGCATTCCTTTGATCTCCTTATGTTGTCTGATTGCCCTGGCTAGGACTTTGAGAACTATATTGAGTAAGCAGGGAGATAATCGGCAACCTTGTCTAGTCCGTAATTTTAGTGGGATTGCTTCAAGTTTCTCTCCATTTAGTTTAATATTAGCTAATGGTTTGCTGTATATGGCTTTTACTATGTTGTGGTACGGGCCTTGAATTCCTGTTCTTTTTTTTTTTTTTTTTGGAGCTGGGGACCAACCCAGGGCCTTGCGCTTGCTAGGCAAGCGCTCTACCACTGAGCTAAATCCCCAACCCCCTTGAATTCCTGTTCTTTCCAGGACTTTTATCATGAAGGGGTGTTGAATTTTGTCAAATACTTTCTCAGCATCTAATGAAATGATCATGTGGTTTTTATCTTTCAGTTTGTTTATATAGTGGATTACGTTGATGGTTTTCCATATATTAAACCATCCCTGCATTCCTGGGATGAAGCCTACTTGATCATGATGGATGATTGTTTTGACGTTCTCTTGGATTCGGTTTGCAAGAATTTTATTGAGTATTTTTGTTTAAATATTCATAACAGAAATTGGTCTGAAGTTCTCATTCTTTGTTGGGTCTTTGTGTGGTTTAGGTATAAGAGTAATTGTGGCTTCATAGAAGAAATTTGGTTTCAGTTTTGTGGAATATTTTGGATAATATTGGTATGAGGTCTTCTATGAAGGTCTGATAGAATTGTGCACTGAACCCATCTGTACCTGGGCTCTCTTTGGTTGGGAGACTTTTAATGACTGCTTCTATTTCTTTAGGAGTTATGGGGTATTTTAAATTGTTTATCTGTTCTTGATTTAACTTTGGTACCTGGTCTTTGTCTAGGAAATTGTCCATTTGTTCAAGATTTTCAAGTTGTGTTGAATATAGGCTTTTGTAGTAGGATCTGATGATTTTTTTGAATTTCCTCTGATTTTGTAGTTATGTCTCCCTTTTCATTTCTGATTTTGTTAATTTGGACACACTCTCAGTGTCCTTTGGTTAATCTGGCTAAGGGTTTATCTATCTTGTTGATTTTCTCAAAGAACTAGCTTTTGGTTCTGTTGATTCTTTCTATGGTCCTTTTTGTTTGTACTTGGTTGATTTCAGCTCTGAGTTTGATTATTTCCTACCTTCTACTCCTCCTGGGTGTATTTGCTTCTTTTTGTTTTAGAGCTTTTAGGTGTGCTGTCAAGCTGCTGATATATGCTCTCTCCTGTTTCTTTCTGCAGGCACTCAGAGCTATGAGTTTTCCTCTTAGCACAGCTTTCATTGTTTCTCATAGGTTTGGGTATGTTGTACCTTCATTTTCATTAAATTCTAAGAAGTCTTTAATTTCTTTCTTTATTTCTTCCTTTACCAGGTTATCGTTGAGTAGAGCATTATTCAACTTCCATGTATATTTGGGCGTTCTTCCCTTATTATTATTGAAGACCGAATTAGCCCGTGGTGGTCTGATAGGATTCATGGGATTATTTCTATGTTTCTGTGTCTGTTGAGGCCTGTTTTATGACCGATTATATGGTCAGTTTTGGAGAAAGTATCATGAGGTGGTGAGAAGCAGGTATATCCTTTTGTTTTAGGATACAATGTTCTATAATATCTGTTTAGTCCATTTGGTTCATGACTTCTCTTAGTCTGTCTATGTTTTTGTTTAATTTCTGTTTCCATGATCTGTCCATTGATGAGAGTGGAGTGTTGAAATCTCCTACTATTATTGTGTGAGGTGCATTGTGTGCTTTGAGCTTTAGTAAGGTTTCTTTTACGTATGTAGGTGCCCTTGTATTTGGGGCATAGATATTTAGTATTGAGAGTTCATCTTGGTGGATTTTTCCTTTGATGAATATGAAGTGTCCTTCCTTATCTTTTTTATGACTTTTGGTTGAAAATTGATTTTATTCGATATTAGAATGCCTACTCCAGCTTGCTTCTTCATACCATTTGCTTGGAAAGTTTTTTTCCAGCCTTTTACTCTGACGTAAAAGTACTCTGTCTGTCTTTGTCTCTGAGGTGTGTTCCGTCTAGGCAGCACAATGTTGGCTTCTCAATGCGTATCCAGTTTGTTACTCTGTGTCTTTTTATTGGGGAATTGAGTCTATTGATGATGAGAGACATTAAGAAATAGTGATTGTTGCTTCCTGTTTTATTCGTATTTGGATGTGACATTATGTTTGTGTGCTTTTCTTCTCTTTGTTTTGTTGCCAAGATGATTAGTTTCTTGCTTTTTCCAGGGTGTAGCTTGCCTCCTTATGTTGGGCTTTACCCTTTATTATTCTTTGTAGGGATGGATTTGTAGAGAGACATTGTGTAAATTTGGTTTTGTCATGGAAAATCTTGGTTTCTCCATCTATGTTAATTGAGAGTTTTGCTGAATACCATATCCTGGGCTGGCATTTTTGTTCTCTTAAGGTCTGTATAACATCTATCCTGGATCTCCTGGCTTTCATAGTCTCTGGTGAGAAGTCTGGTGTAATTCTGATAGATCTTCCTTTATATGTTACTTGACCTTTTTCCCTTACTGCTTTTAATAATCTTTCTTTCTTTTGTGCATTTGGTGTTTTGAGTATTATGTGATGGGAGGAGTTTCTTTTCTGGTCTAATCTATTTGGAGTTCTGTAGGCTTCTTGCATGTTTATGGGCATTTCTTTCTTTAGGTTAGGGAAATTTTCTTCTATGATTTTGTTGAAGATATTTACTGGTCCTTTATGCTGGGAGTCTTCACTCTCTTCTATACCTATTATCCTTAGGTTTGATCTTCTCATTGAGGCCTGGATTTCCTGTATGTTTTGGACCAGTAGCTTTTTCCATTTTCCATTATCTTTGACCATTGTGTCGATGATTTCCATGGAATCTTCTGCTCCTGAGATTCTCTCTTCTATCTCTTGTATTCTGTTTGGGTATCTACGGCTCCTTGTCTCTTTCTTTGGTTTTCTATCCAGGGTTGTTTCCCTGTGTCCTTTCTTTATTGCTTCTATTTCCATTTTTAATTCCTTCACCTGTTTGATGGTGTTTTCCTGTAATTCTTTAGGTATTTTTGTGATTCCTCTCTATAGGCTTCTACTTGTTTATTTATGTTTTCCTGTGTTTCTGTAAGGGAGTTCTTCATGTCTTTCTTGAAGTCCTCCATCATCATGATCAAATGTCATTTAAAATCTAGATCTTGCTTTTCTGGTGTGTTTGGATATTCAGTGTTTGCTTTGGTGGGAGAATTGAGCTCCGATGATGCCTGTAGTCTTGGATTCTGTTGCTTGGGTTCCTGCACTTGCCTCTCGCCATCAGGTTGTGTCTGGTGTTTCCTTGTTCTGCTATTTCTGACAGTGGGTAGACCATCCTATAGGCCTGTATGTCAGGAGTGCTGTAGACCTGTTTTCCTGTTTTCTTTCAGCCAGTTATGGGAACAGAGTATTCTGCTTTTAGGAGTGTAGTCTCTCCTGTCTACTGGCCTTCAGCTGTTCCTGTGGGCCTGTGTCCTGAGTCCACCAGGCAGGTCGCTTGGAGCAGAAAATTTGGTCTTTCCTCTGGTCTCGGGCCTGAAATTGCTCCTTGGGGACTGCGTTTCAGCTCTCCATGAGGCCAGCAAGCAGAAGGGCCTGCCCTGCCTTTTCCCGGGTTCCCGTGCACAGGGGGCCCAGACGGTGCTAGGCATTTTCCTCTAGAGTCAGAAAAATGTGCAGAGAGTAGTCTCCTCTGGCTTCCCAGGCATGTCTGCCCCTCTGCAGGTTTAGCTTTCCCTCCCACAGGATTTGGGTGTAGGGAGCTGTTTGACCGGGTCTCTTCAGATCCGAGCACAGTCTGGACATCAGTGGACCTGCAGCTTGAGTGCCCCTATCTTCCTGTTCCCAGGAGCCCTACGCAGTTTCCTCTTGGGCCAGAGATGTGAGCAAGAGTGGGCCGTACTGGTGGTCTCTCCTGCCCTGCAGTCTCAGGAGTACCCACTTGTCTGGGCGATGAGCTCTCTCCTATGGGGTTTAGGAGCAGGGAGCTGTGGGCCAGGATCAGCAAGGTTCGGGCTCCTGCTCCACATCCCAGTTTTAATTCAGCATTTGACATAAATAGGAAAATAAAATTCCCTTCTGGTACTTTAGAGATCTGGAGTTTCTAAATATATTTCCCTAGCAACTAACTTGGTCAAGGTTTCAAAGCATCACAGACTCTGCTAAAGCCAGCACAGGGCAACTCTATTTGAGTTAACTTCCCTTTTGTTTCTTTCTGGTTCTGATAGCAACTGTGACTGTCAGTAATTGATGTCCTAGAGACAAGATGACCTTTGTTCTTTTATATTCATTTTTATCCTGAACTACTTATCTATACTAGAGTTATCACTATCAAAAGTGCCTCATTTTGGGTCCTCGCTCAGACTGCCAACTTACACAGCCATAGAAAAGAAGATCCAGGACAAAGGCAAGCTATTGACTCACCATAAAATCATGGTTTCTGAAAGGCATGGGCATCAGTATGCAATAGTGATATATCATCTTAACAAGCAATGAAAGGGTCATTCTGAAATCTTGCTACCACCTCCTGGTTATAATGCCTTTATGATTTCATCGGGCAAAACCAGAACACAAGGGTTTAATGCTCTCTGGTATGGAAGAGGCCATACAATTAGCTACAACAGAAAACCGAACCTCTGTAGGAAAGAGAGACCTTGAGAGCTGAGCCTGACTTCTCTCCAGAAAGTTGAAAGTGAGGAGGGGCCTACTTGTTCAATGGACTAAATGCAGGAAGTGGGAGACACAGTAGAATCGTGGAGAAAGAGTAAACTGGCTTTCTTCTGTCTGTTGTCTTCTGGGAGTGTCTAAGGATTTATACTGAAGGCTGAGCAGAATGAAAAACCAGCCTTGCACAGGCTTGGCAGACAGTTGACCAGGTTATGCTGGGGATAGAGACATACAGGGCTGTAGACAGTTCTAGTGGTGGATTTTAAGAGCAAGAAAGGAAATAAAAATGGGCTATTAAATACTCACTGGTTATTTCAGCTCACATTTTAATTAAATACAGATCCGAGCTATTAGTGGGAAAACACTTGAAAGCTTTTGGATATAATCATTTGATCTCTTGAGCAATCATGGCAGGTATTTGCAGTTTGACAACAGGTGGCAAGGAGACTTAATCGCTGGTTAGTAAGAACCCTAGAAGGAATTGAGAAATTACTGCCAAAGACAAAATTTCTTGATTCTTTTTTCAGTCAGGCATACAGATCATAGCTTATTAAAAATGTATGTATCAATTACAAGTAGATGAAATATGGACTGTTTTATTAGGGCTAAAGATTCATTGAAAGAAGGTCATAAAGGCTACAAACAGACCCACCCAGTACTGAAGACTTTCTTAACTACAAATGAAGAGAACTAGAAATTGCCTACAATCACCATTCAAATACAGATTCATAAGGTAGAGAGTATATATGCTTTACTCATTCAACAAATTCTTTAGGGAAGAGCTTGTTTGCTTGTTTATTATTTATCTATCTATCTATCTATCTATCTATCTATCTATCTATCCTTTCAGATAGTATACAAAATAAGAGGTTTTATTAAGACATTTTAATTAATAATTTTATTTATTTACATTCCTTACCATTTCCTGCCCTTACACTTCCTGTCCATTGGACCATGTTGCACTGATCTAATGTTTGAGCAGATGGGTGATGCACCATGGAAGTCATGTTTTGTACGGCATAAAATGAGGGCAAAGGCTGAAAACCCAGAGGGAGACTGCACACAATAGACACTGTTCGAATAACTAGAAAATAAATATAATGCTGGTTAAAAAAAATGTTAGAAAGTGTAAGAACAGATGTAAAATAACTACACTCACCCTATGCTCTAGAAATCCCACCCAACTTCCAGGTTTAATTCTAAAATATTCTTAAAATTCATTTCTTTTTCTTTCTCCTCCTTATCTTAGGTATCTCACAGATACTGTCCAAGTCCTGCTATCCTTTACATACAGAGAACTCTGTATGTGAAATATGGATATTTTGTGAATGATTGATTAATAAAGCTACAGATTTATACTCCATCTTTCCTAATTACTGTTGTGTTTCTAGCCAGTTTCAATGCTTCCATTTTAAATGTACTGTTTAATGTTTACGTAGTCTATTATATAGCTATATCCTAAATTATGTTGCCTATTATTGAACATAACATGCTTTTGTCTTACTATTTTCAATAATTCTGTAATGAAATCTGTATCTTTTATGTATTTGTCCATATCTCTAGTTTATTTCCTAAGGCTAGTCTTAAAATCTCATTGACAGAACAATGAAAGTAAGGCTCTTTTGGTTGTTTCTAGGTGTATTCTAGAAATCTTTCTGGAGATACTATGTATGAGTCACGGGAAAAAACAGGGGAAATTAAAGAGACATGATAATGGAGCCCCTCACTGAGGAATCAGATGAGAATTCAGAATTCTGGTCCAATTAACACTTCCTGTAAGGTTTTCCCACATAGAAGCAATATTTCTTTAAATATTTATATTTAAAACAAGACTGCTCCAGTAACAAGGAAACATGCTTAAGGCCTAAGTGTGCATGATTTTCTAGGCCTTTCTTCTTTCCTTGTTTACAATAAAAGAGAGCATTTCAACTTCCCTTGCTATCTTTTTTTTTAAGATTTATTTATTTTATGTATGTGTTCACACTGTAACTGCCTTCAGACACACCAGAAGGGGGCATCGGATCCAATTACAGGCAATTGTGAGCCACCATGTGGCTGCTGGGAATTGAACTCAGGACCTCTGGAAGAGCAGTCAGTGCTCTGAACCACTTAGCCATTTCTCCAGCCACTCCCCTGTAATTCTTATGACCTAAGGTTGCCTTTGGCTATAATTATGTCCAATGTGCACCATGAACTGCTCTTAGTCTGTGAATTCTCTAGCAACCCTTTGAGATATAGCTTCAGAAGCCACACCAAAGAGGAGGGGGAGAGACATGGCTACTCTAAAGACAGAGTGTGAATGTGTTTACGTTGGGACGCCTGCATACACCCATGGGTATGAACTGTGCTTTACCCTAGCTTCTCTATATTAACCTCAGGTTTGACCCTATATTAAAATCTTTTAAATAAGCCCCAATTTGGCTTCATATATATTTGTTCTAAAATTCTCTTCTGAAGCAAAATAAAAACTCTTGGCATCAGAGTGGCAGTTTCTAAAGAATTAGGGCTTCCATAAGCAGCAGCATGGAGCTGAGTCTCTGGCCTGTTCTGACTACCCCTGACATACTGAACTTTCCTTCAGAAGAATTGCCATTTTAATTCTGCCTATCCCCTTTTCATTAAGCTCAAGACTCACATTGACTGGCCTGGAGCTTATTGTAGCCCAGATTGACCTGGAGCTCAGTGCAACCAATCCTTCTTGGCAGGGAGACCCAAGGCTTCTCAGTCCTTGATATTCATTGGTATGTCAGGAAACTCCCCAGTGTCTCAGCTGGGACCTTGAACAAGGCATTCTCTCTGTCATTACTCCAGGCTGGCATAAGACTCAGGGGCTCTACATGTCCTCTAACAATGATACAAGGTCTGACAAGTCCTACCTCTGCTTCCCAAGTGTTAGGATTATTGGTATAAGCCGCCATACCAGGCTTTAAGCCAGTCTTGCTAATAATGTTCATTATTAGTGTGTTTCTTGAATATTAAAAAAACTCAAACACATGTTTTCTTTGTTTTAACATGAATCTTGTTTTATTGGTGGGGCAAATATTTTTTAAAATATGAAAATATTTTTAAAATATTGAAAAAATGTTTCTTGTAATATTTCCTGATGTTTTTCTTCTCTCCCAATTCCTCTCAAATCTTCCCCACCTCCTTACTCACCTGACTTTGTTCTTTTCCTCATTCTCTTTAAAATCAAAAACAACACTAACACACACACACACACACACACACACACACAAAACAACTCAATACAAGCCCCCTAAAATGCCCTGCCCCAAATGTCAAAATAAACAAACAAAAAAAATGGAGTCTAAACTTTTTAAGTTGATATTTATGTGGGAATTCCTGTGTGGATTCTGACTTCCATGGATTATTTAGCATCTAAATATGTGTCTTGTTGTAAAAACCTGGGATAGAGCATAGATTGGTGGGTAGAGTTTTTACTTCCATGAACTAAATAGAGGCAGCATACAAGACAACTGTGGATGCCCCCTTCCCTGGAAGGATTAGCTAGTCTCAACCCAGTATAATATTATCTAATGATTGCTTTTGAATGTGTATGACTGTTCTGTTGGGCCAGTATGGTGACCAGACAAACTTTGGAGAAGGATAATAGCTTTTATTTCTCAAACATATTTGTAGGGTATGTACATATTTGTTTCAAGTCTCTTTTAAATTCCTAAATAATGCTTTATAGTTTCATTATATAAGTACACTCATTTCTGGGATATTTTCGATATTTCTTTTTGGTATGGTACATGTATTTTTTCCTACATATTTTTATAGTAAAGAGTTATCCAAATTTGATGCTACTTTGAACATCTATTTTAACACAATGATGTCTAAACAGTTGTAAAGCTTCATGTGACCAAAAATCAAACTGGACAAGGTTGTTCCAATCCAAAAGTGTGGAAAGTTCACCATCTCAAAACCTCTTTCCTCATGGCAGAGAGGTCTTTTCTGTATGGTTTACAGGAATGTGGGTGGGGATGTCCCTTTGTTAGTAGTTTTGAGTTTGAGTGTAAAATCTTTAGTTAAAACATTTTTGTATAAATGAGAAAATAGGCCTTACGTTCTAAAAATAATTGACCATAAAATTTTATTTATTAATCAGTTTATATCCACTATATCTTCAAATGACTCAATAGTCCTGAAGATGTTGAAGGAGCTGATCTGGGAACCCACCAATATGTTCTGTTACACAGCAAAATGGGACTTTGTGGATAAGACTGAGTTTGCGGTTCGGAGTTGCCTTGGGTGTTTTCTGTGGGCTAAATGCAGTCCGAAACCCTTACATGATAAAGACGGAAGCAGAGTTAGAATGAAGCAAAGGGAAGGAAGACTGGACCTTCATTTACTGACTTTGAACACAGAGGAAGGGACATAAAGGAGAATGACCTCTAAGAGCAAGAAGGGGCAAAGGTAAAAGATGGTTTCCCTGTGCATTCAGAAAGAAACACACTAGCTCAGCAAGACCAAGAACTTTGGGGCACAAAGTTTTAGGAAATGGCTCTGAAGCTGGCACAAGAGAGGGAAGAGCCAGGTGAGGACCGCAGGGTGTCCAGAAGGACTTGCAGACATGATAGCATGCCTGACCTTGTTGGGGAAGGACTTGCAGACATGACAGCATGCCTGACCTTGTTGGGGAAGTCTTCTGAGGCAGAGCTTCAGAGCCTCACAACCATAAGGAGCGATAATGGGATCCAGGCATAGACTAACAACTATTTTGATGGGGATAGATTGAATCTGTAGATTGCTCTTGGTAAAATGGCCATTTTTACTATATTAATCCTGCCAATCCACGAGCATGGGAGATCTTTCCATCTTCTGAGATCTTCTTCAATTTCTTTCTTCAGAATCTTGGAGGTCTTATTGTACAGATGTTTTACTTGCTTGGTTAAAGTCACATTGAGGTATTTTACATTAGTTAGGACTATTTTGAAGGGTGTCTTTTCCCTAATTTCTTTCTCAGCTTGTTTCTCTTTTGTGTAGAGGAAGGCAACTGATTTATTTGAGTTAATTTTATACCCAGCCACTTTGCTGAAGGTGTTTGTCAGCTTTAGTAGTTCTCTGGTGGAACTTTTGGGATCACTTAAGTATACTATCATATCCTCTGCAAATAGAGATATTTTGACTTTTTCTTTTCCGATCTGTATCCCCTTGACCTCCTTTTGCTGTCTGATTGCTCTGGCTAGAACTTCAAGAACTATATTGAATAAGTAGGGAGAGAGTGAGCAGCCTTGTCTAGTCCCTGATTTTAGTGGGATTGCTTCCAATCCAATTCTTCATAGAGTTAGATAGAACAATTTGCAAATTCATCTGGAATAACAAAAAACCCAGTATAGCTGAAACTATCCTGAACAATAAAAGGACTTCCAAGGGAATCACTATCCCTGAACTCAAGCAGTATTACAGAGCAATAGTGATAAAAACTCCATGGTATTGGTACAGAGACAGACAGATAGACCAGTGGAATAGAACTGAACACCCAGAAATGAACCCACACACCTATGGGCACTTGACTTTTGGCAAAGGAGCCAAAACCATTCAATGGAAAAAGGACAGCATTTTCAGCATATGGTGCTGGTTCAACTGGAGGTCAACATGTGGAAGAATGCAGATTGATCCATGCTTATCACCCTGTACAAAGCTTAAGTCCAAGTGGATCAAGGACCTCCACATCAAACCAGACACACTCAAACTAATAGAAGAAAAAGTGGGGAAGAATCTTGAAAACATGGGCACTGCAGAAAATTTTCTGAACAAAACACCAATGGCTTATGTTCTAAGATCAAGAATTGACAAATGGATCTCATAAAACTGCAAAGCTTCTGTAAGGCAAAGGACACTGTGGGTAGGACAAAATGGCAACCAACAGATTGGGAAAAGATCTTTACCAATCCTACAACAGATAGAGGCCTTATATCCAAAATATACAAAGAACTCAAGAAGTTAGACTGCAGGGAGACAAATAACCCTATTAAAAAATGGAGTTCAGAGCTAAACAAAGAATTCACAGCTGAGGAATGACAAATGGCTGAGAAACACCTAAAGAAATGTTCAACGTCTTTAGTCATAAGGGAAATGCAAATCAAAACAACCCTGAGATTTCACCTCACACCAGTGAGAATGGCTAAGATCAAAAACTCAGGTGACAGCAAATGCTGGCGAGGATGTGGAGAAAGAGGAACACTCCTCCATTGTTGGTGGGATTGCAGACTGGTACAACCATTCTGGAAATCAGTCTGGAGGTTCCTCAGAAAATTGGACATTGAACTACCTGAGGACCCAGCTATACCTCTCTTGGGCATATACCCAAAAGATGCTTCAACATATAGCAAAGACATATGCTCCACTATGTTCATAGCAGCCTTATTTAACTAGCCAGAAGCTGGAAAGAACCCAGATGTCCTTCAACAGAGGAATGGATACAGAAAATGTGGTACATCTACACAATGGAATATTACTCAGCTATCAAAAACAATGACTTTATGAAATTCATAGGCAAATGGATGGAACTGGAAAATATCATCCTGAGTGAGCCAACCCAATCACAGAAAAACACACATGGTATGCACTCATTGATAAGTGGCTATTAGCCCAAATGCTCGAATTACCCCAGATCCACAGAACACATGAAACTCAAGAAGGATGACCAAAATGTGAATGTCTCACTCCTTCTTTAAAAGGGGAATAAGAATACCTTTGGGAGGGAATAGGGAGGCAAAGTTTAGAATAGAGGCAGAAGGAACACCAATTCAGAGCCTACCCCACATGTGGCCCAAACATATACAGCCACCAAACAGAGAAGATGGATGAAGCAATGAAGTACAGGCTGACAGATACCGGACATATATCTCTCCTGAGAGACACAGCCAGAATACAGCGAATACATAGGCAAATGCCAGCAGCAAACCAGTGAACAGAGAATGGGACACCCTTTGTAGGAATCAGAAAAAGGACTGAAAGAGCTTGAAGGGGCTTGAGACTCAATATGTACAACTATGCCAATCAACCAGAGCTTCCAGGGACTAAGCCACTACCCAAAGACTATACATGGACTGACCCTGGGCTCCAACCTCATAGGTAGCAATGAATATCCTAGTAAGAGCACCAGTGGAAGGGGAATCCCTTGGTCCTGCCAAGACTGAACCCCCAGTGAAGGTGATTGTTGCGGGGCACAATAATGCGGGGAGGATGAGGAGGGGAACACCTGTAGAGAAGGGGAGTGGGAGGGGATAGGGGGATGTTGGCACGGAAACCGGGAAAGGGAACAACAATCAAAATGTAAATAAGAAACACCCAAGTTAATAAAGATAAAAAAATACAACAACTATTGGTCCTACAATATTTTCTTGTGAAGGGTCTAGTGACAGGGGTTAGAGCAATGGTTCTTAACCTGTGGGTTTACCCCTTTAGGTGTTCACTGGCCCTTTCTTAGTATTGCCTAAGACTATTGAAAAACATGGATATCTAAATTACAGTTATGAAATAGAAATGAAAATAATTGTACGATAGGGGGTCACCACAACATGAGGAACTCTATTAACGGATCACAGCATTAGGAAGGGTGAGAACCACTGGGTTATATACTGGATGCTGAGCCAGTGATGGGACCAGTAGAGGGATATTAAATGGTTAAGTTTTCAAATAGCTTGAAGTTCAGGATGGTGCAGAAAATTTCGTTAGCATTTTTTAAAAATTTAAAAGCTAGGTAAGGTGTAAATTCAACGGATCATAGCTTTCAAGTTTGATAGGCAAACTGCAGTAGATAGCTGGGTATAGTGCTGACTTCAAATGCTTCCAGTTGTTATTGAGCAATTGAAGAGCTTCCTCAGATTCCTAAAGGTGAGAGAAAGGGGATAAATCAGTTTCTCTGAATAGTAAAATCTAAATGTTAAGTTATGTTAAGTAGGAGGTAAGAGTAAAAACGTTCAAAATCAGAAAATGCATGTGCAATGAATCAAATGATGTTATAAATACATGCTTAGATCAAATATTCGGCACCATAAAATACAGGCAAGAATTACTAAAGATTCACATGGGCATAAAATAGATAGCATCTAACATGTTATGACAGGGTAAATAAATACAGTGAAACGTGGAATGGATTTAGCTACACGGTTCGAATCAGAAATGGAAACTTCTGGTTCAGATTGTTGAATAAATTAGCACAGTGTGTTCCAAAGTCCAAAATAGGAAGTGAGAAATTATACTGATGTTGCTTGGAGTTAGGTTTGGAAGAGAAATTCTGCATAAATACAAATTCAAATTTATTTCTGATGAGGTCATTAGATTAAATTAATGGAAAGTTTGGAAAAATCAGAACCCAGAGATGTAGATTGGGGTTTTCTCCACTTGTAGTATGTTCTTGGTTGGTCTTTTAGTTAGCCGTAGACTAAGTAGGATCCTGAATGGGAAAAAAATTATCCGTGGGATGGTCATTAGCTGCTTTGCTGTTGGAGTAGTCCTTCTCAGCAGGCAGCTATCCCTTGCTGCCACAGAACAAACTCATCTGTGAAGACAAAGCACAACAGTGGGGAGGAGGTGGAATGTGGAGATAACGACAAAGGATGATGGGAAGATCCCCAACATGGTAGGTATGTTCCCAGTCTTTGTCTTGATCGTTACACAGGCACCAACAGTTATCAAATATATTTGAAACATGATAAATGTATAATTTAATAATATGTGAAATATGTTAACCTTGGAAGGACTTGTCAACATTTTTCATAATGTAATTCTGCTATCTATCTATCATCTATCTATCTATCTATCTATCTATCTATCTCTATCTATCTATCTATCTATCTATCTATCTATCTATCTATCTAATTTTTGTATACATGAACACATTCATTTCAAACTCATTTTTAATAGGTGATTTGACTAGGTATAAAATTCTAAAATGACAGCTGTGGTTCAGAGGCTCCTTAGTGTTTGCATAATTCTGGCATGTTTGTCTTTGTTTTTCTTTACATAATATATTATTTACAGATTTAAAGTTTTCCCTTACCATTGAACCTTGTTCTGTTAGACTACACTAATGCTTTGCATTTTTAGACATTTCAATATTTCTTATGCTTAGGATATGAGTTCTTAGAACGGTGGATTTATAATGTCTTTTATTCAAATGTAGAAATGTTCCATCCATTCTTTCCTCAAACACCTTTTCTGCCTTTCTTTGTTATGTTTGAACACTCCAACATCAAGAATATTAATTGACTGTAGCAAGTTGCACAGCATATGGAACATCCGGTTCTTTCATAAGTTTTTTGGTTGAATATTAAAATACTCTATTTTCTATTAACAGGATCCAGTAAATCAGCTAATCTCATCTTCTGCACTATAGCTTTCTTCTATGTGATTCCTTTTTTAAAATCTTTCATATTTCAATTGAATTTTTGAGCATCTGCAGTATGGTTATAACAACAGTTTCAATATCTTTTCTAGTAAATTTAACATTTGAGTTCCAGGACAGCAAGGCTGGTTTCTTTTCCTGCTCATTACAGATTCCTTTCCCTACTGCTTTGGATGCTTGATGAGCATGGACTTCTGTATTTCTGTAAGTTATGACTTTTTTCCCAAGGTAGAATATAGTTGGCCAAAGGAATTTTGTGGTGAGAGGTTTGTTTGCATAATTTCTGAGGTGTGACAAGAGCAGCATTTAGTAACAGCACTTGCTTTCTTATAGATAGACAGAGTCTTTCTACATAATCTACCGAATACACCATGAACTATCAGTATTCTAGAGTGTGGGAAGAACAGGTACCATTTGGGCTCTTTGTCAATTTCATATAACACCGCTTTCTCTTGTTGTTGCTTTACTAGATTGGGTTAGTTTATGTACAGGTAACTATTCAATATTCTATACATCTAATGGGAAATACCTGTAGATTTGCGACGTTCATTTTCTTTCTTTTTTTTTTTTTTATTAACTTGAGTATTTCTTATATACATTTCGAGTGTTATTCCATTTCCCGGTTTCCCGGGCAAACATCCCCCTAATCCCTCCCCCTCCCCTTCTTTAGGGGTTCCCCTCCTCATCCTCCCCCCATTGCCGCCCTCCCCCAACAATCTAGTTCACTGGGGGTTCAGTCTTAGCAGGACCCAGGGCTTCCCCTTCCACTGGTGCTCTTACTAGGATATTCATTGATATTGATTTCCAGAATGGTTGTACCAGTCTGCAATTGATTTGCATTTCCCTTATGACTAAAGATGTTGAACATTTCTTTAGGTGTTTCTCAGCCATTCGGCATTCCTCAGCTGTGAATTCTTTGTTTAGTTCTGAACCCCATTTTTTAATAGGGTTATTTGTCTCCCTGCGGTCTAACTTCTTGAGTTCTTTGTATATTTTGGATATAACGCCTCTATCTGTTGTAGGATTAGTAAAGATCTTTTCCCAATCTGTTGGTTGCCGTTTTGTCCTAACCACAGTGTCCTTTGCCTTACAGAAGCTTTGCAGTTTTATGAGATCCCATTTGTCAATTCTTGATCTTAGAACATAAGCCATTGGTGTTTTGTTCAGGAAATTTTTCCAGTGCCCATGTGTTCCAGATGCTTCCCCCTAGTTTTTTCTTCTATTAGTTTGAGTGTGTCTGGTTTGATGTGGAGGTCCTTGATCCACTTGGACTTAAGCTTTGTACAGGGTGATAAGCATGGATCGATCTGCATTCTTCTACATGTTGACCTCCAGTTGAACCAGCACCATTTCCTGAAAATGCTATCTTTTTTTCCATTGGATGGTTTTTGCTCCTTTGTCAAAAATCAAGTGCCCATAGGTGTGTGGGTTCATTTCTGGGTCTTCAATTCTGTTCCATTGGTCTATCTGTCTGTCTCTGTACCAATACCATACAGTTTTTATCACTATTGCTCTCTAATAATGCTTAAGTTCAGGGATAGTGATTCCCCCTGAAGTCCTTTTATTGTTGAGGATAGTTTTAGCTATCCTGGGTTTTTTGTTAATCCAGATGAATTTGCAAATTGTTCTGTCTAACTCTTTGAAGAATTGGATTGGTATTTTGATGGGGATTGCATTGAATCTGTAGATCGCTTTTGGTAAAATGGCCATTTTTACTATATTAATCCTGCCAATCCATGAGCATGGGAGATCTTTCCATCTTCTGAGGTCTTCTTCAATTTCCTTCTTCAGAGTCTTGAAGTTCTTATTGTACAAATCTTTTACTTGCTTGGTTAAAGTCACACCGAGGTACTTTATATTATTTGGGTCTATTATGAAGGGTATCATTTCCCTAATTTCTTTCTCGGTTTGTTTCTCTTTTGTGTAGAGGAAGGCTACTGATTTATTTGAGTTAAT
This sequence comes from Rattus rattus, assembly GCF_011064425.1. Classification (NCBI taxonomy): domain Eukaryota; kingdom Metazoa; phylum Chordata; class Mammalia; order Rodentia; family Muridae; genus Rattus; species Rattus rattus. Next base: position 50,357,202 of record NC_046165.1, on the reverse strand, counting down.
TTTGTACCCAGCCACTTTGCTGAAGTTGCTTATCAGCTTTAGTAGTTCTCTGGTGGAACTTTTGGGATCACTTAAATATACTATCATATCATCTGCAAATCGTGATATTTTGAATTCTTCTTTTCCGATCTGTATCCCCTTGACCTCCTTTTGCTGTCTGATTGCTCTGGCTAGAACTTCAAGAACTATATTGAATAAGTAGGGAGAGAGTGGGCAGCCTTGTCTAGTCCCTGATTTTAGTGGGATTGCTTCAAGTTTCTCTCCATTTAGTTTAATGTTAGCAACTGGTTTGCTCTATATGGCTTTTACTATGTTTAGTTATGGGCCTTGAATTCCTGTTCTTTCCAGGACTTTTATCATGAAGGGGTGTTGAATTTTGTCAAATGCTTTCTCAACATCTAATGAAATGATCGTGTGGTTTTGTTCTTTCAGTTTGTTTATATAATGGATCACGTTGATGGTTTTCCATATATTAAGCCATCCCTGCATGCCTGGGATGAAGCCTACTTGATCATGGTGGATGATTGTTTTGATGTGCTCTTGGATTCAGTTTGCCAGAATTTTATTGAGTATTTTTGCGTCGATATTCATAAGGGAAATTGGTCTGAAGTTCTCTTTTCTTTGTTGGGTCTTTGTGTGGTTTAGGTATAAGAGTAATTGTGGCTTCATAGAAGGAATTCGGTAGTGCTCCATCTGTTTCAATTTTGTGGAATAGTTTGGATAATATTGGTATTCTATGAAGGTCTGATAGAATTCTGCACTAAACCCATCTGGACCTGGGCTCTTTTTGGTTGGGAGACCTTTAGTGACTGCTTCTATTTCCTTAGGAGTTATGCGGTTGTTTAACTGGTTTATCTGTTCCTGATTTAACTTCGGTCTTCGTACCTGTTTAACTATATCTGTCTAGGAATTTGTCCATTTCCTGAAGATTTCCAAGTTTTGTTGAATATAGGCTTTTATAGTAAGATCTCATGATTTTTTGAACTTCCTCTGAATCTGTAGTTATGTCTCCCTTTTCATTTCTGATTTTGTTAATTTGGACACACTCTCTGTGTCCTCTCGTTAGTCTGGCTAAGGGTTTATCTATCTTGTTGATTTTCTCAAAGAACCAACTTTTGGTTCTTTTGATTCTTTCTATGGTCCTTTTTGTTTCTACTTGGTTGATTTCAGCTCTGAGTTTGATTATTTCCTGCCTTCTACTCCTCCTGGGTGTATTTGCTTCTTTTTGTTCTAGAGCTTTTAGGTGTGCTGTCAAGCTGCTGACATATGCTCTTTCCTATTTCTTTCTGCAGGCACTCAGCGCTATGAGTTTTCCTCTTAGCACAGCTTTTATTGTGTCCCATAAGTTTGGGTATGTTGTACCTTCATTTTCATTAAATTCTAAAAAGTCTTTAATTTCTTTCTTTATTTTTTCCTTGACCAGGTTATCATTGAGTAGAGCATTGTTCAATTTCCACGTATATGTGGGCATTCTTCCCTTATTGTTATTGAAGACCAGTTTTAGGCTGTGGTGGTCTGATAGCATGCATGGGATTATTTCTATCTTTCTGTACCTGTTGAGGCCCGTTTTTTGACCAATTACATCGTCAATTTTGGAGAAAGTACCATGAGGAGCTGAGAAGAAGGTATATCCTTTTGCTTTAGGATAGAATGTTCTATAAATATCTGTTAAGTCCATTTGGTTCATGACTTCTGTTAGTCTGTCTACATCTCTGTTTAATTTCTGTTTCCATGATATGTCCATTGATGAGAGTGGGGTGTTGAAATCTCCCACTATTATTGTGTGAGGTGCAATGTGTGTTTAGAGCTTTAGTAAGGTTTCTTTTACGTATGTAGGTGCCCTTGTATTTGGGGCATAGATATTTAGGATTGAGAGTTCATCTTGGTGGATTTTTCCTTTGATGAATATGAAGTGTCCTTCCTTATCTTTTTTGATGAATTTTAGTTGAAAATTGATTTTATTTGATATTAGAATGGCTACTCCCGCTTGCTTCTTCCGACCATTTGCTTGGAAAGTTGTTTTCCAGCCTTTCACTCTGAGGTAGTGTCTGTCTTTGTCTCTGAGGTGTGTTTCCTGTAGGCAGCAGAATGCAGGGTCCTCGTTGAGTATCCAGTTTGTTAATCTATGTCTTTTTATTGGGGAGTTGAGGCCATTGATGTTGAGAGATATTAAGGAATAGTGATTATATTCCTTATATATATTATATATTCCTGTTATATTCATATTTGGATGTGAGTTTATGTTTGTGTGCTTTCATTCTCTTTGTTTTGTTGCCAAGACCATTAGTTTCTTGCTTCTTCTAGGGTATAGCTTGCCTCCTTATGTTGGGCTTTACCATTTATTATCCTTTGTAGTGCTGGATTTGTAGAAAGATATTGTGTAAATTTGGTTCTGTCGTGGAATATCTTGGTTTCTCCATCTATGTTAATTGAGAGTTTTGCAGGATACAGTAGCCTGGGCTGGCATTTGTGTTCTCTTAGGGTCTGTATGACATCAGTCCAGGATCTTCTGGCCTTCATAGTTTCTGGCGAAGTCTGGTGTGATTCTGATAGGTCTGCCTTTATATGTTACTTGACCTTTTTTCCCTTACTGCTTTTAATATTCTTTCTTTATTTTGTGCGTTTGGTGTTTTGACTATTATGTGATGGGAGGTGTTTCTTTTCTGGTCCAATCTATTTGGAGTTCTGTAGGCTTCTTGTTGCTTATGGGTATCTCTTTTTTTAGGTTAGGGAAGCTTTCTTCTATGATTTTGTTGAAGATATTTACTGGTCCTTTGACCTGGGAGTCTTCACTCTCTTCTATACCTATTATCCTTAGGTTTGATCTTCTCATTGAGTCCTGGATTTCCTGTATGTTTTGGACCAGTAGCTTTTTCCACTTTACATTATCTTTGACAATTGAGTCAATGATTTCTATGGAATCTTCTGCTCCTGAGATTCTCTCTTCCATCTCTTGTATTCTGTTGGTGAAGCTCATATCTACAGCTCCTTGTCTCTTCTTTTGGTTTTCTATATCCAGGGTTGTTTCCATGTGTTCTTTCTTGATTGCTTCTATTTCCATTTTTAATTCCTTCAACTGTTTGATTGTGTTTTCCTGGAATTCTTTCAGGGATTTTTGTGACTCCTCTCTATGGGCTTCTACTTGTTTATTTATGTTTTCCTGGAATTATTTCAGACATTTTTGTGATTCCTCTCTGTAGGCTTCTACTTGTTTATTAATGTTTTCCTGTGTTTCTCTCAGGGAGTTCTTCACGTCTTTCTTGAAGTCCTCCAGCATCATGATCAAATATGATTTTGAAACTAGATCTTGCTTTTCTGGTGTATTTGGATATTCTGTGTTTGCTTTGGTGGGAGAATTGGGCTCCGATGATGCCATGTAGTCTTGGTTTCTGTTGTTTGGGTTCCTGCACTTGCCTCTCGCCATCAAATTATCTCTAGTGTTACTTTGTTCTGCTATTTCTGACAGTGGCTAGACTGTCCTATAAGCCTGTGTGTCAGGAGTGCTGTAGACCTGTTTTCCTGTTTTCTTTCAGCCAGTTATGGGGACAGAGTGTTCTGCTTTCGGGCGTGTAGTTTTTCCTATCTATAGGTCTTCAGCTGTTCCTGTGAGCCTGTGTCTTGAGTTCACCAGGCAGGTCACTTGCAGCAGAAAAGTTGGTCTTACCTGTGGTCCCGAGGCTCAAGTTTGCTTGTGGGGTGTTGCTTATGAGCTCTCCGTGGCGGCACCAACTAGGAAGATCTGTGCCGCCCTTTCTGGGAGCTTCTGTGCACCAGGGTTCCAGATGGCGTTTGGTGTGTTCCTCAGGTGTCAGAGATGTGTGCAGAGTGCAGTCTCTTCTGGTTTCCCAGGCGTGTCTGCCTCTCTGAAGGTTTAGCTCTCCCTCCCACGGAATTTGGGTGCATAGAACTGTTTATCCGGTCTGTCCCTTCCGGTTCTGGCGGTGTCTCAGATGCAGGGGACCTGCTGCTCCTGGGCCCTCCTCTACGGGAACCCAGAGGCCATATACAGTTTCCTCTTGGGCCAGGGATGTGGGCAGGGGTGGGCAGTGTTGGTGGTCTCTTCCGCTCTGTAGCCTCAGGAGTGCCCACCTGACCAGGCGGTGAGGTCTCTCTCCCACGGGGTTTGGGAGCAGAGAGCTGCTGCCGGTAGGGTCCACGGGTTTGGGACTCCCGCTAACCACTAGAAGTACCCGGTCCTAGAGGAATTTTGCCTCTGTGTGTCCTGAGCTCACCAGGCAGGTCCCTTGCAGCAGAAAAGTTGGTCTTACCTGTGGTCCTGAGGCTCAAGTTTGCTCGTGGGGTGCTGCCTACGAGCTCTCCGTGGCGGCAGCAACCAGAAAGCGACGTCCGTTTTCTATGCTGTTCTTTATTGCCAATACTATGTTCTGAGCATTTTTCCTCCCCCATGTGGCCCAGACTCTGCTTTTCCAGTGCAGGAAAACCTCCAAACTGATTTTCCGTTGGCACCAGTTTGCATACTCACTGGAGGAACACATGGCTTCTCCTTTGTCCACACCTCACGAAGACCTACTACCTTTTGTGTTCTTGTTAAGATCCATCCCAACATGTTAAGGTGATGTTTAGTTTGATTTTAATTTGTATTTTCCTGGTTCCTGATGTTGAACATTTGAAACTACATGCCTGTTGGCCAATTGTGTGATGCTGATAAAGGGGTGCAGGAAAGGGCTTGTTTTTCTTTGTCAATTAACCAATAAAAGGCAGGAGAGAAGTGTTTCTGGGATCCTTAGGCTGTCCCAGCAGGGCTACCATATGTACTGTGGTATTCAGGTTCCTCTAGTAGGCTTCTTCATTTCATCCATAAAGAATTTAAGAATGGACTCAAGTAGAAACTTGGGGACCAATAAAGGACTCAAACAGAAACCCAATGGTAATTTATTAGAGTGTAGAAGGAGAACCTCAAGGCAGGAAGGCTGTGAAATCTGCCAGCTGCCATGAAGGGAAGTATGGAGAAATGTAACAAAACTCTTTAAGATATGGTCATACAGCGAATGCCAGCAGCAAACCACTGAACTGAGAATAGGACCCCCGTTGAAGGAATCAGAGAAAGAACTGGAAGAGCTTGAAGGGGCTCGAGGCCCCATATGTAGAACAATGACAAGCAACCAGAGCTTCCAGGAACTAAGCCACTACCTGAAGACTATACATGGACTGACCCTGGACTCTGACCTCATAGGTAGCAATGAATATCCTAGTAAGAGCACCAGTGGAAGGGGAAGCCCTGGGTCCTGCTAAGACTGAACCCCAGTGAACTAGACTGTTGGGGGAGGGCGGCAATGGGGGAGGGTGGGAGGGAACACCCATAAGGAAGGGAGGGAGGAGGGGATGATTACCCGGAAACCAGGAAAAGGAATAACACTCGAAATGTATATACGAAATATTCAAGTTAATAAAAAAAAATATGGTCATACACCTCAATAACCAGCAGGGGAGCTTTGGGAAAAGAGGGAGGTGGTCCAAAGCATTGTTTAGGGAGTTTAGAAGCAGATTTAGGCTCTGGGATGATTCTAAAGGAAAAGACAGAAGAAAAAGAAACATCTACCTCCTCTTTGAATCAAGCTTTAACAATGTGGGTAGAACATTGTTCATTTAACAGTTCAACCTCATGGCAGCTTGCTGGCTTGCTGGGACTGCAGTAGAGGGCAGGAATTCTTGAAGAGAAAGCAGAATTGTCTTATAGTGGACTCAACTTTCTATGGGTGGTTCCCTTGCTAGATCTCTGACCTGTCTCATTAGATCAAGTCATAATCTACCTAGCTATAAGTCTTTACCTAGATGCAGAACCTATCCTCTTTTTAAAAATTTGATATGCATTAAAATATTGTATGATAATATATAAAACATGATGTATCATATATAAAAGTAAATATATGAATACATTCCATTTTCTAAAGTATGCCAAAGAATGTCTTTTGAGAAATGTTTCACTTCGTGCCTTTTGTTTTTGTTTTTGCTTTGTGATTGCCTATATTTTAACTAGGGCCTTTCATATGGGCATGGGTTTAATGCCATCCACTGGAACATGAATAACTCAAAAATTGCCATTTCACTAAAGATAATGACTTGTTCTCCCCCAGCAGCCTTCAGCTATTCCTTTGGGCAGGGTCCCATGTTCCTTCTCCATATATGACTGAATGTGGGCTAAGTCATGTAGGGTTGAAGTCATGCTACTTTTGAGAAGCCATTGCAATTTATTAAATATATTGTTTTGGGTTCTTTGTAGGCTGTATATTGTTACTTTCTATGTCTACCTCAGGTCCCAGTGAGTCAAAAGTAATTGGAGACCCTGTGTTATCCTGGGAGATTTTAGCATTTATGATGAGTGATGTTGAAGGATAACAGGGTATTGTCTGAGCAGAATTCAGAGAGGGAACGCTGGACTGACATGTCTGCCCATTCTCACAGAAATGGAGTGAGAGGAACAGTGGATAAAATGGAAGGTGGTTATTGAGAAATTGGAGTGCAGGTCATCTGAACTGAGCTGTGCCTACTGTGGGTATAAAATACATGCTAGATTTTGAGAACTCAATGTGGAAAAATTAAAATAATTCACTTATATTGGTGATTGCTTAAATTCTATTTTACCACTATTAAAATTATATTTTACAGTCTGGCATGGTGGGACATGCAATACCAGCTCTCTGGGGTTGAGGCAGGACAGTCAGGAATTCCATCCCAGCCTCGTCATCTACATAGTGAGCAGAAGGCCAACCTGGACTACATGAGACTCATCAAAAAAAAATTTTTTTTTTAAAACTGCTTTTGTCCAATTCTTTTTGTGCTTTTACTTTTATTAGGAAAATTGAAAATTGTAACATTGTCTGCATTGTGTTCCTTCCCATGGAACAGTTGATGTTGCCCGTCACTCAGCCAGTCAAGCTTGCTGTAATGTAGTGAAGTAATTACCTAGGTAAAATAAATCCCAAACGAGGATTGTGTAAATATTAGAAACATGTTTGATTATCCCAGGATGCAATGCCAATACAGAAAACCATGATGCTTTATGGCCAAGAGCAGTATTAGAATGAGATTGATTTAAGCAAATGAAGAAGAGGAGAGCGTGTTGAAGCTCACTAAATTAATTGAACAGGCACTAAGTATAACCGAGTGTTGAATCAGAAGTCTACTGTGTGTGCATGTGTGCATGCGTTTGTGTGTGCGTGTGCGCGTTTGTGTGTGTGTACTTGTATGAGTGTGTGTATTTGTATGTCTGTGTGTGTTTGTATGTGTGTGTGCGTGCATGTATTTGTATGTGCGTGTGTGTATTTGTATGTGCGTGTGTGCGTGTGTGTATTTGTATGTGTGTGTATGTGTTTGTGTGTATGTGTTTATATATATATGTGTGTGTGTGTGTGTGTGTGTGTGTGTGTGTGTGTGTTCGTGAGCTCTTATTATCTACAATTATAAACTTTCTGGGGAACCTGGAAGTGTTGGGACGTCTTACTTATGATGCATACAGGTTGTCTCACACTACACCTATTAATTGGGTAGTAAAAAGCCATGATTCATCAAGTTTTATTAATTAATAAATAAAAATATCCATCTCATAACAGAGTTACTCTGAACATTAAAGAATATCTCTAACTCTATCCCCACATGGCCCTAGTCCTCTCAGAGTTTATTGACTGAGTTGGCATTTTCTTATGGTTTGTGAATGGTACAGAATGGAGATTGTGTGGTTCATACTGAGCAATCCTTTCTACCTCTTCTATGACATTTGGTGGCTTGATGAGGCTCTCCTGTCTTTGATGTCAAAGAGTGCGAATGGCAGGTACAGAGTCACTGCACAAGCGCGAGGTCAGTTGCTGACATTCTAAGTGATGTGATGACACTGGGTATCAGTTTATGGCCAGGAAATATAAACATCAAATTGTTGAGCAAAGGCTTAAAAATTTGATTCTACAGTATTATCACATGTTTTACTTTGGCAAACATCTGTTTCCTGGTGATAAAACTGAACATCCTACGTTTTTCCAGAGTATAAATCAATTTATTTGAGATTTCCCACTGAAGAGATAACACGAAATCTGACTTTGGCACACAATTAATCACTATGAAGTCATTTATTAAAAAGACAGAATTAAACTATTTTATATCCTATTATGTGTGTCAGCTGAAGGACATTCCTAAGGATAGTCAGTCAAATGCTGGATGCTGAGCCTTGGACCTTGGCACAAGAAGGACCAAGGTCTGCCTCTGAGCCTTCTCAAACTTGTGTCCTGAGGGCTCCCCACCAGCTGGTCCAGCCTCACAACTCGCTCAGGAGGTTGTTAGAGCCCTGATGAGTACCACCTTCACCAGTCTCATAGAAAATGGTTATTTTTCTCATTTTCATATTTTTGGTGGTTATTTCCTTAATTGTTCCTTTTATAAGTAATAATAATAATAGCTACCATTTATTGAGCACCTACTCCATTGTGTGCCAGGCACTGTGCTAGGCACTTTTCATACAATATCTAATTTAAGTCCTCACAACAACCCCGTGAGGTAGGTATTATCATCATTTTACACACGGGAGGATTAATTGTTACTTTTAATTTCCAGTTTTTCTTTGAAAATGATATCTTGCCTCATTTAAAATAACCCAAAGAAAAGTTAATCTTTGTTTAGAATAGGGATAAGGAAAATCAGGATTTATTGTTTCAAATGAATAATGCATGATTATGGTGGGAAATCAGAAAATACAGAAATGAGTAAGAAAATATAAAGGAGTATCCCCTCTCCTGATGCAAGCATTGTCAGTATCGCAGAGTGCTTTGCTCTGAGACATTTTTATGGCAGGGAGCAGTAAAAAGTGTGTAATTTTTACAAGGTTAGACTTCATATGAGTTTTTCTATAACAAAACATAATATGCCACAGGACAGGACAAGACCAAGAGTGGTAATTTTATAACTCTTTTAATAGCATATTAATAAACATCTTGAAAATAGTATTTTAAATGGTCTGATTTTTAATATATAGCCATAATTTTAAAATTGATCTATTAGATTGGGGTTTTTGTTGTTTATTTTTAATTTATTTGGGTGAGCATATTTTGAATATCATGAATCATTAAGCATTATTCTCATTTTCTTAGAATTTCTGAAATGAAACTTTGAGGTCAATGAGTATGAATATCATTAATCCTTTTAAAGAACAGATTGTTAAATTGCCTTCCCAGAGCTTCCTAAATTAATTTGTAGTGAACAAAGGTTAATAATCTTCCTAGATTTAAAAGAGTATGTGGGGTACCATAGCACATGTTAGTAAGACAAATGTTCTTTTTCTTTTTTAATGTTACCTCTGCACTCTCTCTTTCCCTCCCCTCCCTTCCCCTCCCCTCCCCTCCCCTCCCTTGTCCCTTCTCCCTTCTCCTCCATTCTCCTTCTCCCTTCCTTCACTCCTTCCTTCTCATTTTCCTAGTCTTGTTGTCACTACTAGAGTCTCTTTATTCATACATGGTTAATTTTTCAGTATGATCTTTTTTAACTTTTAGTCAAGTCTCTTGGTCCTTGTACTTCTGCTCTTTCTAGTCTTAGTCTTTGCTCGTGATACAGAATATCTTTATCTGCATGCCATCACTTTGCTGTCAACCTCCAAACATTTTTACGAGTTTTTACAGGAAGCTCGTCAGCATCCACCTCCTATCGTCCGAAGGGAGCTGGCAGGTTTGCTCTTGTCCAGCCTCCCTTTGTTCTCTGGTGCTCACACCTTTGTCTCATTTGTCACACTGAACAGCCCAGCCTTTCCTCTATGAGCTGCCATCTGGATCATCAGCCCTGTCTGTGAAAAGCACTGGGTTGTTTCTGCTTTTCCTGGACTCCTGCTGCTCCGCCTGTTCATTCACTTGGGCTGTTACAACCCCATTTGAATGCTTGCTTCTAGAAATTTCCCTTGCTTTGTGGAAAAAAAAAATGGCTTTGCAAGAATGCAGATCGATCCATGCTTATCACTCTGTACAAAGCTTAAGTCCAAGTGGATCAAGGACCTCCACATCAAACCAGATACACTGAAACTAATAGAAGAAAAAGTGGGGAAGAATCTCGAACATATGGGCAATTGCAGAAAATTTCCTAAAAACACCAATGGCTTATGCTCTAAGATCAAGAATAATAAATGGGATCTCATAAAACTGCAAAAGCTTCTGTAAGGCAAAGGACACTGTGGTTAGGACAAAACGCAACCAACAGATTGGGAAAGATCTTTACCAATCCTACAACTGATAGAGGGCTTATATCCAAAAATATACAAAGAACTCAAGAAGTTAGACTGCAGGGAGACAAATAACCCTATTAAAAAATGGGGTTCAGAGCTAAACAAAGAATTCACAGCTGAGGAATGCGAATGGCTGAGAAACACCTAAAGAAATGTTCAACATCTTTAGTCATAAGGGAAATACAAATAAAACAACCCTGAGATTTCACCTCAGACCAGTGAGAGAATGGCTAAGATCAAAACTCAGGTGACAGCAGATGCTGGCGAGGATGTGGAGAAAGAGGAACACTCCTGCATTGTTGGTTCGATTGCAGACTGGTACAACCATTCTGGAAATCAGTCTGGAGGTTCCTTAGAAAATTGGACATTGAACTGCCTGAGGATCCAGCTATACCTCTCTTGGGCATATACCCAAAAGATGCCCCAACATATAAAAAAGACACATGCTCCACTATGTTCATCGCAGCCTTATTTATAATAGCCAGAAGCTGGAAAGAACCCAGATGCCCTTCAACAGAGGAATGGATACAGAAAATGTGGTACATCTACACAATGGAATATTACTCAGCTATCAAAAGCAATGCCTTTAGAAATTCATAGACAAATGGATGGAACTGGAAAATATCATCCTGAGTGAGGTAACCCAATCACAGAAAAACACACATGGTATGCACTCATTGATAAGTGCCTATTAGCCCAAATGCTCGAATTACCTTAGATGCACAGAACACATGAAACTCAAGAAGTATGACCAAAATGCGAATGTTTCACTCCTTCTTTAAAAGGGGAACAAGAATACCCTTGGGAGGGAATAGGGAGGCAAGTTTAGAACAGAGGCAGAAGGAACACCAATTCAAAGCCTGCCCCACATGTGGCCCATACATATACAGCCACCAAACTAGATAAGATGGATGAAGCAAGGAAGTGCAGGCTGACAGAAACCAGATGTAGATCTCTCCTGAGAGATACAGCCCAAATACAGCAAATACATTGGAGAATGCCAGCAGCAAACCACTGAATTGAGAACGGGACCCCCGTTGAAGGAATCAGAGAAAGAACTGGAAGAGCTTGAAGGGGCTCGAGACCCCATCTGAACAACAATGCCAACCAACCAGAGCTTCCAGGGACTAAGCCACTACCCAAAGACTATACATGGACTGACCCTGGGCTCCAACCTCATAGGTAGCAATGAATAGCCTAGAAAGAGCACCAGTGGAAGGGGAAGCCTTTGGTCCTGCCAAGACTGAACCCCCAGTGAACGTGATTGTTGGGGGGAGGGCGGTAATGGGGGGAGAATGGGGAGATGAACACCCATAGAGAAAGTGAGGGGGAGGGGTTAGGGGTGTGTTGGCCTGCAAACTCGGGAAAGGGAATAACAATCAAAATGTAAATAAGAAATACTCAAGTTAATAAAGATGAAAAAAAAAAGAAGAGTTACCACTACCCACCTCCTACTTTGAACCTCAGTTAATCTCAAGTCCTAACAAGTCTACCCTGTGATGCACCCTTTGAGTCTCTCTAGGTCTTAATGCTCCACAGCTATTTGAGTTCACACCAGCACTTCTCTGTTGGTGTAAACTGAATAAATTCACTTCATTCTACCCTATCTCTTATTTTTTCCCTATAGGATTGGGGGTATATCTCAGTGGTTTAAAATTTGTCTTAACAACTGCCCTATGGTCAGAATATGCGTTTTAAAATAGAATGTTGTCATAGGAATGTTTTTTTCTCAAAATGCTGAATCTTTTATTGTCCTCTGGTTGAGATTGAACATTTGTGGTCCAGTTGGTGAATGTTATTGGCAAAGCCTTTTTTCTACCTTCAACTAATGATAGACATGCTCTTCTGACCGAGCAGAATAAAGATCATTTTAAGCAGGGCATTAGTCTTAGTCCTGTCCTCCAGGATGATATCGGGTAGTTCCCAGCTGGGGTATATATAGTTCAAATATGTACCTGGAGGTACAATCACATGCTGTGGTATCTGTTCCTCCAGTAATGTATGAGCACCAATTGGGGATTGGTGAAAAAATGTAGATTTTCATTCAGTAAACCTGGTGTATGGTTTGAGAGCATGTGTTTCTAACAAGTTCTGGGTATAAGCAGTGATGCTGCATGAGGATCACACTCTGAGTACTGAGGCACCCAGAAGATACATTCTAAAGCTTTTTAGTTTGTGTCCATTCTTCAAGGCATCCAGAAACACATAACATTTAAAAGTGTGTTAGTCTTTTATGTAAATTCGATTTAAAGGATATATTCTGAGCTAGTCATATGGGAAGTATTACTCTTATATGGAAGAATGAAGAATACTTAACCTGTTTCTTAGGCTCCCTCAGGAAGGAAAACATGTAAATAAAGAAATGAAAACACAGTGTATTATGTTATACACTATGTGCATGTGTGTATGTGTGGGTATAAATTAATAGAGGTACATAACTGCATCTCCTGTACCTGCTGAGGAAGCTGCAGACTTGAGCTGGCGTTCTGACAATGTGTAAGAATCCAGCACCATTTGGACAGGATATGTCTCCCAAAGGCCTTGGTGTACTTCATGGCTGGCAAGTAGTGAAACGTTTAATAGGTGGGACCTAGTAGATAGAAGTTGGTCCACTGGAGGTATGCCCTTGACAGGAATATGGGGGATCTGCTCCCTCAGTATCTCTGTTTTTGTTTCCAGCCATTGCGAGTTTAGTGAGCCTCTTATGATATAAATCTGTTGTGATACATATTCTGCCGTGTACTAATGCTTCCACAGACCCTGTGCTGAAGAGACCAGTGACTCCGGACTCCAATCACAAAATCCACATTGCTTCCTTTTGGTGGTCTCAACTATTATCTTACAAGAACTGAGAGCAGACACATCACCTCACTGACAAAGCTAGGGATGTAGAGTGGGGAGAAAGGATACAGGCAGGGCTGTGCTTTGGTTACTTCTAAAGCTCTGGTTTATACTTGAGCAGAAGAATGTCACGAGGTCTAAGGGGGCATCCTCAGCACTTTGCTCCACAGCACTACCTTCTTCCTCTACTCTATCATGTATAGTGTGAGCATTTGAAAAAGGACTTAACAAGACACTGGTTCGAAAGTACTGATAGGTCTGGCCTGAGTTGGTATTAATGCATGCTAGTTAGGATTATAAACGTTATGATGCCAGAAGAGAGAATATTGTATTTTAGCCAACAAAAGCAACAGACCCTTAGGTAGATGTTCAGTTTTGATGTCATAAATTGACATACTTATAGCACAGACAGGCAAGTCACTGTATCATTAATTTGGATTTAAAAGTACATGCTCCCAATAGAGGCATAAACTTGACTGCTAAAAAGAAAAAAGACATACACATTTGCATTTGTTCTGATGGGACACAGGAGAACATCTAAAAAAACAAATAAAAGCCTTGCATTGATGGTAGATGACACCCTGAAAAAGCCAGTCTTCGCACATCATCACAACACATTCAAACGCATTGCACATTGGGACATGTGCAATGTGGGACATCCAGAGCACATGTTATATTTGCCTGTCAATAATTGACAGGGCAGAGGTGGTATGACTCCATGCCTTTATGCATGTGTTTATTAGATGTGTAAATACAATTCCAGTATTCTGGGTGCATTTTAAAATCAGAAAATGAAGTCTCTGTAGGCTCTTCTGAAACAATCTGTAACACATGGAAATACAAGTGACATCAACTTGACATGAATATTTATTTCCTGAACATCTGCTTGAATACAAAATATACAGTTTAAGCAAACGCAACATGAAAAAAAAGGGGGCCGCTTAAACTATAAGCACTTAAGAAGCGCATTATCTTGAAAGCAATAGATTTCACTTGCTGACAGCTAAGAATATATTGGGCATACAAAGTGACAAAGAAATAATTAGCTGAAGTTACAGAATGCTAAGGAGAACTATATAAATAATTGCACTAACTTCTTGGTATTCAATCAATACTTAAAAATATTTGAATAAAACTTTAATATAGCAGAGTAAAATATTTTAATAGAAAAAGTTTGCATCTTAGTTCTCTTACAGATATATAAAAAGAAAGTATCTTTAACATATTGTATATTCTCCTTTAGCTCATGGAAGCCTTCCTATATTATCCATGGCGATGGGACTTGTAGCAGTAATGGTAGCATCCTGTTCTTTCGTCCAGAGTGGTAAGGATGCTTTTACTTTGTCATTGATCAGTTTGAAGATCAATGGTACTAATCTCTCTTTGTAAGGTTTGCTAGAATTACCATGGACTCCTTTCGTCTATTTTTGTTGTTGTTATTGTTGTTTAATTTTTGTGAAGACCCTCTCATACTGTCATAGTGTCTTTTGTGATTCTGGGTAATATTTAGATGTTTATGGTTCATTTTATTGGATTTAATAGGTCCTCTATAAGGATTTGTTTACTAGACTTTTCAGCTTTTGAGAACATGAATGTTGAAACTATCCTCTAGCGATTGTCTGACTTTCACTGAAGTCTGTTATCGGTTCCTGGTACCCATTTCTAATTTTCTTAGTTTGTGTCTTCATTCTTTCTTTTGGTTAAAGTGGCTAAGGGCTTTGGTTATGTTATATTGGCTAAGAGTTTTTGTTTCTTTAGCTATGGGTTTTGGTTAATTTGGCCAAGGGTTTGCAATTCTGCTGTATGTTTTTAAGACCCATCTGTTTTTTCTGCATAGTAGGTTTTAAGCCTCCATATGATTATCCTTCTGCCTTGATCTCAGCTGCCTCTTGGTGTCTGTTGCTTTGTAGTCTGAGTTCTGGTTACTGATCTTTCTTCTGGAGCTGCCTTAGTTATATTCGAGGCTTCTGGAGAGCTGTGCTCTCCTTTACATTTGATTCCAGGAATTTCTAAGGTTTTCTATGATTTCTTCACTGACTTCATCAGTCATTAAAGAGTGCACTGTTCAATTCCCATGTTTGTGCATAGTTTCTGGATTTTTCTTATTTTTTCTACTGATTTGATAGTCCTGTTGTACTGTGACCTGGTAAGAAAAATGAATTATATTTAATCTTTGTTTTTATTTGTTGAAAGTTTTCTTTGTGGTCTAGAATGCGGTTTACTTTAGAGAAGGTTTACTTAGGCTACTGAGGGGAATGAGTGTTCTGTAGACAAAATAGTCTGTAAATGTCTGAAGTCTATTTGATCAATGGTTTGGATTAACTGTGAAGTTTCTTTGCTGATTTTCCCTTTGGATGAGCTATATAGACATGAGCATGTGGTACTGAGATCCGTTATTGTATCAGTGCTTAATCTGAATTATCATGCCATTTATTTGTTTTAAGAAATTTGGAACCCTCACATATATAATGCTCATATGTTTGTAGTTGTAATATCTCCTTTATGAATGGGTTTCCTAAACTAATATGTAATGGCCCATTGTTCACCTCTGATTTATTTTTCTGTATATTTTACCAGGCATGAGAACCATCACACAGCTTAGTTTTAGCTTCCATTTGCTTGATAGGCTAGGTTCCAATGGTTGCATCTCAATCTGTGGTTGTCATTTTCAGGGAAGAACCTTTTCTTGGGGACAGCATAGTTGGGTCTGGTTTTCTAATGCAGTCAATCTGTTTGTGTCTCTTGCTGGTGAGTTGAGGATGTTTACATTAGGGTGACTGAGAATGGTGTTCAATTCTGTATGTATTCTTTGTTCTCCCCGACACCTAGTAATAGTAGAGTTCTTGCTGGTTTATTGTGCTAGACACACAGAACCCTTCATGGTGCCCCTCTGCTCCCTCTTCCCTTTTTTGGCATGACTATGACCTCATAATTTATATTTTCTTCTTTCTCTACAGAATTTCTTTCCGTATTGTTTATAATGTTGCCTCGCTTATGTCGAGCTTCTGTGCT
The DNA here is from genome assembly GCF_011064425.1 of Rattus rattus. Lineage (NCBI taxonomy): Eukaryota > Metazoa > Chordata > Mammalia > Rodentia > Muridae > Rattus > Rattus rattus. Next base: position 50,341,136 of record NC_046165.1, on the reverse strand, counting down.
TGTTTTCGTGTCCTCATTTCTCCATCAACATTAAAGATAGCTTTGTTATATATAGAATTGACACAGGATTTCTCACACACACATACACACATATCTATATACATATATATGTAACACACACCTATATTCGTGCATATATACATATATATTATTGCATATTTTCTTGAGGTATTTCAGTTGCTGATGAGATCTTCTGTTATTTTTATATCTCTGTTTGTAGATGAGTTGACATTTTATTTCTCTTGCAGTTCTTAATACAGCTGTTCTGCCCTGAAAACATGTGACTAAACACCCAGGCCTTTGTGAGGGCACCACTCATTTTATTATAACTTACTTTCTGTTGATGTGATATACACTATGACCAACGCCACTGTGAAACAGTACCAAGGATGGAAGCGAGAAGCGACAGTCATGTGACAGACCCCGAGAACCAGACTTCAGACACCAGCGTCAGGGTGTAGATCTGGGTTTATTGTGCAGCTCATACACTTATACAGTGTTTGAGCCAATCCCAAGCCCTAAATCCTCAGCCAATCATATCTTCTCATACTATCACTGTGCCCCAATGAAAGCCCTGACAGATGAAGTAACTGAAAAGAAGCCATGTGGGTCGGGAGAAACATCAAACATGAAGAATGAAGAGGCAGGAAACAGCCACTGCCCTGGCTTCAGTTCCTTTTTGCTGTCTTAACAGTGTTCGGGGAGCCATCTTAGATCTATTGCCGTGTACGGCAGATGAGGACTCTTTGAGGAGTCCCAGGAGCATGTGGCGCCTCTCTCTCTATCCCACTTTTTCCTTCACAAGGTTGACCTCCACATCTCCCACAGGTCCCCTTTCTGTTTTTATTTCAAGGGTAAGGACTTCCAAGAGAACTTGATGCGCAACTATTGAGCCTTGACATTTCGAGGGAAGAGGAATGTCCCATTTATCCCTGACACAGACATGTTGGTGTCTGTTTGGGCTCCCCATTGGAGGGCAGTGGAGGCAAAGCATACTGGCCACCACCTACTCGATGAGCATCAGCCCAATTGGAGAAGTCCCCAGTAACTACCTGAGCCAGTAGGATAATATACTCTGGGCATAGATCTTCTGTTAGACAAAAGCCCACTATCCCTGTGGCCATATTGAATGACCTGTTAAATGGAAGTGCTAGTTTAGAATTGACAGCAAATTGGCTCTTCCCCACCATTGATTGTCACTGTACATGATAGGCAATCAGGAATCTCAAATAATGGGGAGAAAAATGGCTGGATTCCTAACAGCTTGCAAGAGTGGCTGGACATGTGCTTGGGCATTAGCCAATATGATAGCACATGTAAGTAGAAAAAGTATGTATGGTCCTGTCTCTGGCCTTTCTGGATACATTCTCTGTGCCTTGAGGTTCTCCCAGGTCACCAGGGTAGTTGGCTGGGGACAGCCTTTCAGCCAGAATCATGACTGTGGGTCTCTTCCTGCTAGGAGGCTGCTGTTCTGTAACTAGCGATATCTCTCTTCTCTGTCTGACTCAGTGAGAGGTTCTGCAAGGCTGTCTTCAGTGGTTCCATCAGCATGCAAGGTTTGATGGATCTACAGGAACCCAAATGAGCCTATCTGCTCCCAGAAAAAACACAAACAAACTTTTGTCCCATGGTTAGCAGAGGTGCTGGACCCCTCCAGATGTTATCTACAGGGTCTCTCCAACAGACCAAGGGCAAAGGAGTTATTCTTGGCAGCATAGACTCCCTGTGTTTATATGCTGGGGAGAAACCATGTTGTCAAAATTTTAAAATTTTATAGCAAATAGTGGTTCTATTAATTTATCCTGGGGTCAATAGCCTCATCTCTAATTGTTTTTATGAGAGATGAATAGGCAGAATTATGGTAGCATGCATGTAGTGATGGAGCTTGTTCTAGGGAGATGACAAAACAGTAGAAACAAGCTGGTCCATCTCTTGGTTGTCTTGAAAGATTATACCTGGGAGGTTAAAATGAGAATGGACCTATTGAATATAAAAGGGTGAGATCATTTGCTCAATGAGTGTCTGTAATTGGATCTTAACTGGGTGTAAGGGTCCACCTGAGGGCGTAATGGAAGCCAACAGTAGAGATCTGTTACACTGGTGGCATGTTGGCTACTACTGAGGATGTTGGTGGGATCTGGCCAATTTGTTAATAAAGTTAAAATGGCCAGTAATTTGCCTAATTGAACTGAACCATTGAAGTATTGTTTAAATATTTTTGAAGTAACATTATTAGAGCTATACACGACATAACCAAAACCATTCTTAGAGGCACATGAAGCCAGAGGCAGACTATAGGATGGGTCTGTCAAAAATAAAGCACCTATTGGATACACTGATCATAGGCAAGGTGGAAACAATTTTATGTTTAGGAAAACGACTATCTAATTTCATGGTAGCTAGCAGGAATGCCTGACCTATAGGGTAAGGGTTAGATGCCAATGAAAGCAGATCCTGAGGAAAGGGTATCACGTCTGGGAAATGAGTCAGACGTGTTAAAGAGGTTATTTTTTTTTCACCTAAAGGGTTGTGAGAAATATGCTATCCACAAAAGGGGTAACAGTGGGTGCTGAAGAGTAAGCCAGTGAATCCAATAAAATCTATTGTGGGGGCTGAAGGGGTCCTCTGTAGGGATGCCGCATATGGGGGAAGACAAGTCCTTACAGAGATTCCCACAAGCCAATCTGATTTGAACTAATCTCATAATTGAGACTCAGATAGCTCTGGACTATGTCATGTCAACTAGGAGACCCATTCCCTGCCTTCCCCCCAGAGTTCCAGAAAACAGTCATCACTTTGTAGATTCCCAAAGATTTATCCTCCTTTTGGCCCCAGATTTATTTTTTCCCTCTTTGAGTCTTCTTGACATTTTATACAGAAGCCGGTTATAGTCTGACATCCAGAAATTTTGATATCTTTGCTGATATTCAAGGGTCCAGAATCAGCATTTTAAATATTATTTGTAAAAGTAACATAAGAAAAATGAAACATATGAGGCAAAGCAGATTTCATCCTAAGCAACCTTTCCTGGGTGTTTAAAAGTTTAATTAATTAAAGTGACTTTCCACTTGCTCTTTAAATTGAGTTATTTCAAATATAATTTTAATCTAATATCAATATTTATAGATTCTTAGGTACAACTGGATACAGAGTAAAACAAACAAACCAAATTATACAAACGTGCATAAGTTACTATGCAAAAGCTCTCACTGCAAAAGTGAATATTTCATAGTTCTCCTCGTGAGCTTTTACAGTATAATCTGGGATCACAAAGTTCAAAACACAAAGGATAGGAACAAATAGTCCACTTACGTTGCAGCTTCACATTCACTGCGTATACTCATTCCAACAGCCATGCCTCTTTTCACACATCCAGGAGCTGGCCAGAATATGGTTGCAAAAAAAGACATATGAAAAGAACACAATTCTGAATATCCACATTTTGGGGCTCACATTACAGTATACCTTATTTATCTATGTAACTTTGCATTCCAATGCAGTTCCTGTGGTGAGAAGCAATGAACATATTTTCACAGCTATAGACACAGCTTGGTGGGAAGTGCTTGTGTGGCATGAGCAATGCCATGGGTGCCACCCTGACACCATTCATGGAGACACATGTAGGTATACTTATATGCACTCACATATAAGCATGTGTGCATATGTGGATAGGGGTATGCACATGTAAGCACACCACACACACACACACACACACACACACAAATACACACAGGCTTAACTTAATTTCTGATGGAAATTTTAATGAAATCCAATTTCCCAGACACTGTATAGTCCGATATATCACATTTTCTTATGTGTTAAAAGATGAGAGCATGTGAGTCCTTTCAAAACCATCTCAAACTGGGTTTTTCAGTGGGAAAGTGCTATAGACTTCTTGTTTCCACCTGTACTACCAAAGAGAGAAATGGCAGCTGTGAGCCAAGTTATTAAAAATTTTTACTACTTCGACCTGTCCCTATTATAGGTACACTACCAACAGTCTTGTCATTTCTTCTCTGTCAGAGTTCAAGCTTTACCAACTGTGAAAGGGTATTTAAGAGACAAGTTAGTTCTTGTCTGAAAACAGAATGGCCAATATTATAATTTTGAATATTAAAGTATTATTTATAACCAATAAGACAAAGTGGCCAAATTTTGTCTGAAAATCGAAGGACTTGAGAAGAAATTGCTTTTCAGATCAAGGGAATCATGTCTGAAATGGGAAAAACATCTAGCTCCTGTTGGCTTTGTTCTTTCAATAGAGCACTTACATACAATCTATTCACACAGTTGGGTTTAGTTGTTCCCATAGCAAGAAATGGCAGTGGTGGCCTCTCTGTGGCCTGGCATTGGATCCTAGAGATCAGGAACCTTGGGTGGTGTCATTGGTTTAACATGTCAAGAGGCAGAGACTCTAGTTTTCTCTTTGAATTGGTTACAGTCCCTCATGTCGATACAGTCAACTGTACCCACACCACATTGGCACTGAGTACTGGCAGAGCCATGAGAAAATGGCCACCTGTTTGTCTCTGCACCTCTCACCACTATGTGTGTGTGTGTGTGTATGTGTGTGTGTGTGTGTGTGTGTGTGTGTGTGTGTGTGTGTGATTCTGATGGAGGGAAACGCCATTTATTTATTTATCTTTATGACCAAGATGGAGCATTTGCATTGATTGCCTACTGTTTTAGGAGTCTTTTTCCCTCCTTCAAAGTGCTTTTCTTTTTTATTTCATCTTCTGTTTTTTCTTCTTCTCCCATCTTCTGTTTTTTCTTCTTCTCCTTGTCCTTCTTTCTCTTTCTTTTCATTTTCCTGACAACTTCACCCTATCTTTGGAATGTCTCCTACTCTTCTTGATAATCTTTATTTTTCATAACAAGATCATTAAGGTACTCACGGCTTTCATGTTCTCTATGATCCCATTCTCATCTTCTTCTCTCCTCCCCCTTCTCCTATTTTCATCTTTTCATTCTATCTCAACACAGTGGACAACTTCATTTTTAGTGGCACCCATTATTGGACCCTGTCATACAAGGAAGATCCTCTGGGAAGGAGAAAATGGTCTCAATAGTTGATGCTGCTGATGACTGTTTAACAAGATGTGTTTCATCCCCATTCCTTGGGCATCTATTTACTTCATTCATCTTTAGGACAAGCAATAAATAAATGAATAAATGAATGAATAAATAAATAAATAGCTGCCAATATGTCAATTTCAGAGAATGGAGTGGCAGTCCATTGTTGCAATTGGACAGGCCATGCTGTGGGCAGCTAATTCTTCGAGTGTAGTCTCCGTGTTCAGAAAGATGCCAGCTCCATCTTACTCAGATCTCTTCTTAAATTGCTGTTAGAGCCACTATCCTAGTTGTTGTGATTCATTCAACTCTCATGTGAATGAATGAGGCAGACTGTAACTTCCACTTGATTGCATTGTCCCTAAGGCTTAGAAACATCACAGAGGGTTGTATGCTTTTGAAATGCTGTTGTGTCTTCATTATCATGTTTTCACACAATATTCTTATTTGTCCTTATCTCTGGTTCTGTTTAGAAGTAGGCTTTCCCTTGGCATTTGTATGTCTGTTCATTCAGGAAAAAGTGAAATAGGTATTGATTGGACTGAAATGCCACTCTTTCCCATGAGGGAATGAGGCCTTATAGTCAAAGGTAGATCTGAAACCCCAACCCCAGTACAATATAGCATTCTTCACTTCCTTTCCATGTAGCTCTGGAGGAAAGCGGCAATTGCATCCATAGTGGGCCTATGCCTAGGGGAAAACAGAGCTTTGATGACATTGCAACACATGGTTCTTTTTATGAGTTAAATGCAGAGAACCATCTCATAGCAGACAGGACCTGGGTCCCAGTATATTCTACTCCCCTAATGAGTCACAGGCTGAGGGAATTCAGGGGAGGAATGCCCATGTGTCTATGACACAGTCTTCTAATATAACTGGGGGGAAGAAAATCACTTCTCTATTCCAGAGGCTGGAGAAAGGAAACACTCACTCAAGAAATGCAGCAGATGCACCCACAATCATTTCAGAGTCAATAGGAAAAGTTGTGACTGTATTCGGCTTAACTCCTTTAAGGAGGAAGGCTTATCTATTGTACTAAATTTGAAGCTACAAAGCTTTGCAAAAATTTTGAGCTATGCCTTCCAGTGATGTAGATGGTATGAAGGATGCTTCCATGTCTGCTCTCACCAACTACCCTAACCACACTTTGTGTTCTCAACTGATTTTGTGGCTTCTGTCTGTCTGTGTGGTATCCCGACAGCCTCCTTGCATTCATGTCTCAGTTGTAAGGGGTCACTCAGCCATTTGGTGACTATTCTGGCAAACTTCACATGAATCTCATTCACTCTACTTCTGGATGCTAAGGCTAGGGCCTTGTATGTCATTTTCTCCCTCGGTTCCTCTTCCTGCTTGCTTGCTTGCTTTTTACATGGATCTTTTGCTTGATTCCTCAGCAAAGGAGACCAAAATGCAGATGGAGGGAGAAAACAATCTTCAGAATAAGTCCTAGACATTTGCTGAAAAGGTTCACTTTGCTGTTTCACGTGCTTAGAATTGTCTTAAGACTCAACAATTTAAATGCTAATGACCTAACTTAGAGAATGGTGAAGCTATATGATCACTGGAACATCCCACTAAAGAAGGTATGTAAGGAAAAGAGAGGGAGAAGCTCAAGAAGAAGTGCGTGTGTGTGTGCATGTGTGTGTGTGTGTGTGTGTGTGTGTGTGTGTGTGTGTGTGTGTGTGTGTGAAGGGGACTAGGGCATGGGGGTAGGCTGTGAGGAAGGGTAGGAGAGTCTGTTCTTCCAGGGTGACAGCATAGTAATTGGGAACTTTGGGAACTTACTTTGGTTGTAGAAACTCCCCACCCTCCCCCTGACTTTAAGTAGCAACATTTGCCCATTTTTAGGCACTTACTTAGAGTCCTGAGATCTGTTTTGAAAATGTAAAGTGGTAGCGGATCGGTTAAACAGCAGAAGCTCTAGGGCTTTCATTCAACAATTAAGCCTCAGGTAGAGAACAATGGCAGAGAGATGACTTGACTTTTTCTGTCTCACTGAGTCATGAAGACCCTAAGGCCGGTCTCCATGCCCTTATCAGGGATTCTCTCTGCTGCACAGTCATTCTGTTCTTCTTTTCATTTTTCCTCTTCTGTCCCACTTTCTGTCCTGTATGTTTCCTTATTTCCTTCACCTGGAGTGTGAATATGAAATGTCACTGAGGTATGGAGAGGTGCTTAACACACACATTCTATTTCTAGGAAGAAATTTCCCATGAGTCACTATGCTCCTCCAGAGGTAGAACATACCAAAGACTGTTCCTGGCAGAGCTGATCATGTCCTTTGATATTTTGAACTGGATTATTAGAAGATAAGGCAGGATGTGGTACACTGTACTAGGTACATGGGCCAGGCAGGCTATAGCCCCTGAACGGGCATGAGATAGAAGAAACGTTTTCTCAAGGAAACACTGCAGTGACGCCTGGCAAAGAACAAAGCACAGCTGAGTGACTACCAGTTGCTATGTCACGAAATGACAAGAGGCAGACAGAAGTCATTGTGGGTCACAGATTTGTATTTTGTTGGTGTATTTATCCCAAGAAAAACAGCTTTGGTCTCTAGAACAGAAAGTGCTATGGGATGGATGCTATATTAAAAAGTTTCTCTTTGCATACACTGTCACAGTAATTGTCACCAACAACAATGGCCAGAGAAGATTTATGTTATGATTTTGAATACATTGAGTTGTAACTGTTAGTTACATTGAAACATACTTTAACCTGCAGTTTCTGTCACAAAAAAATAACCTGTGATAACTTGAATGGCGTAGCTGGCTCGAATGTTTCCTTTCTCCATGTAGAAATGACACGTTTGCTGAATTTTGTAAAATGTCATTCCTCCAAGGATGTGTTCATACATCTATGGAGTGGAGTGAAGATGAAACCCTGGCTCCACAGAGAGATGTGGTTACCTAGGTTACCTAGAGAAAAATAAAAAAGGATGTGTTTTAAAAAAGAGGAGGAGAGAGGAGAAGGAGGAGGAAGAGGAGGAAGAGGAGGAAGAGGAGGCTGTCGCCATGTACAGTCTGTGATCACCAGACCTTTTCTTCTGTTACCACTTAAGGGAATCCTGTCCCTGTGTACCCATCAGCACTCACTTGCTCTTTGTAGCTTTACCAATGTTGTCTGACATCATTTTCTGTAGGTTTATTATATTTGGGGTTCCTTTAGCTTTGGATTTTTATGCTCTAGTTTGTTTTAATCCAGCTTTACTTTCTGTGTGGCCATTTTTAGTCAATGTGATTCAATTTAGCCTGTTTTATTGCTGTTTGTAATTGTAAATGCTGCCTAAAAACCTGTATATATTTAAATTTAGTAGTTTCATGGGTTTTTTGACATAGGTACACCACATAAACAGCATCCAAACTAAGACAATGTGAAAACCCATCTTCCCCAAGGTCATGCATGCTTGCATTCCCTGTTTCAAGCTCCTCCATGCTCCATATACCTTTCTCCAGCTTTCTAGATGATCACTGATCTGTTTGATGCTGTAATTTATTAATATCGCCTTCTAGAATTTTATGTAAATGAAATGAATGGTGTGCTCTGGAATGCTCCATTCATCTTAGAAGGCAGAATATAGTATATTCATAGTATTTCATTCCTTAATTTCATTGCTATAAAACCTGGATATGTATATGTCCTTGTGTAGGTACATGGATGTGAGTGCAGGCACCCATGCTGCGGATTCCTGAGGAAGGTGTTGGATACCTGGAACTGATCACCTGGAGCTGGCATCACAGGTGAGCTGTCTAAAGAGGGAGCTGAACTCAGTTTGTGTTCCATCAGCTTTAATTAATTAGTTCTATTCTTGGAGGTTTCCATCTGAATAGTATATTTTGCAATCCAGATCCTTACGCAGAAGAACAGTACATACTTTTAATTGTTGAGTCATTTAGCCAGCCCATCTTCTCAGGGTTTCCATTTGGCTTGTGGTTATCTGTGTATTTCCTCTGTTAACATGTGAAAAGACTCTTGACACTGATTTTAATATTGAGATATTCTGTATAAGCCTAAGTTATCCATCTCAGTTTTTTCTCCACGCATGGTTTTGTTTTCACTTCTGTGACAGTGTCTTTTGAAAAACAAATATTTTAATGTTAATGTCATTGGTTTCTTGCATTTCTTGATAATTAAGAGGCACTCCTGAGACTGCAGAGCAGAAGAGACCACCAATACTGCCCACCCCTGCCTACATCCCTGGCCCAAGAGGAAACGGTATATGGCCTCTGGGAACCAGAAGATAGGGGCACTCAAGTGGCAGGTCCCCTGTGCTCCAGACACCGCCCGTGACCTGAAGGGACCTGATCAACAGTTCTCTGCACCCAAATCCCATGGGAGGGAGAGCTAAACCTTCAGAGAGGCAGACATGCCTGGGAAACCAGAAGAGCTACATTCTGCCCACATTTCTGACTCCAGAGGAAAACACCAAACACCATCTGGGACCCTGGTGCATGGGAGCTCCGGAAAAAGGTGGCGCAGGCCCTCCTGGTTGCCGCCCTCATGGAGAGCTCAAAAGCAACACCCCACGAGCAAACTTGAGCCACGGGACCACAGGTAAGACCAACTTTTCTGCTCCAAGCGACCTGCCTGGTGGTCTCAGGACACACAGAGGCAAAATTCCTCTGGGACCGGACACTTCGGAGAATGTTGGCCCAGAAACCGGGAAGGGGAATAACAACTGAAATGTAAATAAGAAATACTCAAGTTAATAAAAATGAAAAAAAATTTAAAAAAATTGCGTGTTATATTAAGTAAATCTTTTTCAAACCTATGTTATTAAAATTTATAAATGTAGTATTTTCCTATGGAAATTTTATACTTTAACTCATGGATTTAGATCAATAATCCTTACAATGCTTAGAGTACAAGTCAAGGATCAGCCCTGCCTCTTGTCTGATGTATGGTGGTGTGGGGCAAGGGAGAGATGCTTTCTCACTCTCACCCTTTGCTACTTAAACAGAAGGGAGAGCTGGTCCTGGGGTCATGAAAGCAGAAGAGCTGACTCTGCCTCTCACCTGCTGCGTGACATGGGAGAATGGCCCTGTTACTTCACCTGGGCAGCACAGCAAAGCTAGCCCTAGATGTGAGGGTTTCAGGTGAGCCTGCCCAGTGGGCATGAGAACATGAGAGCTGTCCCTGCCTCTTATCTGCACAGCAGTGGCCTATTGAAGGAAAGACACTCTCCTCTGCTCTCCTTCATTATCTATGGCAAGTCAGAGAACTGAGGGTCATGAGGGTGGGAGAACTGGCAAGGTCCCTCGCAGGCTACAGAGCCAGCCCTGCACTTCACCTGAGCAGCATGGTAACTCTGGCCCTGGTTATAGGGTTTGCTGGCCAAGGGCATGGGAGCCCAAGGGGTCAGTGGGCTGGCCAGCTCAGATATCTTTCAGGCCCAGATCCAGGGCTTTGAATTGGCCCACTCCAAAATCTACCCCATGGATGAACTGCTGAAGTGCATGAAGGCGTTGGTCCAACAGATCCAGAACTTCAGGATCTCCATGACACAGGGCAACAACGAAAGGAGTTCCAGTGAGGTTCCAGATAGAGTAGCAGAAGCCAGCAGTTTCATACCAGACCAAAGCGTCATTGTATTGAACATTTGCAAGCAAAGAGTAGTGAACAAGAGGATATACCATGGGACACTGTGACACACTACAGCTTCCACACGAGATTTCTATTTCATTTTGTTTCTATTTTGGGGGGAGGTTGCAAGAGTAGAGGACAGGTAAAAGGAGATGGGGAAATGATGGGATTGGGGTATGTGGTGTGAAATTCACAATGAACCAATAAAAAGTTAAAAAGAAGTCAAGGCTTGTATTGTTACAGCTAATTAGTTGTTACAAAATTATTTCTGAAAACCACTGTTTCTTTATTGGATTTTCTCAGCACGTTAGTCAGAAGTTGACTTACTCATTGTAAGTTTCATTTTAGTATTTCCTATTCTGTTCCTTATATGTCCCCTTAATTGAAATGTGATACTGTTCGCTGAGTTTATATTAAGTTTTGAAGTCAGGAAATTAAGTCCTTCCCACAACGTCAAGGGCTTTTTTTTCCCCTGCAATTCTCTTGACTGTTCTAGATGGTTCATATTTGCACACAAATCTTAGAACCAGTTTGTCAATTTCAAAAACATATCCTGAGATTTGAACTGGGATTATATTGAGAATCTAGACCAATTAGCGCTGGTGTTTTAAATGGATATTTAAAAGTGCACTGGAGGCTTTTAGCGGGGCTACAGTGTCCAGACCCGTCATTCCTACACTTCTTGTTAAACTTTCCACATCTTCAGGCACACTCTGGTGGCATTTGTTCTTGCCCCTAATGGGCCATAATCAAACTTCGTGGTCCAGCCTGTTCCCTGGTGTCATCAATGCCACCCAAACTCTTGCTCAGCCAGTGGTTTTCAACCTTCCTGAAGATGCAACCCTTTAATACGGTTCCTCGCAGTGTGATGGCACCAACCATAAATGTATTTTATTACTTTATAGCTGTAATTTTGCTATTGTAGGAATTATAATGTAAATATCTGATATGCGGAATGGTCTTAGTAACCCTTGTGAAAGGCTTGCATGAGAACCACTGGGCAGAGGTAGGTAGATGCACTTGGGGCTCTGAGTTGAGAAAACCTCTGACTTAGAAACAGGAGGCAGGGTCAAATAGGTGACCCTACTCCATGATCATGGTATTACCCATGCATTTAATCATCACTAACTTCTCATTGATGACTTATAGGATATAGTACTACTTGATATTATTTTATGCAGGTTTATTCTGCTTGGGGTTTATTTATTTGGGGATCTTTGGATTCATAGTATTTTAAATCAAGCTTAGGATTTTCTCAGTTTTCCTTCAAGTCTACAGTCACCAGGTGTCTTTTCCTGATTTTGGTTTCAAGTACAGTGTGTTGATCCAATGCCATTGCTGCTCTGCTGACCTTGTACTTCTGTGTGTTCAAGGTTTATACTTTCATACCACTGAGCTTCCCAGTCCTGTGTCTGTCAGTTCTCATTAGCCGTTTACTGCACACTGGGAACTTTCTATCTACCTATTAATTTTTTATTATAGATCTTTCTTCATTTTTTTATCTTTGTTGTTGTTGGGGTTTTTTGTTTTGTTTTGTCTATGTTTTTCACGAAGTTGACCAAGTAACACCCTGGGAAAGAATTTGTTTTTTAAAGCTAGCTGCATGCACTTTTATATCTTGCCCTATGCTGTGGGATAATAACCTTTCTAACCTTAGGACTAAGTTCACTGAGAGGGATTGACAACCTGTAATGGTTTTCCATCACTGGGATGATAAAGTTAGAGCTGTGAGGTAAAGGGGGCTCTGGTCAATGATCATTGTCTTAACAAGTAGGTGTTAATCTAGTGTCACTTTAAATGGGGTTTGAACCAAAGGTGTGTCCTCAATGGATCAAACATAGCCTTTTTGTTTGGTTGGTTGGTTTTGATTTTGTGTGTGTGTGTGTGTGTGTGTGTGTGTGTGTGTGTCCCTTTGTCTTTTTATGTGCACCCTGTGCATGCAGGTGCCCACAGAGGCCAGAAGAGGGTATCAGATTCCCCAGAATTGGAGTTAGAAGGAGTTGTGATCTGCTCTGTGGGTGCTGGGAACAGGATCCAAGTCCTCTTCCAGAGTGGTACAATTCTTTTCACCTCTGAGCCCTGTCTCCAGCCTCCAAACCAAAGCTTGGCATTTGTTAAGAACTCACCTAATTTTGGGATCACCTCTAAGTTGACTTATTAGCTTATATTACTCACAGATGCTAAAACTGCAGTTGTAGTCTTTGCATATTTTAATTTCCTTATTGGTGGTAGGGACAGTGATGGTGGATCATACTCAGAGCTTCATGTCTGGTAGATAAAATTTATTTTTTTCAAAATCTATTATATAGCTATGGGAAAATTCCTTAAATAGTTACAGAAATTTTGTCGAATTTAATACCTTCATCTCCTTACTCCAACCCTTCCCCTCCTATATCTGTCTTACCCTCCACCATAGGTCCTTATTTTCCTCTCAGATTTATGGTCTCTATTTTCGTTTGCTTAATTATTATTGTCACATATATATGCATAAATATGTAAGTACAAACTACTGAGTCAGCTTAGTGTCCCTTGCATGTATATGAAGTCAAAGGCTGACCCCTAAATTTTTCTTAGGATCAAAAGACAGCTGTGTTGCAGACTCATCTGCAAATGGCTCTCATTTCAGTGGGCCTTTTGGAACTACCCTGTCTGCCCTAGTCCCTGACTTGCTGTTTCAGAAGGTCCAACACATCTTTATCACCAACTGTGCAAGAAGAGAGCTGGCTGGCTCCTGTTCTTTGTCTGGTGGCCGGATTGTCCTGCTCTGTCCACAGAGGGTGTTAACTGTGGGGGAGGGGAGGAAAGGATGTTCTCATTTTGCATTTTCTGGGAAGACTTCATTTGGTTTTCTGAAAACCATTTGATTTCGATAGTGCCCAGTTCTAATGGGTGCAGTGAGCAGAGGTTAGGGCTTCTCCATCGCTGGCGTCTCCTAGCACCACCTCATTGCACACACTTTGCCTTGGATAAGTGTCTTTAGAGTCTCACAGTAGTTTTGACAAATGGTCCCTTGAACAGCTTTTAGAGTGGAGCCAACTAATGAACAGCTTCCTTAGGCCCAGGGTACCTCTCTCAGAAGGAGGCTGTCCAAGAGCTATGGCATTTTAACATGGATGGCTTTCACCAGAGCCCTGTGTAAATTGTTCTAATTCTAGATGTCATTGAAAAAAATCTTATACCTGTCATGCAGCAACATTGATGGGACCTGGCACACTTTATGGAAATAAGCCGGGCCCAGAAAGACAAATACTGCACTTCTTACGAATGACTAAGATTAAACAAACCTGATCGATAGAATCAGATTAGGAAGATTTGTACTGGCGGTAGAGAGGAGAGGTGAGGAAAGATGCAGGTCAAAGGCTGTCAAGTTTGAGGTGGCCCAGAGAAATGTTTTCATTTAGCTATTACAGAGCACAGTGACCACCGTGAACAACACACAGAACTTTTAAAATTGCTAAAATAAAAGTTTTAAGCCTTTTTGCAAATAAAAAAGGTAGACTGAGCAATGAATATAAATTAATTTGATTGAATTTTTCTATAGTATATATGAGGCTCCAAACATCACATTCTACCTCATAAATATATGCATTGATTGTCAATTAAGTTTTCATTTAAAAATATTGTTTTTTATCCTTGTCAATTCAGTTTAAGGTAATGTCGTAGCTTGTGGTTACTGAAGGCTTGAATGGCAGCTCATCTCTCAGAACAAGGAAATTCGCTGAATCTCAAGAGACAGAACATCCATATGCTCTTCCTATGAAAATGCTGTTCTCCTAACAGTCGCAGTCCTTTGGGCCTCTTACATGCTTCAAGGTCTCCTCAGGAAATTAGCTAGATGGCATCAATCGCTCATTATGGCTTTGCTACAGTTAACATTTGACATTCATCTCTTAAGGTATTTTGCACCAGTTCTGACCACCAGCCACTGTGACTTTCTGTGTGTCCCTCAGAGCACCACATCTATCCACATCTATCCAACTGACCTTTGCTTATGCTGTTCCCGCTTCCGTATTCATTGTCACACGTCTTGAGAAGCATTCGGACACCACCTCTGAACACTCCCACTGTCTGTATCTGTGATTCTCCTTGGTGCTTTAAAAAACACATCTCTTTGCATCTAGCTTATTTGAGCTCTTGATTGAAAATGTCACTCATCGATTTATTCATCCATTCAGCAAATCAATATTTAGCATATTGCTTCCCCTGCCAAGAAAATGAAGATGGAAAGATGCTGAAGACAGGCATTATTCTAGCTTGATATTTTTGTGTAGCCTTGGCTGTTTAAGGTCCTATCTTCCCTAGTCTTTTGAGATTGTTAGCTTCTAACGACCTAGTTCATGAGCTGCGCATGCTGCAGTGGGAAAAATAAGTTATCTTGAATGAATTAATGATGATCTCTGAAGAAGAAGAGGAGTCAGGAAATCTCAACAGAGAATACTGGTTGAGAATATATAAATGGTTACATTTTTAAACCTATTCCTTTAAAACGTTTATTGGATTGTCCATTCCTTATATTTTTCTGCAGTTGATTTTTATTTGATTTGATATAGTATGTATTTTGTTTCATTTCTGCTGTGTGTATGTGTATTTTCCGAAGGTGAATGAGCATCCACATTCAATACTCTAATATCAACACAGTCTACTGTCTGTCACAGTTCAGAGAAGTCAGAGTTTAGACGGTTCATTGTATTTAAAATGTCTAGGATGATTTTGGTTAATTACTATAGAAGCTGATATATAACTCACTCTCAAGAAGAACATTTCTGTTCATCCACAGTGTGTCTCTACTCATAACTCTCATTGACTTGTACATCGATTTCTCGCTGACAGGCATCTTCATTTTTATGGCTGTACTTTGAAAAGTCAACGTTCCTCATGCACACTTTCAGTAGCCCCCTTCACCATCCCAGCACAGCCTGCACATTATTTCAACAGTGGAATATGTTTTTAGAATACGCAAGGCTTGCTTTTCCCATAAATTTATGGATTTGCCTTGGTGCTTCATGGGAGGGACTGTGGCAGAAAGAACTTGGAGTATTGCTTCCATCTCAAGCTTCCAGTTTTGGGAAAAACCCTGACTTGTTCTCACAGGTTAAGAGTCTGAGCTAGAAACTATGGTGGGTGATATACCTTTATCTTGTGCCTTAATTATGATGGGAGAGCAGACAAGTTAGGTACCATGGACAGGTTAGTTTGCACTGGGGAAAGGTGGTTGAGAACAGATAGCTGGGAATGACATTCATTTGTAATAGGGTCAATGGCTAGAGATCTGTGCTCAAAGTGAAAATGAGACCTGTGTTTCTAGAGCTCATGTGTTTGTCCAGGGTAACCTCTCAGAATTCAACTTTCAAAGGGGACATTACTATCTGTCTCAATAGAATGTCTGAAGGAAGGTCAGCTTCTATCCAGGATATCTGCAAAACACAACGGACAGCCTCTTTACCCTGTCAAGTAACTGAAAGTGAATGCAGCAGAGTCCTTTAAAGATCCCTTAAAGTACATAGCTAGACAATTGCTTTCTCTTACTCAACTGACTTCCTGTTAAATTTTTTATATGTATACACTTTTCTATAAATCACTTAAGTTTTAATAAAAATAAATTCACGATTAGAAATATGGGATGAAAATTAGACTAAGAAAGATCTCCTATTAAAACCACAGAATATGCCCTGAGGTAACAACTGAGACCATCTGAAGAAGGCCTCAAAATTGTTAGGGGATTTTATGAAAGGGGGGATTTGGCTGTGTCTGTACCAAGGACGAAGTGGGAGTCTCGAATCTGCCTAACTTTTGTGTTGAAGAGAGATATATACTGTGTGTCTATGTGACACACTTATAACTACATGACTGGATCAAATAGAAATTTGGTGCAAGTAGAAATTATGACACAATTACCATTAAACAGCATTTATTGTTTACTTGGAAGGTGTCATCCAAATTTATCACCAATCTGATTAAGTCTCTGGTAGGAAATTTGGAGACTAAATAGTAGCTCCTCATACAATGAAGGCAAAATCAGTAAGTTCTCTCTATGTTTAAATTTGCTGATGTCTTATTGCTATGAAGAGATACCATGATCGAAGTGGCTTATAAAAGAATTTAATTCAGGACTTGCCTACAATTTCAGAATTAGTCCACGCTCATCATGGTGGAGAAGATGGCAGCAAGTAGGCAGGCATAGCTCTGAAGGAGTAGCTAAGAGTTTTCATCCTGTGTGTGTGTGTGTGTGTGTGTGTGTGTGTGTGTGTGTGTGAGAGAGAGAGAGACAGACAGACAGACAGACAGACAGACAGACATAGTCACAGAGAGAGACACACAGAGACAGACAGACAGAGAGACAGAAAGACAGAGACAGACACAGAGACAGGTACAGAGACAAAGAGAAAATGGGCTCCACATGGACTTTTTGAATCGCAAAGCCTATCCCACAGTGCCACACCTCCTCCAACAAGGCAGCACCTTCTAATTCTATCCTTAATAGCCCACCCTATGGGAACAAAATGTCAAATTTACAAGCCTTGGGAAGCATTCTCACTCAGGCCCCTACAACTGGCTCGTCATTTATGAGCCTGATACTTTTTTCCCCACCATTATTAAATTGGGTATTTCTTATTTACATTTCAATTGTTATTACCTTTTCCAGTTTCCAGGCAAACATCTCCTTAAACCCTCCCCCTCCCCTTCTATACGGGTGTTCCTCTCCCCATCCTCCTCCCATTACCTCTCTCCCCCTAACAATCCCATTCACTGGGGGTTCAGTCTTGGCAGGATCAAGGGCTTCCCCTTCCACTGGTGCTCTTACTAGGATATTCATTGCTACCTATGAGGTTGGAGCCCAGGGTCAGTCCATGTATAGTCTTTAGGTAGTGACTTAGTCCCTGGAAGCTGTGGTTGTTTGGCATTGTTGTACATATGGGGTCTCGAGCCCCTTCAAGCTCTTTCAGTCCTTTCTCTGATTCCTTTAAATGGGGTTCCGTTCTCAATTCAATGGTTTAATGATGGCATTTACCCATGTATTTGCTGTATTCTGGCTGTGTCTCACAGGAGAGATCTACATCCAGTTCCTGTCAGCCTGTACTTCTTTGCTCCATCCATCTTATCTAGTTTGGTGGCTGTATATGTATGGGCCACATGTGGGGCAGGCTCTGAATGGGTGTTCCTTCTGCCTCTGTTCTAAATTTTGCCTCCCTATTCCCTCCCAAGGGTATTCTTGTTCCCCTTTTAAAGAAAGAGGGAGGCATTCGCATTTTGGTCATCCTTTTTGAGTTTCATGTGTTCTGTGCATCTAGGGTAATTCAAGCATTTGGGCTAATATCCACTTATCAATAAGTGCATACCATGTGTATTTTTCTGTGATTGGGTTACCTCACTCAGGATGATATTTTCCAATTCCAACCATTTGCCTAGAATTTCATAAAGTCATTGTTTTTGATAGCTGAGTAATATTCCATTGTGTAGATGTACCACATTTTCTGTATCCATTCCTCTGTTGAAGGGCATCTGGGTTCTTTCCAGCTTCTGGCTATTATAAATAAGGCTACGATGAACATAGTGGAGCACGTGTCTTTTTTATATGTTGGGGCATCTTTTGGGTATATGCCCAAGAGAGGTATAGCTGGGTCCTCAGGTGGTTCAATGTCCAATTTTCTGAGGAACCTCCAGACTGATTTCCAGAATGGTTGTACCAGTCTGCAATCCCACCAACAATGGAGGAGTGTTCCTCTTTCTCTACATCCTCGCCAGCATCTGCTGTCACTGGAGTTTTTGATCTTAGCCATTCTCACTGGTGTGAGGTGGAATCTCAGGGTTGTTTTGGTTTGCATTTCTCTTATGACTAAAGATGTTAAACATTTCTTTAGGTGCTTCTCAGCCATTTGGCATTCCTCAGCTGTGAATTCTTTGTTTAGCTCTGAACCCCATTTTTTAATAGGGTTATTTGTCTCCCTGCAGTCTAACTTCTTGAGTTCTTTGTATATTTTGGATATAAGCCCTCTATCAGTTGTAGGATTGGTAAAGATCTTTTCCCAATTTGTTGGTTGCCATTTTGTCCTAACCACAGTGTCCTTTGCCTTACAGAAGGTTTGCAGTTTTATGAGATCCCATTTGTCGATTCTTGATCTTAGAGCATAAGCCATTGGTGTTTTGTTCAGGAAATTTTCTCCAGTGCCCATGTGTTCCAGATGCTTCCCCACTTTTTCTTCTTTTAGTTTGAGTATATCTGGTTTGATGTGGAGGTCCTTGATCCACTTGGACTTAAGCTTTGTGCAGGGTGATAAGAATGGATCGATCTGCATTCTTCTACAAGCTGATCTCCAGTTGAACCAGCACCATTTGCTGAAAATGCTATCTTTTTTCCATTGGATGGTTTTGGTTCCTTTGTTAACAATCAAGTGACCATAGGTGTGTGAGTTCATTTCTGGGTCTTCAATTCTTTTCCACTGGTCTATCTGTCTGTCTCTGTATTCAATATAGTTCTCGAAGTCCCTGCTAGAGCAATCAGACAACAAAAGGAGATCAAAGGGATACAGATTGGAAAGGAAGAAGTCAAAATATCACTATTTGCAGACGATATGATTGCATATTTAAGTGATCCCAAGAGTTCCACTGGAGAACTACTATACCTGATAAACACCTTCAGCAAAGTAGCTGGGTATAAAATTAACTCAAAGAAATCAGTAGCTTTCCTTTACACAAAAGAGAAACAAGCAGAGAAAGAAATTAGGGAAATGACACCCTTCATAATAGTCCCAAATAATATAAAATACCTCTGTGTGACTTTAACCAAGCAAGTGAAAGATCTGTATGATAAGAACTTCAAGCCTCTCAAGAAAGAAATTGAAGATCTCAGAAGATGGAAAGATCTCCCATGCTCATGTATTGGCAGGAGTAATACAGTAAAAATGGCCATTTTGCCAAAAGCAATCTACAGATTCAATGCAATCCCCATCAAAATTCCAACCCAATTCTTCAAAGGGTTAGACAGAACAATTTACAAATTCATCTAGAATAACAAAAAAACCAGGATTGCTAAAACTATTCTCAACAATAAAAGGACTTCCTGGGGAATCACTATTCCTGAACTCAAGCAGTATTACAGAGCAATAGTGATAAAAACTGTATGGTATTGGTACAGAGCCTGATGCTTCTTAAAGGTTGTTGCTCTGCGGTAGGACCTCAGACCTTCAGGAAGGTTCAGTAGATAAGTGGAAGCACTACACTCAACCCACTATGCCATGTAGCTATCAGGCTTCATTCTAATAAGTAGGCATCTGTATCTGAGGCTGGATGTTTCCTGTGGTTATTCTTAACTCTTGAATGGGAGGATTCAAATGAAGGCAGGAGGAGGCAGAGGCTTCTTGTGAACTGGCTTTGGAGAATGCCGTCATTCCCAGCTGTAGATATTTTCTGATATCTTGCCATAGCCTTGCTCTAGGGTTTGGAAAGCAAATTCCCAATGGAAGTCTCTGCATATGGAGATAATTATTACATAATTATTCATTGGTAAGGAATGCACATAATAATTTCTACATAATGTATCCCAACTTCAGTGAAATTCTAGCTTTTATGCCCTTATTTGGAAATTTTACTCAAGCCAACCAACATAATTTCTGTGGTAAGAATCTTAGACATCCTACAGTGAGAATTTCATAAACCAATAGCTATGTATAGAACCTGTTAGAGATCATGACAGACATGCTATTTCTGTGAGATGCAAGTCTGGGTGGATTATTGGTCCCAATTCTTGAACTGGTAGAGACTATCTTAACAATCTTAGCCAATGTACACCGTAAAAATATTTTCATTTTCTTTTAATGGGTTCTTCTAATGCTCATTAGACAGAATGAATACAAAAAGTCACTTCTTCTATGAATGAAAATCCCTGTCTTCTGTGCTAGCAAAGTGTCAAGTGTTTGTTGAGATACCAAGACCAGGATATTCCGACAACCTCCTCTAGCTCTTCAGGTACAGGGTCTGTTGGCTCCTAAAGTTTAAGCTGGCACAAGTATGACATTACACTCATTGTGCTGTGTTATGCAAAGTGGATTGAGGACCTTGTAGCTGCATTCCATGTTTCTCCATTGTTGCCCGGCTAATTAAGGTGAAAGTCTACCATCATCCAGATAGCCTTTGGTTTGGTGAAAAATAGCAGATTCCCTTTACAGCAGGGCTTCTCCTACTTGGGGTGAATCAAGAGTTAATATAGGTTTAGGAAAGGGGAAGTAGAAATAGCCAGGGTGGCAAGGTTCATTTGATGAAAGCTAAGGTGCTTTATTAGCATGGGGAGGCATTCAAGAATCTTAGGTGCATTGTGCGAGAGAAGAAAGAGGTTGTGTTGTGGCGCCCTGGCCTGAAGAGATATTCAGTTGCCAATCACAGGAAAGCAAACAGTATTGACTTCCATGAGGAAGGGCAGATTTGTGGACTTGCCACTGTCATCCTGACCTGGGAATAATGTTGGGCAAAAAAAAAAAAAAAAAAAAAAAAGAATCTTAGGTGCAGCTGAATGGGTTCTTAATTGGGAGAAAGGAAGTTGAAACCTAATCTTAACAAAGGCTGTGACATTCCACAGGTTGAAGGTGGGGGTGAGGGCGGCGAGTGTTGAACTCCCCAGACTAAGGGAAAGCTGTAAGTGCCATGGGACTTTCAAAGTTCTCTGGCTCATGTTCAAAAGTGGCATGCATCTTTTTTAAACCTGGGTTTCAGAGCTGCTTGGCCTCTTAGATGTATTGAGTATCATAAATGCAGTCTCTTTATGTACAAAAACTTCAAAACAAGTATGTGTAAACAGAGGGTGTTACTGTAAAAATAAAACACCAGCTTTGGGGAAGTCAACCCCTAATATGTAAACCAGAGGGAAAACTGCATTAAAAATGCCCATGTAAGTGGCAGAGGAGGTAGCTATAAATGCCTTTTTAATAATTTAATTTCATTATTATAGAATTAATATATATGGAGATACTTTATGGGATTAAAAGACAGGAAGACTCATTTGTTTATGCCAAAAGTATTGTTAAAATGTTAACTGTGACAGGAAATGGCCTATTATCCTTGAGTAATAATTTGGGCTTTAAAATGAACCTGTTAAAAAGAAATGTTGTATATCAATAGCTTTTTCCTAGGAGTCAGCTAGACTGTGGTAACTAATATCCTAGTATAGGAATGTATAAAATTGTGTTCATGGAATGTATTTCAAAGCCTACTCAAGGGAAAATGGCCGATAAAATGTGTTCCTCGGGAGAAACCATGAGAGTTACTGTACATGTCCCTAACGTTATCAATCAAACCCACCGCCAGGTCAATATAAAGACTTACAACATCCTGGGGATCTGATGAGCACAGTGCATGATGGGGCCTGACTCTCATCGTAAATACACATTCACAGCTGACTTTGGATGAGAAACATGGATACAGTTAGAATGAACTCAAATGGCTATTTAACGAATAGCATTGGAAATGGGATTTTTGGTAATTTTAAACTTAATTAAAATATAATTATATCATTGCTCCCCTTCAAATGAATGGCCTCATATTCTTCATTGTTACATACCTATATATAAGTGAATAAATATATAAATGCAACTTTCTGAGCCTATTTAATGTTCCTTGTATATGTGTAAACCTTTTGGGACTGACCACTTGTGATTGGATAGCCGTTTAGGATTCTCATTTCGGGGAAAGACTAATTTTCCCTTTCCTGGTACTTTCTGATTACCTACAGCTCTTCATCTATGGCTAGGGTCCTATGTGATTTTCCCCATTCACATTGCCCTGACCACTGGTGTAGTCTTTGTTTAGGTCTTATTTAAGCAGCTCTTTTCTTGAAATTTCTTGGATATAGATTCCCTGCCATATGCAAAGTACACATCATAGCAGACTTCCTGGTTCTTTGGCTCTTTGAATCTTTCTACCCTCCCTTCCATGTCCTCCAAGCCTTAGATTAGGAGTTGTGTTACTGCTGTATCAACTGGGGCTTCACCCCACAGATAGCTGTTCTCTGTATTTTGATCAAATTGGGGCTTTCTATAATGGCTTCTGTTAAGATAGAATGCCTGAGGGGTTGGGGATTTAGCTCAGTGGTAGAGCGCTTGCCTAGCAAACGCAAGGCCCTGGGTTCGGTCCCCAACTCCGAAAAAAAAAAAAAGAAAAAAAAGATAGAATGCCTGTTTTGGGGTTGAGAGCTACACTTATCTGTGGGTATTAAGATAAGTATTAAGAATGCAATTAGGGATTATGCTGGCTTAGAAAAGTAGCAGTAGTAGTTTCTCCTCTAAGATCCATGATCTCACTCACCATGGATACTTTTCTAGTATTAGGCATAATTTCTCTTTTGTTGAGTGGACTTAAGTCCAATTGACAACTGTTGGTTAGGTCCAAGACATAAATTCCAGTTGCATCTTTAGAGCTTTCTTGCTGTGCTGATCAATGCTATTGCTCACAGGTGTCATGGCCAGGTAGGACTCTTAAATGCTTTCTTACTTTGGTGGCTTACACAATATCTTTTGGTATTATGGCTGATCTTCAGGGAGAAAGATTTTAGATCAGATCCAACTCTATTCCTCCAAGCTCTATATTCAGAGTACCAGTGTCTTCAGCAATGAGGACTTACCTCCAACTTTTGGGAGGCCACCAAGAACAAGAGCAATAGCTTATATGGTTTTGGGAGTCTCTTGGACTTCCCTGACCAACAACTTACAAAGAGGTTTCTTATGTCTGGCACTGTAATTTTTGTTAAACAGTCCCTGGATCTTGGAGGAAGCATTGTCACCCAAGTGGCATAATATTATACAAATTATATATCTATATATACAGCACACTTTTATGTATCATATTTAACTTTAGTCATACACATAATATATGATCCTCTGTGGTTTTTTAAGGCAGCATTAGAAATATTGAGAAAAACAACTTTTATTCATTCTACTATTTAATCTTATTCCATTGGGTGACACACATCTTTGTAGTAACATTATCTGAAGTGTGTGTGTGTGTGTGTGTGTGTATGCTTGCTATATACCCATGAAGTCCTCCTGTGCTATACTTTCACAGCAATCTAAGATGCTAGATAAAATCCATGTTCTTCTAAGTTGACACTTCAAAATTAGAGCTGCCAGATGCACAAAAGATTCATGCTTCTGGTAACCATGGAAGGTAGTATAAGAGCTAGAATTAATTTTACTTGACAAAGTAAATCTAACAAGTATGCAATATAAATCATCCACTCTATTGAAAGAATTATGCTGAAACATGAATGGGAAGACACAAGAGCATCATTGTCTGTTATACCTAATGACTCTGCTTTTCTTTTTGGACGTGTGCTACTGGATTGGTTGTTGTTATTATTGGTTTTGCAGAAAGGAATAGATGATGGCTATGGAAAATGGCGACTGAGGCAAGTCTTGCTCAGATGCCAATCTTGTTCATGGTCCTCATGTAGGCCAATAGTAATAAAATCAGGGACCTCCACTCATTGACTATGCTGACCTCAGAATTGCATGCACCAGGTCAACTGTGACTGATGCAGTAAAAGACAAGGTGGCTTGACTCTTTGGGATATATGATAGGTAACAGCCAGAGAAAGATGACTGAGGAAGAGGCATCGAGCGAGTCATAGAGAGCATTGCTGAACTAGTAAGTTGACTGTCATGGTAGTACAGCCTGTGTTGGGAAGGAAAGTGTTGCAGAGGAAGGAAAGTGGAGGATTAGTGACAAAATGCGCAAAACCTCTAAGTTCTAAATATTGAGGAGTAAGTATTATTTGAGTCTGTAGAGATGTACCTGGAAATCATGGTCCAAAGAGCCTTCCAGACGTGTTGGCTATACCTCTTGCTTCTAGGTGGCTGGGCTCAACACCCTGGTTCGTTTTGCCTGTCCTGTGCTGACAAACTCCTAGTTGGATCGATAATGCTGTGTTACCTCGAAGTCTTATATGGGCCTCACTTGTATTTCTCCCTTCCCCACTTCTTGGCACATCCCAACCTGTTCTGGAACATTGGAAATCAAAGAGGTAGAGAAATGCATTTCTGTGCTTCTCAGGCAGGGAGCAAGTACCTTGGGTCCTTAATGGCTCTTCTCCCCCTCCATCTTCTACAATTTAATACACAAGGAACTATTTTTCTATTTTAAATCAATGGATACTCTAAAAATAATGAACTACATTGAAAATTTTAAAGTATTATCCATTGGGAATCATATGTTCGTATATGGTTACCCAAACACAATGAAATTTTAAAGGAAAAGCGACATCGTCCCCTATCTTTTGTAGGATCACACAAAATGAGAAGACCCTCACTGGTGAATATGCTGACCTTTCCCCGGCATCTGCTGCCTGCGTTTGAGACCTAGTAATTCTCTTCTTTAAAGGGGCAGAATTCTGTTTTTGCCAGTTTTCAGCATCTTATCTCTTGTGAAAAGCTCTAGGGTAATATCTGTGAAGTGGTGTGTGGTGTATGTGTGTGTGCATGTGCGTGCATGTGCATGAGTGCTTTAAGTCATAATTTGGCCTTTCCTAAATGGACTCAGCTTAGGTCTTCAGGTTTCCATGGCAAGATTTTTAACATCATTGATCCAACCTACAACCCCTCAAGCAAGTGGACGTGTACACGTGCGCGCACGCGTGCGTGCGTGTGTGTGTGTGTGTGTGTGTGTGTGTGTGTGTGTTTGAGAGAGAGAGAGACAGAGACAGAGAGACAGAGAGACACAGAGACACAGAGACAGACAGAGACAGAGAGAGACAGAGACAGAGAGAGACAGAGTCAGAGAGAGACAGAGAGAGATAGAGATGGAGAGAGAGGGGCGTCCAGGGTCCTTTCTATCAGGGTCTTTCTGTAGTGGGTTTCAAATTTAACATTCAGATGTAAAGTCATTTATATGTAATAGTATCATTTATCCCAAGTTCTAACTCATAAGGTCCTGGTATATTTGAGGCTATTTCTTCATATGTTATTAGGCGTTTCTATCTAAGAATGACACTCTCTTAGGTACTAATCTGGAGAGGGGAACTTGAGACAGTGGAGTAATGGTGGTAAATCAAGACCAAAGTAAATATCTTATTTTTCATATCATTTCCAGAACTTCATAACATTCCATTGTTCCTGGTCATAGAATTCTCTATATGTGTTGTACATGTATGACAAGCACTATTCATCTGCTACCTAGAAGGAATATTCTAGAAGGGTTGAGTAATTTGCATGTCTTTCTTTCATTTACACCTACCTGCTAAAGCAACATGTTTGTGCGTGCAGCTTCTGGGTTCAATGTGGAGATCCCTAATTGAAAATGCCCAGCCTCCAGTGAGATCAAAGCAGTATAATGAAGCAGAAAAGGTCACTAGGCAGATTGATTGTTTCCTCTTATAACTATGTTTCTTTGCTGGCAGAAAAAGAAGCAGCAGCATCTCAGGTGTACGTGGTTGCCATAGGGACAGAAGCTGTGATTTACTGGGGAACATTGCTGCAAATAGCAATAAAACAGCGATTCAGCTGAGGTCAGAGGCACAGAGTCTCTGAAGCGGCAATCAACCAGACAGCTGCTCGGTTCATTCAGTAAGAGGTTCCCAGTTGCTGTTGTAAGGCAAGTGAAAGAAAGGAAATCAAGCCAAGTGCTCCTGTCCTGTACAGCTCTGCAAACAACGCCAGGGCTTTTGTCCAGAGCTTTCAAGCCCTCTCACCAGGAACTCTGGGTAATTGAAGGGGGTAAAAAAGTAGATCAAAAAATGTTATTTTTAGTACAGTAACTAAAAAGCAAAAGTTTAGAACCATCATAGCATTCCAAATGTGATATTTTAGGAAGCAACATAGAGCAAAACTGCATTAAGTATTACAAATAATCCTGCTGTTCAGGTTAGCCTATGAAGTGACAGGATTGCAGTCAGCAGACCATGCTATGCATGCATGTGTGTGTGATGTTCATATGTGGAATAAGTATGAATATGCAAGCGGTTTTGGTTAAGTGAAGCACACTGTCTTGGCTCTTCCTTCCCTCTTTCCCATCCCTTACAATGAAGTGAGGAGGGTGTCTCTGTCTTTTCCTTTATTATCCACAGAACTGCCTACAGACTTGGACCCTTTGTCTCTTCACCTGCATCTGGTTTCAGTGTTTCTATTGCTCTTTCTGTAAAATAATAATTTTTATTTTGTGCAAGAATTTGTCAGGGGAGGTTGGTGGCATTTTGAAATGTACAGGTTAAACTTTACCTATGTATTTGAAGTCTCCCTTTCATTAACAAGCACTTAATTCAAGCCAGGCTGGTGACTGTTCTCAGGAGATGGGATTTGGAACATACAAAATACACCAGCTGTGGTAGTTACTGCACAAAGAAATACAAATTTTACCGAGGCTCTTAAAAAGGAGGCATTAGCAGATGAGAGAAGGAACTGCGTAGAAGACTGAACACTCTGTTGCCTTTTATAGGAATTCGCTGTTAGAGTGACTCAGGGTCAGCTGAGTGCCTTTGAAATGATGGAGCAGGATCCAGACTTTGGAATGTCCAGTCCTTGGAAGCCTTCACATCTGACAAGCTGAGGACGGCTCTCAGGCGCATGCATTTTCTCTTTGATGGCCTGAGTGAGCCATTAGTTGGTACATGGTTTCCCCCCCACCCCTTTACGGAGAGAGAGTACTGTTTCTTCTGAAACTCAAGCAAAAAGCATATTACAAAACCGGAAAAATGATGACAAAATCAACCCTCAAAACTAAAGGCAATTTTCCTCAGTGCTGTTGTAAACCTAGCTACTTTGCACCTGTCTTGCTATCCTGAGTTTTATCAACTTGACAAAGTTGGTCACGGTCAGCAGTAAAACTCTAAAACTAAGACACCCCACTTCCCCTTTCTTTCAATTCAGCTTACTTAATATGTCCTGATCCATGCCCTTAGTAAACATTCACAGATGAGTTTTGTCCATAAAGAACATATAGAACTCTTTTTACAAGGTATTCAGTGCAAGTCAAGGATAAAATCCCAGACCCATCTTCCTGGGTGAGGCCATCACTCCACTACAGGCTAGGCACGTGTCTGGGGGAT
Source organism: Rattus rattus (assembly GCF_011064425.1). NCBI lineage: Eukaryota > Metazoa > Chordata > Mammalia > Rodentia > Muridae > Rattus > Rattus rattus. The sequence continues at coordinate 50,313,460 of NC_046165.1, read as the reverse complement.
TATTTCTCATCATGTCTGTGCCTCAGACTCTTTATCTGGATACTGAGGGTAGTGATGACTCTCCATCTTGGTGGCTGGTTGAGAAGATTAAAATTCATATAAAACCCTGAGGACAGTCTCTAGATCATAGTGTTTATATTGGTCATTGTTTAATAATAACAAATATAGGAGTGGATAGGATAGGATTTCTGGACATATTCAATGTATGCAGACAGGATCTTGTTGTATCACTTTTCCCACAATGGTTAATTTTTAATAGCAATTTGTATGGCCTGACCATTTTCTTGATTGCTGCTGTTTTCTGTGGCAACTGTCCCTGTGTATTCTCCACACACAGGACATCCAAGCTGTTCCTGTCCTTCTGTATTGTAAACAAGGCTACAGTGCTCATCCAGGTCCCTCCTTAGGGGGCATGGGAGAGTTTCTAAGGCTATACCTGCCGTCATGAATCTACAAAGCCATGGGATAATAGGAGAGTGTTTTCTCAAAAGTTACTCTCGTTTTCCTCTGTGTATCTTCCTCCACATACTGCTTGGAACTCTCCCATTCTCATCAGATCCTTAAATGTGTGTGTGTGTGTGTGTGTGTGTGTGTGTGTGTGTGTGTGTGTGTGTGCATATCTGTGTCTGCATACAGCATAAGATCACCAAAATACAGAGAACACAGTTGTCTTTTTAATCTGGCTTTCTTTCTTTTGCCAATTTAAGTTAAAAACCACAAGGAAGGAACTTTTCTTTCCATTGCTCTGATGGTCCACAATTTAACATTTCTTTATAAATCAGCTACTTAAGTTTTCTTCATTATCTGCTTAGGCCTACTTTCTCTTCTGCCTCAGCTAGAGTGTTTTTCTTGCTGATTTGTGGCGCAGACTGATCATAAACTTGCTATGCACTTCTAACAGTTTTTTCTCCATGCCCTAGGACTGGGATATGGGCATGTACTACCAGTTTGTATGATACTGACCTTGCACCTACTGCTTCATGCATGCTTGGCAAGCTCTCTACCAACCAAGCGGTATCTCAATCGTTCAGTTTCTTAAGATAGCTGTACTTACCATAATCTATCACTTCCCAACCAATTCTGTTTTGGAATATTGTTTATACCTTTGTCTGTTAATTTTCTATTGCAAAGATATATTCATACATATAACATTCTTCTTTCTGTGTTGTTTTATTTGTAACTTTTCCTTTTCATTAAAATGGTTAATTATAATTTGAAACTCTGCTCATAACTTTTTCAGTTGAAAACCTGTTGGTGTTTTTCATTTTTCTTAGTTTTTTTGATAATGTATTTGACTGTACAAACATGTAAGTATTCCTGCCACTCTTGCCTCTAGATTTTTGCATCTGGACTTAGCGGATCTCTAAAGGCCTCTGATGTGTCTCTCTTCTGATGGCCTTGACAATCAACTCCCTCGTCAACAGCACTTTTGTAGCTAAGATGTCTCTAGTCTTCACGTACATGACACTGGTTTTCATTAAGTTTCTAATTTTCTTGCAAAATAGTGTTTGATATAGCCTAGTGTTTGTACTGTTTGCTAGGATGGTATTCATGTCTTGTACTTACTCTACGGTCAGTTTATGAGAGTTATACAGAGTGCGAAGGGATATATTTACAGATATAGTCACCTTCATATCTTTAATCAATATACCATTTGCCTTAGAAATCACATTATAGAGATTTTCAGACGACCCCTTGTTTTTGGCATCTTTTTTTTTTTTTTTTTTTTTTTTTTTTTTTTTTTATTAACTTGAGTATTTCTTATGTACATTTGGCAAACATCCCTTCCTCCCCCCTTCCTTATGGGTGTTCCTCCCAACCCTCCCCCATTGCCACCCTCCCCCGACAGTCTAGTTCCCTGGGGGTTCAGTCTTAGCAGGACCCAGGGCTTCCCCTTCCACTGGTGCTCTTACTAGGATATTCATTGTTACCTATGAGGTCAGAGTCCAGGGTCAGTCCATGTATAGTCTTTGGGGTAGTGGCTTAGTCCCTGGAAGCTCTGGTTGCTTGGCATTGTTGTTCATATGGGGTCTCGAGCCCTTCAAGCTCTTCCAGTTCATTCTCTGATTCCTTCAACGGGGTCCTGTTCTCAGTTCAGCATTCGCTTCTGTATTTGCTGTATTCTGGCTGTGTCTCAGGTTCGATCTACATCCTGCTCCTGTCGGTCTGCACTTCTTTGCTTCATCCATCTTGTCTAATTGTGGCTCTATATGTATGGGCCACATGTGGGGCAGGCTCTGAATGGGTGTTCCTTCAGTCTCTGTTTTAATCTTTGCCTCTCTCTTCCCTGCCAAGGGTATTCTTGTTCCCCTTTTAAAGAAGGAGTGAAGCCTTCACATTTTGATCATCCGTCTTGAGTTTCATTTGTTCTAGGCCACTAGGGTAATTCAAGCATTTGGGCTAATAGCCACTTATCAGTGAGTGCATACCATGTATGTCTTTTCTGTGATTGGGTTAGCTTCACCAGAATGATATTTTCCAGTTCCAACCATTTGCCTACTAATTTCATAAAGTCGTTGTTTTTGATAGCTGAGTAATATTCCATTGTGTAGATGTACCACATTTTCTGTATCCATTCCTCTGTTGAAGGGCATCTGGGTTCTTTCCAGCTTCTGGCTATTATAAATAAGGCACAATGAACATAGTGGAGCACGTGTCTTTTTATATGTTGGGGCATCTTTTGGGTATATGCCCAAGAGAGGTATAGCTGGATCCTCAGGCAGTTCAATGTCCAATTTTCTGAGAAACCTCCAGACTGATTTCCAGAATGGTTGTACCAGTCTGCAACCCCACCAACAATGGAGGAGTGTTCTCTTTCTCCAGATCCTCGCCAGCATTTGCTGTCACCTGAGTTTTTGATCTTAGCCATTCTCACTGGTGTGAGGTGAAATCTCAGGGTTGTTTTGATTTGCATTTCCCTGATGACTAAAGATGTTGAACATTTTTTAGGTGTTTTCAGCCATTCGGCATTCCTCAGCTGTGAATTCTTTGTTTAGCTCTGAACCCCATTTTTAATAGGGTTATTTGTCCCCGCGGTCTAACTTTTTGAGTTCTTTTGTATATTTTGGATATAAGGCTCTATCTGTTGTAGGATTGGTAAAGATCTTTTCCCAATCTGTTGGTTGCCGCTTTGTCCTGACCACAGTGTCCTTTGCCTTACAGAAGCTTTGTAGTTTTATGAGATCCCATTTGTCATTCTTGATCTTAGAGCATAAGCCATTGGTGTTTTGTTCAGGAAATTTTTCCAGTGCCCATGTGTTCCAGATGCTTCCCTAGTTTTTCTTCTATTAGTTTGAGTGTGTCTGGTTTGATGTGGAGGTCCTTGATCCACTTGGACTTAAGCTTTGTACAGGGTGATAAGCATGGATCGATCTGCATTCTTCTACATGTTGACCTCCAGTTGAACCAGCACCATTTGCTGAAAATGCTATCTTTTTTTCCATTGGATGGATTTGGCCTTTGTCAAAAAATCAAGGACCATAGGTGTGTGGGTTCATTTCTGGGTCTTCAATTCTATTCCATTGGTCTATCTGTCTGTCTCTGTACCAATACCATGCAGTTTTTTATCACAATTGCTCTGTAATACTGCTTGAGTTCAGGGATAGCGATTCCCCCAGAAGTCCTTTTATTGTTGAGCATAGTTTTAGCTATCCTGGGTTTTTTGTTATTCCAGATGAATTTGCAAATTGTTCTGTCTAACTCTTTGAAGAATTGGATTGGTATTTTGATGGGGATTGCATTGAATCTGTAGATCGCTTTTGGCAGAATGGCCATTTTTACTATATTAATCCTGCCAATCCATGAGCATGGGAGATCTTTCCATCTTCTGAGGTCTTCTTCAATTTCTTTCTTCAGAGTCTTGAAGTTCTTGTTGTACAAATCTTTTTACTTGCTTGGTTAAAGTCACACCGAGGTACTTTTATATTATTTGGGTCTATTATGAAGGGTGTCGTTTCCCTAATTTCTTTCTCGGCTTGTTTTCTTTTTGTGTAGAGGAAGGCTACTGATTTATTTGAGTTAATTTTATACCCAGCCACTTTGCTGAAGTTGTTTATCAGCTTTAGTAGTTCTCTGGTGGAACTTTTGGGATCACTTAAATATACTATCATATCATCTGCAAATAGTGATATTTTGACTTCTTTCTTTTTCCGATCTGTATCCCTTGACCTCCTTTTTGTTGTCTGATTGCTCTGGCTAGAACTTCAAGAACTATATTGAATAAGTAGGGAGAGAGGGCAGCCTTGTCTAGTCCCTGATTTTAGTGGGATTGCTTCAAGTTTCTTCCATTTAGTTTAATGTTAGCCACTGGTTTGCTGTATATGGCTTTTACTATGTTTAGGTATGGGCCTTGGATTCCTATTCTTTCCAGGACTTTTATCATGAAGGGGTGTTGAATTTTGTCAAATGCTTTCTCAGCATCTAATGAAATGATCATGTGGTTTTGTTCTTTCAGTTTGTTTATATAATGGATCACGTTGATGGTTTTCCAGATATTAAACCATCCCTGCATGCCTGGGATGAAGCCTACTTGATCATGGTGGATGATTGTTTTGATGTGCTCTTGGATTCGGTTTGCCAGAATTTTGTTGAGTATTTTTGGCCGATGTTCATAAGGGAAATTGGTCTGAAGTTTCTTTCTTTGTTGGGTCTTTTGTGTGGTTTAGGTATAAGAGTAATTGTGGCTTCATAGAAGGAGTTCGGTAGTGCTCCATCTGTTTCAATTTTGTGGAATAGTTTGGATAATATTGGTATGAGGTCTTCTATGAAGGTCTGATAGAATTCTGCACTAAACCCGTCTGGACCTGGGCTCTTTTTGGTTGGGAGTCCTTTAATGACTGCTTTTATTTCCTTAGGAGTTATGGGGTTGTTTAACTGGTTTATCTGTTCCTGATTTAACTTCGGTACCTGGTATCTGTCTAGGAAATTGTCCATTTCCTGCAGATTTTCAAGTTTTGTTGAGTATAGGCTTTTATAGTAAGATCTGATGATATTTTGAATTTCCTCTGAATCTGTAGTTATGTCTCCCTTTTCATTTCTGATTTTGTTAATTTGGACACACTCTCTGTGTCCTCTCGTTAGTCTGGCTAAGGGTTTATCTATCTTGTTGATTTTCTCAAAGAACCAACTTTTGGTTCTGTTGATTCTTTCTATGGTCCTTTTTGTTTCTACTTGGTTGATTTCGGCTCTGAGTTTGATTATTTCCTGCCTTCTACTCCTCCTGGGTGTATTTGCTTCTTTTTGTTCTAGAGCTTTTAGGTGTGCTGTCAAGCTGCTGACATATGCTCTTTCCTGTTTCTTTCTGCAGGCACTCAGCGCTATGAGTTTTCCTCTTAGCACAGCTTTCATCGTGTCCCATAAGTTTGGGTATGTTGTACCTTCATTTTCATTAAATTCTAAAAAGTTTTTAATTTCTTTCTTTATTTCTTCCTTGACCAGGTTATCATTGAGTAGAGCATTGTTCAATTTCCACGTATATGTGGGCATTCTTCCCTTATTGTTATTGAAGACCAGCTTTAGGCCGTGGTGGTCCGATAGCACGCATGGGATTATTTCTATCTTTCTGTACCTGTTGAGGCCTGTTTTTGACCAATTATATGGTCAATTTTGGAGAAAGTACCATGAGGAGCTGAGAAGAAGGTATATCCTTTTGTATTAGGGTAGAACGCTCTATAAATATCCGTTAAGTCCATTTGGCTCATGACTTCTCTTAGTCTGTCTACGTCTCTGTTTAATTTCTGTTTCCATGATCTGTCCATTATTGAGAGTGGGGTGTTGAAGTCTCCTACTATTATTGTGTGAGGTGCAATGTGTGTTTTGAGCTTTAGTAAGGTTTCTTTTACGTATGTAGGTGCCCTTGTATTTGGGGCATAGATATTTAGGATTGAGAGTTCATCTTGGTGGATTTTTCCTTTGATAAATATAAAGTGTCCTTCCTTATCTTTTTTGATGACTTTTAGTTGAAAATTGACTTTATTTGATATTAGAATGGCTACTCCAGCTTGCTTCTTCCGACCATTTGCCTGGAAAGTTGTTTTCCAGCCTTTCACTCTGAGGTAGTGTCTGTCTTTGTCTCTGAGGTGTGTTTCCTGTAGGCAGCAGAATGCAGGGTCCTCGTTGCGTATCCAGTTTGTTAATCTATGTCTTTTTATTGGGGAGTTGAGGCCATTGATGTTGAGAGATATTAAGGAATAGTGATTATTGCTTCCTGTTATATTCATACGTGGATGTGTTATGTTTGTGTGCTTTTCTTCTCTTTGTTTTGTTGCCAAAACGATTAGTTTCTTGCCTCTTCTTGGGTATAGCTTGCCTCCTTATGTTGGGCTTTACCATTTATTATCTTTTGTAGTGCTGGATTTGTAGAAAGATATTGTGTAAATTTGGTTTTGTCATGGAATATCTTGGTTTCTCCATCTATGTTAATTGAGAGTTTTGCAGGATACAGTAGCCTGGGCTGGCATTTGTGTTCTCTTAGGGTTGTATGACATCAGTCCAGGATCTTCTGGCCTTCATAGTTTCTGCTTAAAAGTCTGGTGTGATTCTGATAGGTCTGCCTTTTATATGTTACTTGACCTTTTTTCCTTTACTGCTTTTTAATATTCTTTCCTTATTTTTGTGCTTGGTGTTTTGACTATTATGTGACGGAGGTGTTTTTTTCTGGTCAATCTATTTGGAGTTCTGTAGGCTTTTTGTATGCCTATGGGTATCTCTTTTTTTAGGTTAGGGAAGTTTTCTTCTATGATTTTGTTGAAGATATGTACTGGTCCTTTGAGCTGGGAGTCTTCACTCTCTTCTATACCTATTATCCTTAGGTTTGATCTTCTCATTGAGTCCTGGATTTCCTGTATGTTTTGGACCAGTAGCTTTTTTCCACTTTACATTATCTTTGACAGTTGAGTCAATGATTTCTATGGAATCTTCTGCTCCTGAGATTTCTCTTCCATCTCTTTGTATTCTGTTGGTAAAGCTTGTATCTACAGCTCCTTGTCTCTTCTTTTGGTTTTCTATATCCAGGGTTGTTTCCATGTGTTCTTTCTTGATTGCTTCTATTTCCATTTTTAATTCCTTCCACTGTTTTATTGTGTTTTCCTTTAATTCTTTCAGGGCTTTTTGTGTCTCCTCTCTATGTGCTTCTACTTGTTTATTTATGTTTTCCTGGAATTCTTTCATGCGTTTTTGCGATTCCTCTCTGTAGGCTTTACTTGTTCTCTAAGGGAGTTCATCATGTCTTTTCTTGAAGTTCTCCAGCATCATGATCAAATATGATTTTGAATCTAGATCTTGCTTTTCTGGTGTGTTTGGATATTCCATGTTTGTTTTGATGGGGAGAATTGGGTCTGATGGTGCCATGTAGTCTTGGTTTCTGTTGCTTGGGTTCCTGCGCTTGCCTCTCGCCATCAAATTATCTCTAGTGTTACTTTTTTGTTCTGCTATTTCTGACAGTGGCTAAACTGTCCTATAGGCCTGTGTGTCAGGAGTGCTGTAGACCTGTTTTCCTCTCTTTCAGTCAGTTATGGGGACAGAGTGTTCTGCTTTGGGCAGTAGTTTTTCCTTTTCTACAGGTCTTCAGCTGTTCCTGTGGACCTGTGCCTTGAGTTCACCAGGGGTCACTTGCAGCAGAAAGTTGGTCTTACCTGGTCCCGAGGCTCGAGTTCGCTTGAGGGGTTCTGCCCACGGCTCTCCTCCGTGTGGCAGCAACCTGGGAAGATCTGGCGCCTTCCGGGAGCCTCCGGCACCAGGGTTCCAGATGGCCTCCGTGTTTTGAATCAGTAATGTGTGCAGAGAGCAGTCTCTTCTGTTTCCTTCAGGCAGGATCCTCTCTGAAGGTGTCTCCCAGGCAGGGCTCCTGCTGCAGGGCTCCCTGGGCCCCCCCACAGGAACCCAGAGGCCTTGTACAGTTTCCTCTTGGGTCAGGGATGTGGGCAGGTGGGCAGTGTTGGTGGTCTCTTCCGCCTGCAGCCTCAGGAGTGCCCACCCACCAGGCAGTAAGGTGGTGCATTCCAACATCCCTGTTCTGCTCTGTGACAGCCCTAGCATTTGCTTCCCAGAAACAAAGCACTTCCTTAACGTGTGTGACTTCTTCTTTTAATTATTTTCACACTGCTGATTTTTCAAATTAAATGCCAGTGTGCCTGTGCTTTATTTTAACCAGTGAGATTCGCATGCGTATACATTTTCTATACATCGAGACTTTGTGTTTGTAAAAATGCTAAGTAGGAACTATTTACTGTGACAAGATATGCAGATGTAATTGTTAGAGGCACTGTTTGATCTCCTTTTCCTCCTCCCACACCAAACAGTTCTATTTTTCACCACCAAGCTGCATGAGTTACTGTGATATATGTCACAATATATTTTTGGTTATGTTTAGTAATTGCCTCATTCCTCACCAAGATGTGTCAGAGATGGAAAACCCCTTCAAAAGAATAATCTGCCAGTTTCAATTTTTTTATATTCATTGATATTGACAATGCTCTATTATATATATTATATATGCATATATGTGTGTATACATATACAGCATAAATATATATTTAAAAATGTACTTTTAAAGATTTCTTTATCAGAAAGAAATTAAAAACTTTTTAGAATTTAATGAAAATGAAGGTACAACATACCCAAACTTATGGGACACAATGAAAGCTGTGCTAAGAGGAAAACTCATAGCGCTGAGTGCCTGCAGAAAGAAATAGGAAAGAGCATATGTCAGCAGCTTGACAGCACACCTAAAAGCTCTAGAACAAAAAGAAGCAAATACACCCAGGAGGAGTAGAAGGCAGGAAATAATCAAACTCAGAGCTGAAATCAACCAAGTAGAAACAAAAATGACCATAGAAAGAATCAACAGAACCAAAAGTTGGTTCTTTGAGAAAATCAACAAGATAGATAAACCCCTAGCCAGACTAACGAGAGGACACAGAGAGTGTGTCCAAATTAACAAAATCAGAAATGAAAAGGGAGACATAACTACAGATTCAGAGGAAATTCAAAAAATCATCAGATCTTACTATAAAAGCCTATATTCAACAAAACTTGAAAATCTACAGGAAATGGACAATTTCCTAGACAGATACCAGGTAACCGGAAGTTAAATCGAACAGATAAACCAGTTAAACAACCCCATAACTCCTAAGGAAATAGAAGCAGTCATTAAAGGTCTCCCAACCAAAAAAGAGCCCAGGTCCAGACGGGTTTAGTGCAGAATTTATCAGACCTTCATAGAAGACCTCATACCAATATTATCCAAACTATTCCACAAAATTGAAACAGATGGAGCACTCACCGAATTCCTTCTATGAAGCCACAATTACCTTATACCTAAACCACATAAAGACCCAACAAAGAAAGAGAACTTCAGACCAATTTCCTTATGAACATCGACGAAAAATACTCAACAAAATTCTGGCAAACAATCCAAGAGCACATCAAAAACAATCATCCACCATGATCAAGTAGGTTCATCCCAGGTATGCAGGATGGTTTAATATACGGAAACCATCAACGTGATCCATTATATAAACAAACTGAAAGAACAAAACCACATGATCATTTCATTAGATGCTGAGAAAGCATTTGACAAAATTCAACAGCCCTTCATGATAAAAGTCCTGGAAAGAATAGGAATTCAAGGTCCATACTTAAACATAGTAAAAGCCATATACAGTGGGTTAACATTAAAAATGGAGAGAAACTTGAAGCAATCCCACTAAAATCAGGACTAGACAAGGCTGCCCACTCTCTCCCTACTTATTCAATATAGTTCTTGAAGTTCTAGCCAGAGCAATCAGACAACAAAAGGAGGTCAAGGATACAGATCGAAAAGAAGAAGTCAAAATATCACTATTTGCAGATGATATGATAGTATATTTAAGTGATCCCAAAAGTTCCACCAGAGAACTACTAAAGCTGATAAACAACTTCAGCAAAGTGGCTGGGTATAAAATTAACTCAAATAAATCAGTAGCCTTCCTCTACACAAAAGAGAAACAAGCGGAGAAAGAAATTAGGGAAACGACACCCTTCATAATAGATCCAAATAATATAAAGTACCTCGGTGTGACTTTAACCAAGCAAGTAAAAGATCTGTACAATAAGAACTTCAAGACACTGAAGAAAGAAATTGAAGAAGACCTCAGAAGGTGGAAAGATCTCCCATGCTCATGGATTGGCAGGATTAATACAGTAAAAATGGCCATTTTACCAAAAGCGATCTACAGATTCAATGCAATCCCCATCAAAATACCAATCCAATTCTTCAAAGAGTTAGACAGAACAATTTGCAAGTTCATCTGAATAAAAAAACCCAGGATAGCTAAACTATCCTCAACAATAAAAAAGGACTTCAGGGGAATCATTATCCTGAACTCAAGCAGTATTACAGAGCAATAGTGATAAAACTGCATGGTATTGGCACAGAGACAGACAGATAGACCAATGGAACAGAATTGAAGACCCAGAAATGAACCCACACACCTATGGTCACTTGATTTTTGACAAAGGAGCCAAATCCATCCAATGGAAAAAAGATAGCATTTTCAGCAAATGGTGCTGGTTCAACTGGAGGTCAACATGTAGAAGAATGCAGATCGATCCATGCTTATCACCCTGTACAAAGCTTAAGTCCAAGTGGATCAAGGACCTCCACATCAAACCAGACACACTCAAACTAATAGAAGAAAAACTAGGAAGCATCTGGAACACATGGGCACTGGAAAAAAATTCCTGAACAAAACACCAATGGCGTATGCTCTAAGATCAAGAATCGACAAATGGGATCTCATAAAACTACAAAGCTTCTGTAAGGCAAAGGACACTGTGGTTAGGACAAAACGGCAACCAACAGATTGGGAAAAGATCTTTACCAATCCTACAACAGATAGAGGCCTTATATCCAAAATATACAAAGAACTCAAAAAGTTAGACCGCAGGGAGACAAATAACCCTATTAAAAAATGGGGTTCAGAGCTAAACAAAGAATTCACAGCTGAGGAATGCCGAATGGCTGAGAAACACCTAAAGAAATGTTCAACATCTTTAGTCATCAGGGAAATGCAAATCAAAACAACCCTGAGATTTCACCTCACACCAGTGAGAATGGCTAAGATCAAAAACTCAGGTGACAGCAAATGCTGGCGAGGATGTGGAGAAAGAGGAACACTCCTCCATTGTTGGTGGGATTGCAGACTGGTACAACCATTCTGGAAATCAGTCTGGAGGTTCCTCAGAAAATTGGACATTAAACTGCCTGAGGATCCAGCTATACCTCTCTTGGCATATACCCAAAAGATGCCCCAACATATAAAAAAGACACGTGCTCCACTATGTTCATAGCAGCCTTATTTATAATAGCCAGAAGCTGGCTATTCAACAGAGGAATGGATACAGAAAATGTGGTACATCTACACAATGAAATATTACTCAGCTATCAAAAACAACGAAGTTTATGAAATTTGTAGGCAAATGGTTGAACTGGAAAATATCATCCTGAGTGAGCTAACCTAATCACAGAAAGACACATGGTATGCACTCATTGATAAGTGGCTATTAGCCCAAATGCCTGAATTACCCTAGATGCCTAGAACAAATGAAACTCAAGACGGATGATCAAAATGTGAATGCTTCACTCCTTCTTTAAAGGGGAATGAATACCCTTGGCAGGAAGAGAGAGGCAAAGATTAAAACAGAGACTGAAGGAACACCCATTCAGAGCCTGCCCCACATGTGGCCCATATATATACATCCACCCTATTAGACAAGATGGATGAAGCAAAGAAGTGCAGAAGTGTAGATCGCTCCTGAGAGACACAGCCAGAATACAGCAAATACAGAGGCGAATGTCAGCAGCAAACCACTGAACTGAGAATAGGACCCCCGTTGAAGGAATCAGAGAAAGAACTGGAAGAGATTGAAGGGGTTCGAGACCCTATATATGTACAACAATGCCAAGCAACCAGAGCTTCCAGGGACTAAGCCACTACCTAAAGACTATACATGGACTGACCCTGGACTCTGACCTCATAGGTAGCAATGAATATCCTAGTAAGAGCACCAGTGGAAGGGGAAGCCCTGGGTCCTGCTAATACTGAACCCCAGTGAACTAGACTGTTGGGGGGAGGTGGCAATGGGGGAGGGTGGGAGGGGAACACCCATAAGGAAGGGAGGGAGGGGGATGTTTGCCCGAAACCGGGAAAGGGAATAACACTCAAATGTATATAAGAAATATTCAAGTTAATAAAAAAAAAAAAAAAAAAAAGATTTCTTTATCTCTTTTTTTACCCCGTAAAGCACCTGTTTTCTGTTTCTCTTCCTTTCTTCCATCTTCCTTTATAGCACTTCTGGTAATTCTTTTTTGCCTAAGAATCTGTAGAGGGAAGATTTGTGAGACATTGTTGAATGGAAATAGCTTATTCCCATCTACATGTGACTTCATGGGGCATAACTCTGTGTTTCAAGCATTCTCTCGTAGAGCACTAAGCCTGTAGGTTTGTTGCGTGCAGGCTCCCAGGGTTGTCTTTTTAGCACCGGCTTGTATTTTACCTACCTTGTAATTAAAGGGGCAGGAGACTAAGCACAGCCAGTACATGCGCAATTACTGGTTTGAGCCTCAGATATCCTTGGGTATGTCCTCTTGTATCCCAGGCCCCTGAAGCTGGGGCATGAAGTTAACTAAACTTATTTTCTATCTCAGAGCACTGTAGAGGGATACAGCAAAGACAATCCCAGCAAAGAAATGAAAATATTTAGCCAGCATTCCCTTCGGACATTTCCAGGCCACAGCATCGTCTTTTCTGAGTCCTTACTGAATCAAGGTGACATGGCAATCTATGAACAACTGCTGTGTTAATCGAGATCCTCAAGAGAATCTTTTGAAGATGAATGTAAATGTTATTATAAATATATTTAAAACCATATATAACTAATTCCATTAAACAAACATCGGGGTACATTGTCTGTGTGAAGCTTCACACTTTTTTCCAGTTGGTGAGTAGCACATCTTCTTGGGTCCTTGTGAGGCTGGACCTTCCTTTTCCTTTGGGTTACATATTTATTTCATCACTGATTCTCTAGATATTCCTTTCTTCAAAATACACCCTGTCCACTTTTCTTTTAAAGACTCACTTTTATGGTTTTAAATTATGTGTTGGTGACTGCAGAGGCCAGCAGTGAAGATGTCCTGGAGCTGGAGTTACAGGTGGTGAGCTGCTCAGTTAAGAATACAACTTAAATCCTCTGCGAGACCGCTCTGTGCTCTGAAGCGCTGAGTCATTTCCCCAGACGCCGCTTCTTTCCACGTAGCCTACTGGTAATGTGGTCCAGCTCTCTCTTGTGTGTATTTCTGCAGTAGCTCAGTGTGGTCTTCATTCGTTCTTCTCATTCTGTACAGGGAAGCAGATGTAACATTGCCAGATGTCTGTCTCCATGGCAGACAGGAAGGGTGGCTCAGGTTTCTCCCCAGACTCCAATGTCATTCGCTCAGCCTCTCTGACTGACTTTCAGTGCCAGAGTAGTTTCTGTTCTTCCCAAGTCTCTGAGTTTGTGTGGGAAGTGCCCTTGCATTTACTGTAAGAGCTATTGCTCATCTCTGGAGCATCAGTGGGAATGGAGAAGTTTGCCCTGGGGACTCATTCTAAGGTGAGCCCTCCCCAATTTCCACAGAGTCATTTCCTGTTTCTTCACCTCATTTAAGATTGCAATCACACTGACATTTACTTGTTTACTTAGTGTCTGTCTTCTACGTAGACTGGAAACACCATAAAACAGGTGTCCTGTTTATTTTCTTGAGGTCCCTACCTGGGGAAACTGTCAGAACCTTGTTGAGCCATAGCGGCTGCATTTGGTACTGGTAGTGTGTCTTAGTTAGTACTCTATCACTGCGAAGACATGGGACTACAGCAACTCTAACAAAAGACAGCCTTTAATTGGCAATTGCGTAGAGATTCAGATGTTTAGTCTATTTTCATCATAGTTTGGAGCATGGCGGCAAGCAAGTAGACATGGTGCTGGAGTAGTTGGAAGTTGTACATTTACATCTGTAGGCAGCAGGAAGGGAGAGAGACACTGGGCCTGGCTTGAGCTTCTGAAACCCCAAAGCCCACTCCAGGTGACATACTTCCTCCAACAAGGCCACACCTCCAGCAAGACCACACCTCCTAATCCCTCTCAAGTGGTGACATTCCCTGATGACCAAGAAACCAAGTATATGAGCCTATGGGTCCATTCTTATTCAAACCACCACACAGCAAGAGGGTATTGCTCTGTCGATGGTGCTGAAGAGGTGTGACCTGGACATGTGGCCATAGATACAAAATTAGTTCTTCAGCTATAAAAATTGAAATGTAATACCATTTGCAGAAAAAAAAATGGGCAGAACTGGAACCATTGTATCAAGTGAACTGAGTCAGATAGGAAGGGGACAAGCAGGAGAGGAGAGGTAGGAGAGAGGGGAAGGTGGCAGTGGAGGCATTGAAGAGGAATAACCTATAACGGAATGTATGTACGAAAATGTCACAGGGATGTGCGTTGGTTACATATTAACAACAAATTAAGAAATCAGAACTGAAAAGATCAATCAAAGTGGAGGCAAGGGTAGAGGATAGAGTATTAATATGTCACCCCAAATAAGGAGTGATTTCTTCATTCCCTGAAAATAGACTATGTATGGAGTTCTAAGCTTGCACTAATTTGGGAACTTGAAATGTCTATTTTGTGCTTACTAATGCGGTATCATGCCTGGAGAAAATGTGTGTGTTTTCATGAGAATGATTTACATCCCCCAAAAGTTAAGCATCAGGCCTATGGGTATCAGATAAGATTTGAAGACAATGATGGCAGCTTAGCATTGAAGCAGGTAGAGGATTTTAACAGGTGGCCTGGGGCCTTTCCTGTCTTTCACGTAATGTGAGCAGCTGTGGAATGGATCAGGTCTCTAGTCAGATGGGTTTAACAGGATTTCCTCTTCTGCACAGATCCTGGTCTTACAAAAATGTGTGCTGCATAAAGAGAGGCTGTGGGCTAACGATTGGAAATATTTAATATAATAGACCAAAAGGTTACAGGTGCTCACTGAATTTTTGTCTGGTGATTAACCTATTAGTAACTTAAAATTTATTTCAACCATTTCTCTTTATTTATTTCTCTTCAGTGGTCCATTATGACCTTAAGAATGAGGTATTTTAAACACTGCATATTTAAAGCATACACAACCTGTGAATCTAGAAATCATGCAGCTTGTCTACCAATATATGTTTTTGTGTATGTACACACAGACTTACTTCTAGGTAGAATGAAGTTTGAGTTAATTTGAACATAATTCTTATTTTCTTTTATGATTGTACTTAGATTATAGCTATATAAACAGCAGCTAATTGCTTCTGAGCATTTTAATGTGAGAGGGGATTTCTCTCCCCTTCCTCGAGGCAATTTGCTGCTGTAAATAGGCACACAGTGTTCAAAGAATGCACATCACATGGTGGTTTGTAAATGTTACAGCCTTTATTTAAAGGTGAGCTGATGAGAACAAAGCAACGACTAAGGATTTAATAATTCATGGGATTCCTATATTCTCTTGCATAGCCTCCTTCTCCTTAGAAAGCCTTTACCAGCATGTCATTTACAGTAGGTCATAAGAGTCCACCAAGGTACTGGGTTTGCCTGCTTGGCAACAGGCTTGTGCATTCGAGTCCATTCCTTCTACAGGACTCTCAGCTTCCAGTTTCTCCCTGTCATTTCTGATGAGACCCTGGTTTCTTGTGTCTGTGGCTCCTGAAGTTAAGCAAGGAAACTGCAGAGAACAAAGATCAGGAAGGGTCTTGTACGTAACTCGTTTACAACTCAGACTGACTCTTGAAGCTCCATTCTGTAGAACACGTTTAAATACTGATATGGCTTTAGATTGGTGCCATTGAGGAGTTACCTACTCAGCTCCAACAACAGGATGTACTTTGGCTAACTGGGAGGGATTCTTTTCTTATTCAAATCATCACTCTGAGCATCCAGGTCTGACAAAGACATTGTAGCAGATGCACTGTACACCCCAGCACTAGACAGTAGAAAACGTGAAGGTTATCAGATGTTGAATCCTCAGTATGGCAGCCAATCATTCAAGAGCCCAGAAGCTACCAGACAGGATGGGAAGGGAGTTTTTGTTAGTCAATGTCTGTTAAAAATGACAGCAAAAGTTCTCACTTTAGAGTTACATGCCATTGTGTATCACAGATCGCTAATGTTCCAGGTTTAAGGCTTTTGCTCTCAAGACTCTGAAACTAATATACGTTGCATCTCTGTGGTTCACCTTACAAGGGATTTCCAAGCACAGCTTCTTAGCTGAGTTAAGCCCACCTGAGCAAACCCTTTCTGCAACTTTGAAATGGGATCTCCCTCTTTTCCTGTGAGCGGGAAACTGGGTACCTTTCCCCAGATTTCTCACTCTTCTTTGTGTACTCTGGTTGCTTTAGGTGGAAATTATAAAGAGAAAGGACTTGGGTGTTCAGAAATTCTAGAGAAGCAAGGGATCCACTGGAGGACAACATGGGTCCCTTTATCCTCAACTTTTCAACCTGGGAATGGAATATCTGGAAAGTCATACAAGTTGGAGAAGGACAAAAACCAAAGGCAACACTGATTTTTTTTTTCATCTTTATTAACTTGGGTATTTCTTATTTACATTTCAATTGTTATTCCCTTGCCTGGTTTCCAGGCTAACATCCCCCTAACCCCTTCCCCTCCCCTTCTGCATGGGTATTCCCCTCCCCATTCTCCCCCCATTACCACCCTTCCCAACAATCACGTTCACTGGGGGTTCAGTCTTGGCAGGACCAAGGGCTTCCCCTTCCATTGGTGCTCTTACTAGGCTATTCATTGCTACCTATAAGGTTGGAGCCCAGGGTCAGTCCATGTATAGTCGTTGGGTAGGGGATTAGTCACTGGAAGCTCTGGTTGGGTGGCATTGTTGTTCATATGGGGTCTCAAGCCCCTTCAAGCTCTCTCAGGACTTTGTCTGATTCCTTCAACAGGGGTCTGGTTCTCAGGTCAGTGGTTTAATGATGGCATTCGCCTATGTATTTGCTGTATTCTGGCTGTGTCTCTCAGGACAGATCTACATCTGGTTCCTGTCAGCCTGCACTTCTTTGCTTCATCCATCTTATCTAGTTTGGTGGCTGTATATGTATGGGCCACATGTGGGGCAGGCTCTGAATGGGTGTTCCTTCTGCCTCTGTTCTAAACTTGGCCTTCCTATTTCCTCCCAGGGTATTCTTGATCCCCTTTTAAAGAAGGAGTGAAACATTCACATTTTGACCATCCGTCTTAAGTTTCATTTGTTCTAGGCATCTAGGGTAATTCAAGCATTTGGACTAATATCCACTTATCAATGAGTGCATACCATGTGTGTTTTTCTGGGATTGGGTTACCTCATTCAGGTTGATATTTTCCAGTTCCATCCATTTGCCTATGAATTTGATAAAGTCGTTGTTTTTGATAGCTGAGTAAAATTCCATTGTGTAGATGTACCATATTTTCTGTATCCATTCCTCTGTTGAAGGGCATCTGGGTTCTTTCCAGCTTCTGGCTATTATAAATAAGGCTTCTATGAACATAGTGGAGCATGTGTCTTTGTTATATGCTGGGGCATCTTTTGAGTATATGCCCAAGACAGGTATAGCTGGGTCCTCAGGTAGTTCAATGTGCAATTTTCTGAGGAAACTCCAGACTGATTTCCAGAATGGTTGTACCAGTCTGCAATCCCACCAACAATGGAGGAGTGTTCCTCTTTCTCCACATCCTCACGAGCATCTGCTATCACCTAAGTTTTTGATCTTAGCCATTCTGACTGGTGTGAGGTGAAATCTCAGGGTTGTTTTGATTTGCATTTCCCTTATGACTAAAGATGTTGAACATTTCTTTAAGTGTTTCTCAGCCATTAGGCATTCCTCAGCTGTGAATTCTTTTTTAGCTGTGAACCCCATTTTTTAATAGGGTTATTTGTTTCCCTGCAGTCTAACTTCTTGAGTTCTTTGTGTATTTTGGATATAAAGCCTCTATCAATTATAGGATTGGTAAAGATCTTTTCCCAATCTGTTGGTTGCCGTTTTGTCCTAACCACAGTGTCCTTTGCCTTACAGAAGCTTTGCAGTTTTATGAGATCCCATTTGTCGATTCTTGATCTTAGAACATAAGCCATTGGTGTTTTGTTCAGGAAATTTTTTCCAGTGCCCATGTATTCCAGATGCTTCCCTAGTTTTTCTTCTATTAGTTTGAGTATATCTGGTTTGATGTGGAGGTCCTTGATCCACTTGGACTTAAGCTTTGTATAGGGTGATAAGCATGGATTGATCTGCATTCTTCTACATGCTGACCTCCAGTTTAACCAGCACCATATGCTGAAAATGCTATCTTTTTTCCATTGGATGGTTTTGGCTCCTTTGTCAAAAATCTAGTGACCATAGGTGCCTGGGTTCATTTCTGGGTCTTCAATTCCTTTCCACTGGTCTATCTGTCTGTCTCTGTACCAATACCATGCAGTTTTTATCACTATTGCTCTGTAATACTGCTTGAGTTCAGGGATAGTGATTCCCCCAGAAGTCCTTTTACTGTTGAGGATAGTTTTAGCTATCCTGGGTTTTTTGTTATTCCAGATGAATTTGCAAATTGTTCTAACTCTTGAAGAATTGGATTGGTATTTTGATGGGGATTGCGTTGAATCTGTAGATCGCTTTTGGTAAAATGGCCATTTTTACTATATTAATCCTGCCAATCCATGAGCATGGGAGATCTTTCCATCTTCTGAGGTCTTCTTCAATTTCTTTCTTCAGAGTCTTGAAGTTCTTGTTGTACAAATCTTTACTTGCTTGGTTAAAGTCACACCGAGGTATTTTTTATAATATTTGGGTCTATTATGAAGGTGTCGCTTTCCCTAATTTTCTCCCGCTTGTTTTCTTTTGTAGAGGAAGGCTACTGATTTATTTGAGTTAATTTTATACTCCAGCCACTTTGCTGAAGTTAAGCTAACAGCCAGTAGTTCTCTAGTGGAACTTTTGGGGATCACTTAAATATACTATCATATCATCTGCAAATAGCATATTTTGACTCCTT